>NC_043711.1:20350365-20396511 GCF_006229205.1 Suricata suricatta
AAAAAATGAAATAAAAATTCCTAACTTATTTGAAATTCAAATACATCTTATATTTTAACTGGCAACCTTTACTCTGAACACCCTTCTCCCCCTCCCTCCCCTGAGCACTGGTAGACTGTGGCAAGGCTGGAATTCTCTAGGCTTGTGTCCATCTGGGAAAGAGGTGCAAAGTTCATGCAGGCTGTCAAGCTATTGCTAGATTCTAAGCCGCTTTTAGTTCCTAGCCTAATGGGCCAGCCCCAGGGGCTTCCTGGCAAAAGTTGAGCCCATTTTTCAGAGTCCCTCTGGCAGCACCCTCTGTGTTCCCTTTCATGCTGGAAATCAGGCAGGATTGGTCTTATGGGAAAGCTGAGAACCATGCTGGTTAAGTGGCTGAAGGCTACACATTGTTAGGGTTTTTTTTTTTAATGTGGGATACAGTGGAGCTCAGGCAGCTTCAGAGAGACCAAGGATGTCAAGGAGAGAGTGTTAATCTCATCCCATCTGTCATTTTGTATGTGAGGCCCAGTGAGAGAAAAGGAACTCTTTGGTAGAGCTGAAGCCTGATTCCCAGCCTCCTTCCCCTGCTCTGTGCATACTTGTTGCTGCAGTCAGCTGGCAGCATTTATGGTGGGCATTGTTAAAACAGATGCCTTTTTTAGAGATGAGCTCTTTGGGGGCTTTATTGTTCTTGAATTCCTTTACAGCCCCCTGACCTTCACCCCAAGGCTTCTGTAGCCTTTACCTTGCCCAGTGGGGAAAATGACTATTTGGCTTCAGCTCTGGAAGCCTGGACTTTCCTGCTCCAGACACTTAGTCCTCACTCCTGTGGGTGGTATGACCCAACTCTTGCCTTGTTAGCTCAGAGCGAAAGGCGTGTTCTTGGCAGGGGTGGTTCTGGCTAGCCAAGTAGATGGAAGGGTGTCCTTTTGTGTCCTGCAGCATGGGCCCCAAGGTACATGGCCTTAATATGGTGTCTAGGGACTTATCTGAGTTTCCACCATGAGCCAATTTTTGCTGCCATTTCTCATTTGAACCCAAGCCTTTTGCTGGACTGGCCTTGAGCACTGGGATTCCTTAGGTTGTGTGTCCTGACAATGTGCTCTGGGTCTGCCTTTCAGTGCTCCTGTGAGTCTACAGCCTCCCTGCACAGATCCACGAGCTAATGAAATACAGCAGCTGCAGGTCATCGGGCTCAGGGTCAGTGGGTGGGACAGCCATCAGCCTCCTGGCAGCAGAAGTGGTAAAGAGGCAAGGAAGGAGTGCCAGAAAGGGGTGTTGCCCCTGATGAGGGCTCAGAAGTGCAGGGGGTGGGAAAGGGGTGGTACGAGAGCCCAGTGAGAGGAATTGTTCCCTCTGTGAATGATTAACTCTCAGCCAAAGCGGGTGGCCTAGGGGAGGGCTCAGCTAACAGGACCTTTGGACTTGGGGCAGAGTGTCCAGAGGGCCAGAGTATAGCCTGCAGAAGAGAAGGACATGGTAGGTGGCAGGCTTGCGCTCCAAGAACTGGAGTTAGATCAGGCACCTGAGGCCCTCAGAAAGTCTTGGACTCACAGATGGCCTAGCAGCCACCGTGGGATCCAGCAGCCCCAAGCCCTCAGAAAGGTGGCTGGGGCGGGGGGTGGGGTGGGGGTCTGTTTCTGGTCTTGCAGTGGCCTTACTAGTGCTTTCTTCTCTCTAGGCAGCCATGGGTGCCAAGTGGTGCTGAGAGCAGTGGGGCATGGCTGCAGTCCTGCAGGTCCTGCCCCGCTTGGCCCGAGCCCCCTTGCGCCCACTCCTCTCGGGGGGCGCAGTGGTCCGGCTGGCCAGTGGCATGGCCCTTGCAGAGCAGGCGCAGCAGCTGTTTGAGAGCGCTGTCGGTGCGGTGCTTCCAGGCCCCATGCTGCACCGGGCACTGTCCTTGGATCCTGGCGGTGGGCAGCTGAAGGTCCGGGACCGGAGCTTTCAGCTGCGGCAAAACCTCTACCTGGTGGGCTTTGGCAAGGCTGTGCTGGGCATGGCAGCTGCAGCAGAGGAGCTACTGGGCCAGCATCTCGTACAGGGTGTGATCAGTGTTCCCAAGGGGATCCGTGCTGCCATGGAGCACGCTGGCAAGGAGTAAGGAGCCTTGGGGGGCTGCTGCCCACTGTCCATCGGGCGGGGAAGCTAGGCCCGGACTCAGGCTCCATTGGGCCTCTCTCTCTCACCAACACCCCTTTCTTTTGGGTCTGGACTGGCTCCAGGATGGTGCCAGTTAGTATCCTTCATCTGTACAGCTGGGAAATCAGGTGGAAGGAGAGGAGCCCTCCCCATCTCTTGCTGTCTGTTCTGTGTCTTTTCAGGGAGATGCTGCTGAAGCCACACAGCCGGGTCCAGGTATTCGAAGGCGCAGAGGACAACCTCCCAGACCGAGATGCACTCCGGGCTGCACTGGCCATCCGGCAGCTGGCTGAAAGCCTCACAGCTGACGATCTTCTGCTTGTGCTTATCTCAGGTGTGGGTGCCAGACTGGTTCATTCGGGACAGTTTGGGGGATGGTGGTGGTGGTTCCAAATACCAGGTCTGTTCTGAGCCCTTGGGGTCACAGAACAAGGGAGGAAGTAAGGAACCTGAATGGCTGCCCCCGGGTGGCCCTGGGCATTGTATCTGGCTCCCTGGAGCGGAAGGGTCCTCCCCTGACTCACCTTGTTGGGTGACCATGAGAGGGCACTTAGGGAACATCTAACTCAGGGTGTTGCAGGGAAAATGTCCCTGCTGTTGCTGTTGTCTGTGCCAGTGTGATCTGGGGCTATAACCCAGGTCTCTTGCCCCCACGGAGCCCCTCCTTGGTCTCACCAGCTCCTTCTGGTCTGCTCCCTATTCCAAGCTCTTAAGGAATAGTTCTTTCAGTGCCTGCTGGGACCCAGGCTACTCTAAGGCAGGGCACAGCCTCAGGGGCCCAGGGTTTGATGGCTGTACACACGGTCACTGCATGTCCACACGGGGGCACCCTAACGCCACCTCTCCAACATCTCCTTCCCTAATGTGGGCACTGCCTGCCTGCTGCCCTAAGTTCCTTTGCAGTTCTATCCCCTCTGCCCAACTTCTTCACTGTCTCTGCAGGTGGGGGCTCAGCCTTGCTGCCGGCCCCTATTCCACCCGTCACACTGGAGGAAAAGCAGACACTCACCAAATTGCTGGCAGCCCGTGGAGCCAACATCCAGGAACTGAATACAATCCGGAAGGCCTTGTCCCAGCTCAAGGGTGGGGGGCTGGCTCAGGCTGCCTACCCTGCCCAGGTACATGGGTTGCTTCTACCCCAGGCAGCCCTGGGCTGGAAGAGCCTGGCCCACACGCACTGGGGAGATGAAAGCTTAGAACAGCATACAAATTGGCAGGGGCTTGGTGTGGCAGTCCACAGGGCTAGCTGAGAGGGACCTCAGAGAGGATTTAGTGGGGGTTGGGGGGTCCAAATGGCCACGTGTTCAGCAAACCCCCTTGAGAGCAGTTAGAAGTGGGTGAGAAAATGCATTGGACAGTGTGAGGGTGTGTGGATACATCGCGGGGGGGGGGAGGGGGATGTGTGTGTGGCAGTTTGTCCTCCGTGGCTCTGTCATGAGGGTCAGGAGGGACTGAGCCTTGCCTCTGTGACCCCACCCCAGGTGGTGAGCCTGATTCTGTCAGACGTGGTGGGGGACCCTGTGGAGGTGATCGCCAGCGGCCCCACCGTGGCCAGCGTCCACAACGTGCAAGATTGCCTGCACATCCTCAATCGCTACGGCCTTCGTGCTGCCCTGCCACGTTCCGTGAAGACTGTGCTGGCTCAGGCTGACTCTGACCCTCATGGGCCACACACCTGTGGTCACGTGCTCAACGTGATCATTGGGTCCAACGCACTGGCACTGGCCGAGGCCCAGCGGCAGGCTGAGGCGCTGGGATACCGGGCAGTGGTGCTGAGCGCAGCCATGCAGGGCGATGTGAAAAGTATAGCCCGGTTCTACGGGTTGCTCGCCCAAGTGGCTGGAGCTCACGTCACTCCGGCTGGGGCTGGAGCCTCTGCTGCGGAGGATGAACAACTCTGGGAGCTGGCAACCGAGCTCCAGCTCCCAAACCCGCAGCTGAAGGAGGCTCTGGAGGCTGTGGTGGGGGCTGGGGGCCCCATCTGCCTGCTGGCCGGTGGCGAGCCCACAGTGCAATTGCAGGGCTCAGGAAAGGGTGGCCGGAACCAGGAACTGGCCCTGCGTGTTGGAGTTGAGCTGGGACGACGGCCACTGGGGCCTGTAGATGTGCTGTTTTTGAGTGGTGGCACCGATGGGCAGGATGGGCCCACAGAGGCTGCCGGGGCCTGGGTCATGCCTGAGCTGGCCAGCCAGGCCACCGCTGAGGGCCTGGACGTGGGCGCCTTCCTATCTCACAATGACTCACATACCTTCTTCCGTTGCTTTCGTGGTGGGGTGCACCTGCTGCACACAGGGCTGACTGGCACCAATGTCATGGATGCCCACCTTCTGTTCCTGAGGCCACGGTGATGGTGTAGGTCGTGTTTTAGGAGTCCGGAGGAGGCCCAAAGGGCAGCATCCTGGGGCCGACCAGGGTTGGTCTCTAAGGCCTCACCAGGCCTTAGGGCCCCTCCTTTCCTTGGCCCTGGCTGCTTGGTTGGCCCTTACACCTCATACCCATGGCCCTTGCTCTGTGTTCATTCCTCCAACCAGACTGGCAGATGGGGGCTCTCTTCTCCCTTCTTTGTGCCATGACAGACAGCAGGTACCTCTGAGGACCAGGATGAGCCCCTTGGCCAGTTTGCTGTTCCCAGTCTTCTCCCCCGACCCCAGCAGTCCCTCTGCTGAGCTCTTGAGTGTTATCTCTGTGGGGTGAAGCAAGAAGGACTGCAAATAAAAAGAACCACACTATGGGTTCTCCATGTGTTTTTTCCCTCCGAGCGAAGACTCACACAGCTGCTGGGAAGGGGTGTGAGGTCAGGCTGCAGCCCCAGAGGTAAGACCCTATAGGAGTTCCCCACACCCCTCTCTGCAGAGTATGCTCAGCAGTTGTTTCACTTAAGCAGGAGCCTAGGAAGGTTGAGCCTGGCTTCTGACACACTCGATGGGGGCAAGCAGAGACCCCAGAAAGGACAGGCCTAAAGACTGCCACCTGTGGGATTCAGGAGCAACTGGCCACCTATCCAACTGTGACTCCCCAGTGGCATCCCTGTTGGTATCTCCAGCCTCTGCTGTGTGCCTTGCTGGGTGAATGCTTACTACCCACTAAGGCTGTCCTTCCCTTCTGAATTTGGACGGCCCTTAGACACCCACCACACCTTCTTTGGTTGATCTGCCCTTTGTTTATCCACGGGCTACTCTCAGCCACATGGGATTCTGGTCTTGTTTCCTTGTATCAGGCCCATTTTCCCAAGCTGAACATCCCAGTTCCTTTAGCTGCTCCTCTGGGACATAGTCCAGTTCCTAGTGCCAGCCTTGCAGTGGTGGTTTCCAGCGCTGAGATGGTGGGTTAGAGTACTGATGAGATCCAGCAGCCACCTGCCCATTCTCCTGTTACAGCTGGCCAGGGAAGAGGTCAGTGGGGGTGGGGAGAGCGGCAGAGGAAAGGTTCCCTTGGCTAGGCTAGCAGCTACTTCTCTCTGGGCCTCCTTGTTCAGGAGCTGAGCCCTCCGCTGGCTGCCCCCGCCGTGCGCCACGGCTCCAATCCCTATATGAATGAGCAGTAGAATCACATAGGAATAAAAAGCCATAGAGAACAGCGAGGCCTGGGGCTGCTCCTGCTGGCCCCCTCGTCCACCCCTGCTATCCCCTCCTCTCTGAGGATGTGAGGGGCTCTGGGCCAAGGCTGGCATGCTCTCCTGGGGAGAACTTCCCTTACCCACTTGGACTCTGGACAGGCCAGCTTGCAGACCGTTCATGACTTGGGGACAAGGTGAAGTGAACAATATGAACCAGGCTCTGGAAGCCAGGGAGGCTTAGGGAAGAGGGGAGTTTGCACCCCTCTTTGATGCAGGGTACCATTTCCTTTCCTTCTGTATTGGCATGGAGTTCCCACTGTCAGCGGTGGGGGGTGGTGGGTGGTCATAGTGTAGGGAATATTGTTCCCACACGGCAGTGCCTGTACCCTGTTGCCCTCTTGCAATCTCTAGATCTGCCCTGCCTGTGTCTGTCTTTGCCCATGCAGACATGACTGTTAGTGCTGGATGTCCAGTTCCAGACAAGAGTGGGGTAGGAGGGCAGGGCCTGAGGCACAGTACTTGTCTGCTGTGTCCACATGTGTGTGTGTGTGGTGGCATACCAACACACAGGTGTGGGTGGCCAGGGATAGGGATGTGCTGCTGCTCACACATGAGGTCTCTTGCATGCCTCCTGAGGGGTTTGGGTATGGGTGGTGTCTCACCAGAGGTCTCCCCTGTGCTGTTTTGGTCCTTGGCCTACATCTATGTTTGTGGGTGCTGGGAGGCCAGGGGCTAGATTGGGCCTGACCCATTAGATTTGCTCATTTGGCATCCCCAAGATGAGAAAAGATCTACTTGGCCTCAATCTAGATGCAAATATGAGATAAACACTGTATGGTGAGTGTTCAATAGGATTAACTATTTGCTCCATAAATTTTAGTTATGGGTCATAATTGCTCCCATCCTGTGGTTCTTGGCTTGTGTCAATCCTGGCTCAGGTTCCTCTTGCCCTTGTGCGTGCCTCATTTCCATTCCCAGCTGGAGGCTTTTGCCATGTAGGGTGCCCCCCTGCCCCAATGTAGGCCCTTTCATTCTCTGTACTTGGCATGAACTGAAAATAGCTGGGCAGTGTGCCTGGACAGCCCTTAGGTGTCAGCTAACCCAAATTCCTTTGTTTTATAGCTGGAGAAACAGAGAGGGAAAGTGGCTTGTCTGGGGCTGCACAGCAAATCTGCCACAGAACCAGAAGGAGAGTCTGGTCAGGACCTGCTTGCCCACTCATTGAGGCTCAGAGACCCTGGGGCCCGGAGAGAGCTCAGCCAGAGTCAGGGATCCACTTTTGCCTCTCTGCTGCCCTTCAAGGGCTTTCATTTGGTGATATCCCTTGGGAACCATAGAGATTTGTCAGTCCCTTCTTGGTGCAGAGTCCACATTCAATCGCAGGTACAATCTCGTAGAAAACATGCATTTGAATGATGGGCTTCTACATAGGTGTGTGTGTACATCCATATGCATATCCATTATATGTGTGCGTGGGGACATGTGTGGGCATGTGTGTGTCCACCTCAACCCACAGCCAGTTCCTGAGTGGGCCTCTGGGTCATGCTCTGCTCCACCCTGGGGTGAGGACAGTTTGGTGTGGTTACCTACTAGACATCTAGTCAAGCAAGTGGGGCCAGGAGGCCATAAAGGCTGGCAGAGGGCAATTGGCAAAGGGCCTTGTGTGCCTGGCAGAGAGGTTGGACTTCACATTGACAGTGGTGGCAAGTGTCATGGGGATTTTGGCAAGGAGCGATGCCAGGAGGCTGTTTCATGGCAGACACTAAGGCCTTCCTTACTGACACCCGGGAGGTGGAGGAGGTGCCACAGGTGAGGGAGAGGTGCATCCTCTCAGTAAGCCCTCGGTGCTCACTGAGGCCCTCTGGCATTGGACTGGCACTCACAGGGGATGGTATTTGAGTTTTAAATGGCTTCTGGGGAGCAGTGCCCTGAGAGGTCACAGAACCAATATGCAGTGGTGTTGGGGGGGTTGGTCAGCTGAGGCTAAGGTAAGCTGATCCTTCCTGGGAGAGAGCCCCCTCGTGTCTCAGAAAAAAAATGGACAAGGCAGCCTGATCCCTCTGGATCTGGAGCTTGTGTGAGGGACATGATGAGGCCCAGATTGGGGTGGGGGGAGACCTGATTTCACTGCAGGCTAAGAGTCCCCTAGCTGAGTGAGAGAACTTGGGGTGTGCTAGGGGAGGGCGAGGTGTGTAGGGGTGGGGGAAACTGACACACCACTCAGGGTGAAGCCGATGGCTTAGGCAGGACGCTGCATGAGAGTGGGGTCACGGGCTGTGGTGAGCTGAGTGCAGGCCAGCAAGAGTGGCCTTCCTCCCTGAGACAGGGATGTCTGGGGGTCGACTGTTCCCTGGGTAATCACTGGGACCAGTCCTGAGGCTTTGCTCTCCCACTTGCCCTGGTGGGGCTGCCCTTGGGCCTGTAGAGGCTGGATGGGTTGGGCTGTGGAGGAACACCTGGGACCTTGAGACTTGATGCCCATAGCTCTGATTCCACCTCTCTGTACATGTTGGTCCATGTGGGGTTGTTGCCCACTCAGATGAGGAGGCTCTGGCTAGGGAAGAGGGTGAGGGAGAGTTAGCCCCTAGAAACAAGTACCTGATCTGACCAGTCCTAGGGGGACAAATACCACTGGCAGCTCTGCCTTACGGGTCACTACCCCCCCACAGTCTTGTCCACTGCTGACTCCTTGAGGGTTCAGGGAGCTGTAGGACCTGGCCCTGCCCTGGCCAGATAGCCAGAGGCTGGTCCCACAAGAGACACCTTACTGGGGAGATCCACCCCCTGGTCCCTGCATACTCCCAACCTTCCCTGGCCCTCCTCTGGCAGCCAGCAGAGCCACCCTGCTAGCCTCTCTGGAGACGTGTGAGCAGCACACTCTGTCCCCACATAGCTCTGCCTTTCCAGCCCTAGCTCTAGCTGAGAAGGGGGCGGGGCTCCGGCACTGGCTTCTGCCCCTTCCATCCACTCCCACCCACCTGCCCAGCTTCAGGGTGTCTGGATCTCCTGGTAGCCCTGGGTCATCTCCAATAATTGCACTTGTAGCCTCACCCAAGAACCAGGGCTCTGTCTCCACCTAGTCTCTTCCTCCCACTGCCCCCCACTTTCCTCCCTATCCAGGTGGGGAAGCTGACCAGAGGAACATCTCTGGGCTCTGCCCTGAATCCCCCCTGCTTGCTACTGTGGGTAAAGCCATCCTGGGAATCCTATTTTGAGGGAGCTGGTCAGAGACCCCTAGCAGAGAGAGAAGTGCCCCTCCCCACATGTGCCTCTGTGGGTCTGGTGGTCAGGAGCTTGGGGTGAAAACAGCCAGCCTGTGGCAGCCGGCAGATCCCTCCTTTTCTGTCCACACCCCCGACCTGGGCAGTGGGAGCAGCCCAGCACATCCCTGACTGGCAACCAAAACCCCAGCAGGGACAGACACTTCAAGGGTCACAGTCCTGTGGGCAGCCTCGCAGCCACAGCCCTGCCAGAGGCAGGGTTCAGAGCCCCGGACGCCAGGACCAGGCATACACTCGAACCTTCAGGAGTGGCTACTCCGGCCAGACCAGCCCCCGCCCACCCAGTCAGGCCCCCCTGCGGGTCCCCCTCAGCCCAAGGCCACCCGCAGAAGTCAGGCACCAGGGCAGGGACAGAGCCTGCCCGCTCCCGAGCAGCTTTGCCCCCGGCAGCCAACTGGCTGCCCCTCTGTCCTCAGCTCCTGCTGACCGCCAGGGCATCAGGCACTCCAAGTGCTCTGTCGGCTGCCCGGGGCCGGGAGGCGCCGCGCCGGACTGCCCCTGTCCCCACCTGCCCGCCCCCGAAAGCTCCGGCTGCCGCTCCCGGCGTCCCGGCTCCCCGCTCACCTCGGTGGCGCTGTCTCCGCACCAGAGGCACTGCAGTGTGGGAACTGTCCCGAGGAGCCAGTTCTCAGCTGAAACAAAGAGGTGGGGGAGAGAGAGGGGGGCAGCGGGAGAGGGAGAGGGTGAGTGAGCGGGAAGGAGCGGAGGCAGGAGGGGAAGAGAGAAGGGAGAGGGTGAGGGAGGAGACAGGAGGGAGGGGAACGCAGGGAGACCGCGCCTGACTCCCGGGACTGGGGCCGGCGCTGAGGAGAGAGGAAGTGGGGAGGGGACCCGGAGGGGAGAGATTGTTCGAGGGGCCGCGCAGTGAGGGGCGTGGGCCAGAGGGAGCCGGGTGACAGGCAGGACTGCGGGGCCGGCTGCGGGCTGCGGGCTGCGGGCTGGGGGCTGGGCCGGGTGGGGTGGGCAGGGGGCCCCACCCGTCCTCTGCCTGCTCTGGCACTTGGGTGGGCAAAGGCCACGAAGGGGAATGGGAGGGAGAGGTGGGCCGCCAGGCGGGGGCTAAGGGGCTGGGCTGGTGGGTGGGCTGGCTGGGAGGACGGGGCCGGGGACAAAGGCGGGAGAAGAACAAAGGTGTCCGAGTGGAGGAATCAGCTCCTGCTGACCTCTGGGTGCCGCAGTCCTGAGCGTCCTGGACAGAGTCTCCTGAATGGAGGGCAGGTCCACTCTGGGGCGGTCCTGGGCTCTGAAGTGGCAGCCTGAGGTCAAGGGAAGAGGGGATGGGCTATGAGAGTGGGCAGGGCCCCTTCCTTCTGAAAGAGGTCGGAAGGCGCCAGCTGCAGGGACTGACCACATATCAGGATGCCCAATGTCGATGTCGCTGTCTCTTTGGGGGAGGGGATGGTTGATGGGGTCTGAAGCTTGGCCTGAGAGCTGGGTGGGGCAAGTCTCCTTTTAGGGAAAAGCATTTGGGATTTGGGGATGCTGGGGAGGTGGAGGAGTGATGGGCACCGTGGGAAAGGGGAGGGATGGGGATGAAGGGAGTGGGGAGCTGGGGACAGTTGGGGGATGAGACTGGGAAGGTCCAGAGCTCTGCCCCTCAACAGGCCCAGCAGCAGCAGAGGCCTCCCTCTGCACACCCCACAGTTCTGCCTGAGACGGGATAGGATAATGAGCCACTTCACTCCTGTGTCTGAGCACTGCTGTGACAGGCAAGCCAGTATGGGCTGCTCAGGCACAAGTCTGTGTTAGTGCCACGGGGGTGGGAGTGGGGGGGCGGGCAGGGGAGGCAGGCTGGCCTTGACCAGAGCTGTCCCATCCCTTTCTGGTCCTGGGCACAGTGTCCTGGGCTGGTCCAGTCTCCTTTCATGCCCAGAGCCACAAAATGCCCTCCTAAGCCTTCTGACCAAAGGAAGTTCCTCTTCTTGTCCCACTGGAGGCTCCTTATAGAAATTCCAAAGCACCTTCATTCTCTGGAGAGCAGAAGGGGAGGGTGCTGTGGGCTGGCCTGAAGCTATGACAGGGAGAGAGAAGAAGACACTCAGCCCCCCATCCCACCTTGCACAGAAAGGGTGAGAGCTAGATGCCCCTTAGATTCTGCATAGCCCTACTCCCTACCACGGCCTCAGGGAGGCCCGCCTGGTCCCACCAAGCAGGGCCACATCAATCCAGCTCTCCCTGGTCTAGCTACATCTTCCAGTAGCCTGGAACCCAGAGAAAGGAAAGAACCTTCCTCCCTCCTTTTCTTCTCTCTCCTTTCCTTCTATCCTTTGTTCCCTCCTTCCACTTTTTATTTAGAAATAATTTCAAACTTACAGGGAAGTTGTCAAAATAAGAATAGCCTAAGATGCATATACCCTTTTTGGCCATATGCAACTATTGTAATATTTTGCTTCACTTGCTTTCTCTATGTATTTGTGTGTGTGTCTGTGTGTATAAGAGAGAGGGAGAGAGAGATATATAATTTTTTTCCCGAGCCATTTGAGAGTAAGTTACAGGCATGGTGGCTGAAAGGATGGTTTCCTATCTGTTTCTGTGTCCTGGGGCCAGCCTGAGGAAGCCCAGGCCACGTTGTGTAGAATGAATGAAGGTCTGGGACAGGCAGGAGATGAATGGACATCACCTACTAGGAGCTTAAGACCTGGGGAGCTGGAGGCCCGAGCCCAGAGCCAAGGCTTTGCATTCTTGCCTTTGGACCCTCTCCACAGCCCCATGAGGGACTGGGCAGGGATAGGAGCCCCCCTACTGCTTACTAGCTGGTCCATGCTGATTGGCTTAGAGAGGGCAAATGGGGACTCTGGTCTTGTGATGGTCACAGGGCTGGCATTTCTTCTGTCCCCCAGTGCCCTCAAATGGGTTGGAGTTCCATGTGGAGGCTGTCCTTCAGATGACTTCTCTCTTATCCCTCCTAACCCCCATCTGAAAGTTATGGTTAAGTGTGGCATTTAAAAATCACACAGTGAGGGGCGCCTCGGTACCTCAGTCAGTTAAGCATCTGATGCTTGATTTTGGCTCAGGTCATGATCTTACGGTTTGGTTCATGAGTTCGAGCTCTGTGTCAGGCTCTGTACTCATGGAGCCCCACTTGGGATTGTCTTTCTCCCTTTCTCTCTGCCCCTCCTCCATTTGTTCTCTTGTTCTCTTTCTCTCTCTCAAAATAAATAAGTAAACTTAAAAAAAAAATCACATGGTAAGGGAAACCTGGCTGGCTCAGTTGGTGGAGCATGTACTCCTGATCTTGGGGTCATGAGTTCAAGCCTCATGCTGGGAGTAGACAGCTTACTTAAAAAAAAAAAACCCTAAAACCTCCTGTATCGAGTAAAATAAAATGAAATGACAGTCATATTAATAAACTTATAAATTTGGGAGGGAATTCACATGGTGAAAGATGATCTGAGCTCTGAAGCCCTGATTTCCTCTCCCTTATAGGTGAATTCCTCTTCCTCCAGGAAGCCCTCCAGACTTCCTTAGATCTTCTCACCTCGCATTACTTCTGGGGGATGCCAGCCCTGTTTGTTCCTTTACTGGTTCACACTGGTGCTGTATCAGGGCCTAGGGTTTTGCTCTGTCATCAGCCTTTCTCCCTCCTGCTGCCCCGGGCTGGGTATATACTGATGTCCCATAGATGGATGGCAGTGGCATGGTTAGTCCTGCCAGAACATTGATTCTCTCTGATATCCCTGTGCCTGCTGTCTGAGGGTCCACAGGCTCTGGGCTGGCTGAGGTGGTGGTGGGGTTGGGCAAGGGGATCTCCCAGAGAGAGGAGAATGGCTCATTCCAGGCAAAGCCTGTCAGGGCAATGGCAGGTCTGCAGCTTGGGTCTCTGGCCACCTATTGTGCTTCTGCCCCTGGAGCATGGGCAAGCCTGTCCGGGGTGGAGGCTGAGGATCCTCTCTAAACCCCTGGGTGATTGCAGGACCTGCAGAGCCAAGGGAGGAAATGCATCCCCTATATCTGTTACAACCCCCCCCCGCCCCCCATGTGAAAGTCCAGGGTACACTGGCCTCCTCTCCCACTGCCCATCCCCCAAAGAGATTTCTGCCAATTAGCACATACAGTATTTACTTAATTAGGGTAATGACATAATTAGTGTAAGTTAGGCTCCATCACATGGCTTCAACATGCAATTAGGAGCCGTCAGCGGGAGGCGACATTGTGGAAAAGCTCATTCAATTTTGGTTCCAGCATGGAGGCCGGAGCAGCTGCCTCTGCTTGGGAGGCAGGCAGGCAGGCAGGCAGCAGCCACTGTGTGTGGGGATGTGACTGCAAGCAGCCACAGACAGCGTAGGACAGGAGAGTCAGTGGGGGGTAGAAAGGCAGTTGCTAGGGCTGAGGGAGTCCCTGAGTGATGCTTCCTCTCCCATCGTTTATGGGTGCTGCCACCCCCATAACTCCAGGGCAGGGCAGTGGCTCTGGCTTGGCTGGGGTGATTGAGACCAGGAGCCTGAACACTCCAGGTCCCCCTGCCCCTAAGATGCCACCATTAGCAGGATGTGTCTTCTCTCTTCAGGGCTTTGCCACTCACAAGAGCCACCATCTCATATCCACTGGCCTGGTGCCTGCTCATGGTGGCCCTGTGAGGCCACAGGTTAGAAGGACTATAGTGACTTACTATTATCCTCATTGGACTAGTAGGGAAACTGAGGCTTAGGGTAAGGGAGGTGGTAGAGCCAGCTGATCATGGCAGTGCTAACTATAAGAGGCAGCCCAACATGGCTGGAGACTTCTCCAGCCCAGGCAGATCACCCTCAGCCTCAGGGAGGTCTCCTGCTCCATTGGCTCCCCACACCCCTGGTCCCTGAGCCTCCCCTCCCTTCCACAAGGCTGGGAGGCAGGGAGACCATCCATGGCTTCCGTTCCCGTCAGTGTGCCTCCCAGCTTTCCTAGGCGGTGGGAGCAGGGAAGTGAGGGAAGATGGGAGGCAGTGCCACCATTGTGCCAGTGGGGAAACTGAGGCTCCAGGGCCTTCAAGAGGCCTTGGCAAACCTACTTGCTGCCTGGCTGAAGTTGCCTGGGTTATCCTTTCCCTTAGGCATCAGTTTCCCTGTGTGAAAGGAGAGACCCATATCCAGAACCCTTGAGGAGGTGGGGCCCACCTTGACATTGTTTTAAACTCCCTTTAAATTATGTCATCATAGCTGTCTCTCCCCTTTATGTCCCACCTGGGCCCTGCCTAGTCGTCAGGGCCCCTGGGGAGACAGCTCTGACTGGCAATTCTGTCTGTTCCAGGCTGGGCTTCCTGCCCTTCTGAATTGGGGCATCCCTGTCTCCTGTCGGGGAGGCCTGGGCTCTGGGAGCCATCTTAGACTCTCCCACTGGGTGGTGCCCCATCTTATAGGTGATACCCCCACACGGATGGACTCTGCCTTTCTCTGAGCTCCTCCCTAGGTCTACAGCAATGTGGTCAGGGTGCAGCTGACTTGTTTGCTAATCGCTGACTATGAGCCAAGCACCTTGGGCCTGGCTACTGGGGCAGAGATGGGAAGTGATGAGCAGGCAGAGATGAGAGTAACTACCTCCAGGGGCTCATGACCTCAGAGTTCAGACAGATCCAGGCCTAAGCAGTGTTCTCCAAAGGGTAGGCAAAGATAAGAGCCAGGAAGAGCCAAGACTAAGGGACACACTGAGTAGAGATCTCACTCTCTCCCTCTGGTCAGGAGAAGCAGCACCTGCCAGGCCTGTGGGAGGCAAGGCTTTCAGTCCACAGAGGATGTGCTTCGGGGGGTACCCGTCTGAACAGAGGCTGGGAGGCCAGAGTGGGATGTGGGATGCCATCCTCAGGCATGAAGAATTTGGGTGGGTTCTGGGGAGCTTGAGGAAGGGTCTGGGGACTCTGGCTGTTTGTGGGAGGGTCAAGGGATTCTCTCAACATCCTTTCAACCAAAAATCCCCTTCATGTGTTCGGCATATGGTGTTCTAGGTTGGGAATTCAGTAGGGACCAAGACAGATGCAATCCCTGCCCGCTGGGGCCTATTCTTCAGTTGTGAGAGACAGGAACTGTATCATGCAAGTGTGATGTAGAGGATCCTAACAGAGTGCGGTGCTAGGGCTGGGGGACACGGTAGGCTCTAGGGTCAGGGAAGGCTATAGTGACATTTAAGCCAAGATCTTAGGGATCCAGAGATTGGGGAAAGAGTATTCTAGGTAGAAGAGCAGCAAGTGCAAAGTCCCTGAGGCATTGAAGAGCAATTCACATGACTGGGGCAAGGAAAAGAGAAAGGAGGTGGATGAAATCAGGGAGCAGGCAGGTGCCTACAGCTCAGGCTGAGGCCCATGAACTTATTCTGCGTGTGATGGGAAGTCATTAAAGGGTTTAAGCTGGGGAGTGAAGGCTTGAAGATCAGGGCACAGCTGTCCAGATGGGAGAGGATGGCAGCCATGACTGGGGTGCTTGTTGGGTGGGAGCAGGAAGATGGCATCTGGGATGTGGTTTGGAAGCAGGGCCAACAGGATTCCTGATGGTTGGCTGTGGGATGCGAGGGAAGGTTGTCAGGGCAGCTCTTCAGTTCCTGGCTTGAGCACATGAGCCAACAGTGTGGCCATTTTCTGAAGAAGGGAATACTGGGAAGAACTGGTTAGTGAGAGGCAGATCGAGGGCTGGACAGGGCTGGAGGCAGCAAGGAAATAGTTGTCAGGTTTAATTAAGTCTGGAGTTCCAGAGACTTAAAGCTCCAGAGGGAGCTGATTCATTTTTAGCAGAGACACAAGAACCAAGGTTCCCTACCAGCCCCAGGAGCCCAGAGATCCAAATGAGCCAATCATTTGGAAGCCCCCAGAAGGACCAAAGCAGGGGCCAGTTGGGAAGGACTCTGCTTTCAATGCCTCCCTCATATCTACCAGGTGAGCCAAGACCAACCTCATCCCACCCCAAGGCCGCAGAAGCAAGCTGATTCCACATACTTGGCTTTCCTTAGCCAAGACCCAAATGGGCTGGACAGAGTTGCCATGGAAGCCCTGGAGGCTAGCTGTCCAGGTGATCCTCTGCCCTCCCTAACCAGGCCTGGTGTGGGAGGGCCTAGAGCCCCCCCCTTACAGGACCCCACCATGGCTTAAAATGCTCCTTCAGAGCATCTGGGACTACTCACCTCTGTCACCACAAGTTAGCTGTGTGTCCTCAAGTAAGCCCTCGACCTCTCTGGGCATTGGCCTCCCCGCTGGAGGCAGTTGGAGAAAAAATTCCCTTCAGCCTCAGCTGAGGCAGGACAGCCAGAATGATGGGACTGGGGGAGGGGCACTGTCCCTACATATGTGGCCTGTGGCCCCTGCCTCCCTCCGGCTTCCAGATTCTCAGTTGCTTGGGGCCAACTCACAGCAGATGGGCATCACTCCTGGGTATCCCTTCTGCAGGGAAAGGAGGTGGCTGCTACTGCCAAAGCCGTCCTCCAGGTCCCTGGCTCCTCTATGCCAAGCACATTAGGGGATAATTAAGTAAAAATAGGCCTTCCGACCAGTGTAGCTCATTAAGACCTAATTAAGTTAATTAGTTCCAGGTGTGGATGGCGAGGCTCAAGTGAGGCAGCGGCTGTTTGCTGTAATTGCATTTTCGCAGCAGCAGCAGCGGTGGCGTTGGTAACTGTGGTGGTGGTGGCAAAGGCGGTGGCTTCCTCTGAGGCCTGGAAGCCTGCCAGGGAGTTGAGGAGGGGCTGGGAGCCAAGCGGGCCTGGACCACCCACAGAGAGCTGTATAGCCAGAGGTTGCAGGTCAGCAGGCCCCAGGAAATCTGCGCTCTCTGCGCTCTCTGCAGGGGTGTCCGGGGCTGGGGGAGCCAGGGCAGGGGGGAGTACAAGGCCACCAACAGGCATCCTCCCCTCTGGCTGAGAATGGCGGGTGAGAGTGCACCGTGACTTGTCCTTTGGATTCCCTCACATCCCATGGTGGTCCCCATGAAGACTGTCAAATGGTTTTGCTAAATCACCCCCTCTGTTTGGCTCGAATCTCTAACTCCCATTCCTTTCTCCTGCAGGTGTGTGGCTCTGAGAGATGCCCTCTCTTTGCGGTTCTAGGCAGGAGTGGGGCCACACAAGTCTGGAGCCCTCTGCAGGGGACCTGCTGGCCCCATCAGTCTCCTGCCCCAGACATCTCCCTAGACCGGCTTCCTGCAGCAGCTCAGGACTCACTTGTGTAGGACAGCCCTCCCAGCCTTGGTTGATGAGGGAGGGAGGGGCGTGTAAGGGTAAAGTACAGTCTAACAAAACCCCCCACCCCCAACCAGGAGTAATAAGTGTGATATTCCTCAGCTGTTCCTGGCTACCCAAGAACAAAGGAAAGGAGTTTAGGTGCTTGTCATGGTGATGTGGAAAACTAAAGCAAATGAAAAATTAAATTCCCTTATGTCTACAGCCCATTGATAGATCCTTGAAACCGGCAGAGTGACCTCAGCTGCCTCAAGGCTGACACGTTCCTGGGGGCAAAAGAGAATCTTAGCTTAACATTATTCCAACCTCAAGGATCCTATATGTCTACTTTTATCTCAACTGTCCCAAGATTCATGCTGGCAATCATATTTCAAGCATATGGCCCCCTGATATACATCTGAAGGATCTCATGACTGAGTTTTACTCAATGGTAATAAATGGCGTTTCCCTAGCAACAGCTAGCCCCTTGAGGTCCTGGAAACCTTGCTTCCAAAATTCTTTGGAGACTTACTCTATCCCTGACCCCCTCCCAACCTGAGGGTATATAATGAGTTACCTGTCGTGACCCCAGTGCAGCTCTTCCTGTCCTGTCCCCATGCTTTAATAAGATTACTTTTGGGGCATCTGGGTGGCTCAGTCGGTTGAGCCTCTGATTTCGTCTCAGGTCATGATCTCACGGTCTGTGGGTTCGAGCCCCAAGTCAGGCTCTGTGCTGACAGCTCAGAGCCTGGAGCCTGCTTCAGATTCTGTCTCTCTCTCTCTGCCCCTCCCCTGTTCATGCTCTGTTTCTGTCTCAAAAATAAATTAAAAAAAAAAAACCTTAAAAAAATAAGATTACCTTTTTGCACCAAGAACATCTTTAAAAATTCTTTTTTGGTTGTTGGCTCCAAACCCCATGAATCGCCCCTCACCCCAAAACTTCATCATTGGTTACATCCCTTTCACTCATTCGTGTGTCACTCTCTAGGCATCTCCTCTGTGCCAGGCAGCGGGGCCAGGGCTGGAGACACAAGGCTGGGTGAGATAGATTGGGCCCTGCCCCACGGCACCTTTGGTGTCTCTGAGAAGGCAGGCATACTAATGGCCCTGGCCACACAGTTTTGTGACGGCTAGCGGAGCACGGATGTGCTTACCCCCGGCCCGGGAGGAAAGATGTCTGAGCTGCAGAGGATATGATCCAGGATAGAAGCAGGTCAGGCACCTGACGTGTGCCAGAAGGTTAAAGGGCCTCCTTGGTGGGAGGGAGTGTAGAGAGTGAGGGGCCAGATCTGGGGGGCCATGAAGGGGTCTGAGCAGGGCTCCAGGGTAGGAAAGGGACTGGTAACTGTTAGCTGGTAGCTGGGAGGCCAGGGAGGAGTGGCTGGGTTTGAGGGATGTTTAGGGGGGAAGGGGTTGGACTCGGTGCACTGGTTGGCTGTAGGGGTGGGGAAAGAAGAGCCCGGGGGACGGGGGGCCCTGAGAAGGGGTTTTGGGAGTGAGGTTGGGTTCTGAGACCCCACAGGGTTGGGCTAGGGTGAGGCAAGTGAAGTGCCTAGGATGCAAAATTGAAGGTATTCACTTCTGGCCTTGTATGCCCATCTGTGCCCTGTCCCTCTGAAATTCCTCACTAAGAATGTGGAAGCCACATCTAGGGATGAGGCAAAGAGGATAATTCTGGACAGGGTGTCCCCCCTCTCCCTCCTCTGTCCTTTTTATTTTTTAAGGGTATAAACATTTTTTAAATATTTATTTTTGAGAGGGGGAGGGGCAGAGAGAGGGAGGGACAGAGGCTCCAAAACAGGCCCTATGCTGACAGCAGACAGCCTGATGCTGGGCTGGAAACCCTGAACTGTGAGAGCAAGATCATGACCCGAGCCTAAGTGTAAGCTTAACCAACTGAGCTACCCAGGGGCCCCTCCCCTTCTGTCCTTTAATCCCTACTTGGGAGATGCTGCCTCCTCTGCACCCTCTAGGGCTGGGGTGGGGCTGGGAAGACACCTTAGGGTCTTATATCCTCTGGACATCTACTCCATTTCCATTCTGATGCAAGATGACAAGTACCCTATCCAGCTTCTTCCTGCATGCCTCTTAGGACAGGGAGCTCCCTGCCACCTGGGCACCTAGTCCCCTGGCTCCAGCCATTATAAAAAATGTTTTACCTTGAGCCCCCAAACCCAGAGATTTGCAGTGTCTTCTACCCTATAGTGGCCTCGGCTCTGCCTCGGACCCTTTCCTACCCCTCTGGTGTGTCTCCTGATCCTCTTTCCCAAGACAGCTTAACCTCTCTGAGCTTCAGTATCCCTACCTGTAAAAGGAGAGACAATACTAATCACCACCTCCTAGGGTTGGTGTAAGGATCAATGACCTGATGTGCATAAACCTCAGGACATACCCTAATTCTCAATAATGAGGGCTTAACTGATAACAACCGTGAATAACTCCTCCTGGTATGGGCTGCCCAGTGATGTAGCCTCAGCCTAGGCCCCAGAAGTCACCTGTTGGCCTCAGATAGCAGACTCTGCTGTGTCCCCCTCGCAGGCAGCACAGACACAGAGCTAATCCCAGAGGATGATGTTCATGGGGAAGAGGGAGTAACATTTTCATGAGGTGACCAAGTGGTGCTGACACATAGGCCTGACCTGCTGGTTTGAATTGGTTCTCTGCTCAGTATTTACCCCACTTGCAGGAGCAGCCTTGGCACCTCCACCCCCCTTCTCCTCAAGTGTCTCAGGGGGATGAATGGTGGCTGACAAGAAGGGACGAAGACCTACCCTGACTGAGGTGTCTGCCAATAGGCATCTCTGGTGCACCTCACTAGACCCCGTCATGTCTGTGAGGCTGTCCTGGTGGAGAGGGTCTCTCCCGAATCTGAGGCACTTGCAGGGCCCGGGATCCCACGGATGGGGCCAGTCCCTATAGAAGCTCATTCCAAATAGGCGCAGTTGTGCAGATCATTACCAGACTCCTGCCATGAGACTTAAGTGTGGGGAGCCTGGGGCAGGAATCCCTGACTCCCCCCAAGAATCAGAAAAGCCAGCCCAGGACAGAGGGATGAGTGGTGCTGTAGCCAGTTCCTAAAGCCATCCTGTGACCCTCCTGTGCTGTCTTATTCCAGGAGCGATGTCCACAGCCGGCCCTGGCCCCAAGGCTCTCTGCTTCGGCTCAGGGGTTGGTTTCCTGTTGAGGAACAGAGCTGGTCTCAGGGGACCCATTCAGATTTAAGACCACAGTGATTGTGCTCACTGCCGCCTGGGCATGGATTCCTGTGAGGGGCAAGAGCACCACTGAGGAGGAACCAAGGGTGCAAAGGTACATCCAGGGGGTGGATGCAGAGATGCCAGGTCCTGGGTGGGCCAGGTGTGATTCTAGGGGAGCAGGGGATGTGGGGTGTTTGAGGGGCTGGGAAGGAGCTGGCTTTGGGCCAAGTGGGCCTTGTTCATTTTTACCCCAGCTGTAGGAGGGAGGGTTTGCTGTTATTTTTACAGCAAGAAAGACTGGGGGCTCCAAGAGAAGAAGGAATATGCCCAAAGTCTCGTAGCAAGTGGGACCTGGGCCAAGACAGCCTGCTCCCACCCCTGCCAAATCCTGGTGGCTAGGTTCCTCCCTATGGGGTGCGTCAGAGGAGGGATGACCTAGCCTCCTGGGGCTATTTGGTTGAGGGGCCTGCCTTGAGGTCCTACGTCCCCCAAGGAGGTCTCACTTATTGTGGCCTGATCTAGGCCAAAGCCCAGCTTTGCTCTGTGCCTTAGTTTCCCCAGTTGTACAGGGGAGCTCACAAACTGAGGTTTGGCTTGTACTCTTTTGCCTCTCAGAGCGCACAGGGGAGACAGGTGGTCCACAGCTCTGTGCAGAGAGGGGGCAGGAGTGCCCGGGACCCAGGTCACCCCCAGGCCTATAGGTCTAGCTCTGAGGGTGTGGTCAGCAGCCAGGAGAGGAGGCTGCAGGGCCTGGTGGCCAGAAAAGCTCAGGGTTTCTGGTACCTGGTGTTCTTTAACCTGCCCTCCAGCCCCTCTGGCTTGGGTTCACGGCTCCACCTCAGCTGAGTGCATACTGAGGCAAGGCTCTTCCCATCCTTGCTAATAACCGCTGGTCACAAAAGCTGGACCGTGACCGTAGACAAAGGGACTGGGATGAAAGTGCTGGTTGTCATGGCAACCTGGAGGGTTGCAGAGACCCAGGGGAGGGGCTTGGCTGTGTGCCTGAGCCCAGGCATCTGGATGACCTCTGAGCATAAGCCAGGGTGGCCCAGGGGCTCATAGGGATTCCCCCTCCCATTCTGGGCCTACCAGAACTGGGCTTACAATGGCAACTTCACCCCCTCCATAGCAGCACCTGCTCCCTGGGCCTCCCCCAGTGGCCCATTATCCGGCACCTGCTGCCCCCCATCCCACACCTGCTCCCCAGCCCAGGCACCCTTCCCAAGGTCCTCTCTGCCCATCCTCAGGCCCAGCTGCCTGCTCTGAGGGCCAGCCAAGAGGGGCGGTGGAACCAGAAGGGGTGGCAGGGAGGACCCTGGGCAAGGGTGGAGGGTCCAGCTGCCAAGCTGGCTCTGCCTGACCAGCAGTGGTTTTTGACTTGTGGCTCACATTCTAGTGGCTCCCTACACCCTATGGGACAGCCCCAGTTCCCCCTCATACTTTGCTGTAACCTTGGGCAAGGCCATTCCCTTCTACCGCCATTTGCCCACCTGGAGTGGGGGAGGTGATTGCCAAGGAGGGGGTCAGCTCCAGCTGCTGCCCCAGTTGTTTGAAGGCCCCCAGACCATCCGGGCCACTGATGGCCACTCCATCTCTCTGATGAGGAATTTCCTCTCTCGAACAAACTATCCTTACTGACCCGTCTGGAATTTTTCTTTTTTTGTTTTTAATTTTTAAAAATGTTTTATTTATTTTTGAGACAGAGAGGGACCCAGTAAAAATGGGGGAGGGGCAGAGAGAGAGAAACACACAGAATCTGAAGCAGGCTCCAGGCTCTGAGCTGTCAGCACACAGCCAGATGTGGGGCTTGAACTTGTGAACCAGGAGATCATAACATGAGCTGAGCTGAAGACGGACCCCAATCAACAGAGCCGCCCAGATGCCCCTCCTCCTTTATTTTTTTAAATGTTTATTTATTTTGAGAGAGAGAGCACATGGCAGGGAAGGGGCAGAGAGAGAGAGAGAGAATATGAAGTAGGCTTTGCATAGTCAGTGCAGAGCCTGACATGGAGCTCGAACTCTTGAACCATGAGATCATGAACTGAGCCAAGATCAAGAGTCAGACGCTTAACTGCTTAATGGCCTGAGCCACCAGGGACCTCAACCCGTCTGATGTGGCAAGGGGAAAGCTTTTGCCAGGAAGGGAGTCATCTGGGGCAGTCCTCGGGTCCCTTAGACCGTTCTGTACAGGTGGTCCTGCTGCAGGCCTCGGCAAGTGGACTCCATGCTGCAGATGGAAAAACTGAGGCCTAGCAAGGGAAGAGACTTGCCCAGTGAGACAGCAGCAGAACCAACACCTCCTGCCCTGTTCATAGAACTTTCTAGGGGTGGGTCAGAATGGTTGTCTGGTTCCCAGACTCAGTAAACTCAGGCTTCCTGGAGGACAGGGGTAGGGGCACTTGGTGGGTCATGGAGCCCAGGTGCTGAGGCCATCCCCAGTCTGCCAAGAGATCATTCAGTCAGTGCTCGGTGAGTTTCTTGGGGCCAGGAGGAAATCAGAGGCACTCAGAGCCTAATTATGACAAACAGCTCCCTGTGTGGCTCCTCAGGGCCTCATGGAAATGTGCTGTGGAAGATATCACAGTCTAGGGCCTGTCACTGGGACCCCCTCCTGGCCCCTGCTTCTGGAGGGCAGAAACTCAGCCTTCTGGACCCTGTTCTGAGGCATGGTCTGGAATTTCAAGTCAGAGGGAGGGAGAGGGTGTGAGGTGGGGTTGTGTACAGCTGGTCGGTGGTCACCACCTTGGGCTCGGTGGCTCTCATGTGCGTTGCTCTGTTTCCTTTTCATCTCCCTAAGTGTTCTTCCAGGACTGATGGATTGGCAGGGCCGCTGGGAAAAGCAGTACTCCCCCATCCCCACCATTCCTGCTGTTTAAACCAGCCCCTTCATTGGATGACACAGCAGTGACCAATGTATGATTGCCTAGCAAGTGGTACTGACCGAGGTCCTTTGGGGCCCTTGAATAGAGTATAAGCATGTTCTGTGGGCTGAGGCAATCAGGGAAGGGCTTCCTGAGGAGGTGTGGCCTGAGATGGGATGTGAAGTTGGAGAAAAACTGACAGGGAGGAAATTCTAACTAGGAAGCTCCACGTAAGTACAGGTGGGAATGGCTTTGGGCTGGGCGCTAGGATGAGGCCTCAGCATTCATGGGTCAGGGGCCCTCAACCTTCCAGTTTTCCAGGAACTCCTATTCCTCCCTGAGCTCTGGGCTTTTAAGGTCTTGTCTGTCAAGTTGACCTCATAGATCAAAGGAGAATTAATTTGTCTCCATTTTTATTCATCGAAGAACGTGCTGGTCAGAGCTGCTGAAGCCAGCTGGCCAATTGCAGAGAAGGGGAGGGTCAGAGGAGGCCTAGGGAGAGTGGTGAACCCCAGACCTTGCCTAGCCCTCTGACAGCCTCCATGCTTGTGACTCGGTTTCTCTTAGCAGCTCAGAGCCCCTGACCTAGAAAACCAGAGGGAGATCTTGGGGGCCCAAGAGAGGCCGGCTGGGGGCAGGTGGGGAGTGGATAGATCCAGCCATCCTGTCTGGATGTCTGTCACCCTCTGTTCCAGCTGGCCGGCCACGTGAAGGGCTCATTCTGCTGCCTATTCACAGGGGGCTTTCATCTCCGCAGCCACTGAAGCATTTCTCCCAGCTTCAGCACTGCCAGCAGGAAGGCACAGGGGAGGGGGAGCCCAGGACTGCCATGCCCTCAGACTTCTTGGCCAAAAGGCATGAGCCTGAGGGCCCTAAACAGCTTGTTTGCCCAAGCCCTAAGCTTCCAGGCCACCAGAGATGGGCAGAGGACCCCCACTCACAAGCTCTTGCAGGAACCCAGTCTTTCCTATTTCAACAAGAGCAAGGCTGGCTTCACCTTCCAGCCCATACAGACCTCCCACTGCAGGAGGGGTGGGATCCCAGGGTGGGGTCATGGTACAGCCCCTGCTCCTCCCTCAGGGAACAAGTAGGTATGGTGGCCTCCAGGGCAGGGCAGGAAGAGCAAAGCCTGAACCCTTGCTGAAACATTGGAGAAGATGGAGGCATTAGAGGGTGGACGCTTGAGACCCAAGAGAGCAGGGACTGGCCCTAGTGTCCTGCCAGGGAGGGAGGGAGTGGGCATACCCACTGCCCACACTTAGGGACAAAGTTGAGGTGGCAGGACTGTTGGGAGAAGCAAGACCCCCTGGCTCTACCCCCCAGGTGAGGGACACAGTAGTGACTATCTCACCACGGTGGGCAGTGAGGGGATCTGTGAGCTGGACCTTCTGAGAGTAGACCCTTCCTGCAGTGGCTTATCCATCTGTCTGGCAGCCATGGCCCCTGTGATGTCATCAACCCACTGCGTTGCCTGGCAACTTTCCAGGATTAGCACTCTGCCCCTGTCATCCCTGACGTCCCACCATGGGCTGATGTTGCCCTGGCAACCCGGATGGGTACTGCAGCTTTTTGGACAGCTGTACCCAGTGTGGGAAGTGCCAGGAAAAAGCCGAGAAGCAGGTGCCTCTCTCTATGCCAAACGGGGTACACAGCCTATCCCCAGACCCACAAAGGAGCCAGCCTGCCCTAAGCAGGGCTTCAAGGGTTTTTGTCTCCTTGAAGAGCTTTGGTCACCTATGCCTCCAATCCCCCTCATACCCTTTCCTTTCTTCTATAGTGATCACTAAGCACCTACTGTGTGAATGCCAACAAGAAGAGCAAATAATACTACAGTTTGGGTTTAGGGAAAGTTGCACCAGCATTGGGTCTTGAAGGATAAATAGGAGTTGGCCAGGAGCAGGAGCTGGTGGAGAGAGGTGTTCCGGATAGGAAGCAGAAACCTGTACAAAGGCCAAATCAGCCACAGCTTACACTCTGCCTCTGGGCTCCTCGTGGCCTGGCCTCTCTGGCTCTCTATTTCAACAGACATTTTATGGCAGAAACCAGTTTAAATCTGAATGCTTAGTGCCCAGCACTGACTTGACACTAAGCCAGCATAACTAAAATGTCAAATAAAATTGGACATTTGTTGAATGAACCTCAGGTCCTTCTATCTCCCCCAACATCAACCTGTCTTACCAAGCCTCAGTTTCCCCATCTATGAAATGGAGCCAACATGGAGAAAGCTCTCTGGGTAAGGGTTCTCAGGTTGAGGTGGGGTGGTTTTTTAATTTTCTTTTTGTTTGTAACCCACCTCTTCCCCTGACCTCCCCCCACCCCCGTTTAAGACTAGTGCTGTGGACATCTGTAAATGTTCACATTTCTCAGTTGTTAGTATTGGACCACTTTTGCTTCATCTCCTCTCTAATCTATACTTATCTATATATAAATTTAGCCAAACCATTTGAGAGGAAGTCACAACAGCGGACATCCTGACATTTGTCCTGAAATTCTTCAGCCCACATCAGTTAAGACAAGGACAGTCTCCTATACAGCCACAATACCATTTTTCACATCTAAGAAAATGAACAGAAATTCAATATCCAGGACAGACAGGAAGATCAAAGCCTGAACTCACGCCAGGTCCTTGGAGCAGATGGGCTCGTGAGGCCAAAGATGGGGGGCAGGAGCACCCACTGCCCACCCTGAGGAGGCTGAGTTGCAATCTGGGGCAACCTGGGGTGTTTGTGTGTGTAAGCTGAACCTCCAGAGAACAGAAGTGACCCTTTTCACAGCAAGCTGACCATCTGGCCTGCCGCTGTGCTTAGATATGAACTTCGTTAGTTATTACCCCCAAATTATTCGCATAACTTTACTTTTTAGTTTATTTATTTATTTTTACCAGGATTCAATCAAAGTCCTCACACAAAGTTTGGCTGTTTTGTCTCTGTACTCTAGAAGAGTCAGGGAGGGGAGACGGGTAACGGAGCCCGGGTTTGACAGCCTAGAGGGCGGCCACTGTCCCCATTCAGCTAAGGAAAGCCAGGAGCACAGGGTGGGAGGAACCGAGTCCCAGTCTGAGTGTTGGGCGAGGGAGCATGCAGACCCACCCGGGGAGCGTTCAGAGGCGGAAGTCCCGCCCGCCGCACGAATGGTCCCGCCCCTTAGCAACAGGCCTGCGTCTCTCCCTAGAGACGGGCCACCAGATCGTCCTCTGCTCGTTGGAGCCGGTAAGTCGGTGGCCACTGAGGGATAGTAGGGCGAGCAGGAGCAGGGGCACCTCCATAAGGCACAGAGGGAGAGTGGACGGGGAGGAGGACGCCGTCTCGGCCCAGGGTCCACATTCCTGTCTCCGACTCTGTACACTCAGTTTCCTGAAACTTGGCCAGGGGGAAAGGAGGGAGGGGGAAGGGGAGGTCGCTGTTAAACCCTTGCAGGTAAGTCCGGTACTTACTAGACTGGCTTTTTGTCCTTCCCCCCACACACCGAGAATGTAGCCACAACTCCCCGCCCTGTGGAAGGCCCCTGCAGGCAAGGAGCCCGTGTCCTCATCAGCCACACAAGTGCTCTCCTCCATGCCCATCACCCATTTTCCCCTCTCCCCCAGCCCCACATCAATTTTCAGTTTGTTCTCTGTATTTAAGGGTCTCTTATGGTTTGCCTCCCTCCCTCTCTGTTTGTAACAAGATACCCTCTCTTTTTAATTGACATTGTTGTTGAGATGATTGTAGAATCACTCTATTTTTATTTTTGTACAAGTATTACATGAAAACCTCTTCATCACCATACCCTTGTCCAATTTCTTATAACTCTCCCCTGACCAAGGATTTCCCCCCAGTGATGCGTTTTGAGGTAGCCAAAAGCAGCAGTGGCTTGGCCAGGGATTGCTTGTCCCACAGTAAAAATTCTGCAGACACTTGTCCCTGGGATGGTGGATGTGCATGCAACCCCGTGGTGCATGTGCTATTCCTGCTGGGGAGACGGGAGGGGGCAGGCGGTGGGGGGGACGTATTGCATGAGCTGAGCACATCCTTCTGTAGCTGGCAGCGGGATCTGTGGGTCATGGGAAAGTCAGGATCCCTCCGGGGAGACTGTTTAGTCCCCTGGCTCCTGGGTTATGGTGTGGGGCAGGCAGAGGTGGGGGAGACAGTGTGTGGCCCAGCACCTCACAATGGGGAGACACAGGGCAGTCCATCTGGGCTGGGGGCACCAGAACTGTCTCCTGTTGAAAGTCATATTGGGGAAAACCAAACAGGACCTTTCACTGAGTGAACTCCGGGCCACTCTCCTTGTCCCCGTGCTGCCTCACATGGAGGAGGGGGGTGAGCAGGTGCAGAAGATGCACTGGAGCAGGGGCATCTGCAGAGCTTCCCTGACTTCCCTCAATCAGCCCCTGACTCTGGGGGCTCATTTCTCACATGCAACATCCAGGGAAGGCCCTGCTGTCTCCTGGTGGGACCTGCCCGGCACTGCGTGCTGTCCAGATTTGGAGAGCACTCCTTCCCTCCCCACCCTGTGCGTGGCAAGCTGTGGCTGGTTGCAGGATGTGGACGAGGCATGCCTGTGCCCTGGTGCTCCTGGGGGCTGAACAGAAGCCAGCAAGGGCCCAGTGATGCCACTATCTTCTCCTAGGAGTGCCCCAAGAAGCAGCATGGAGCAGCCGAACAGAGAAGGCCAAAGTCCAGGAAGGACCCCTCAGAGCCCACAGTGCAGCAGTACTCCTGTGGGCCAACAGTATAACCTAAGGAGGACCCAGGCAGCCCTAGAGTGTAACCTGGGGAAGATTCTTCAGGGACCAGATTTTGGGTCCAAGGCTCTAAGCCCTGACCCCAAGGCCCTACCTTCATCCCTGCCCCCATCCACACTCTCAGACTTGGGGCAGCCCTGGAAGTTGCCCCTGACAGACACTGAGAAGAAGTACCCCCTGATGAAGGAGCGTGGGTTCTACTCTGACATCCTCAGCCCTGGAAGCTCAGATCAAATGGGGGTGAGTGTGGCAGCTGTTCCCTACCAAGCCCAAGCCCTCCTTGTCACCCTTCCTTCCTTCCGTCCATCTCTCCATCAGTTCATTTGTTCATTTATCCATCTAGCCATCTGTCTAATAATTTGTCCATCCATCCATCCACCCACCATCCACCCACCCATCCATCCTTCTGACCATCCACCCATCTGTCCCTCCATCCATTGGTCCATTGATTCAATAATTCATTACTGAGTATCTCTTATGTGACAGGCCCTGGATTAAGCAGTGGTGACAGTGAGGATGAGACATCTATGCCCCTATTGTCATGGGGCAATGGCTTTGGTGGGGGAGTTGGGGAGGGGATCCTTGGACAGAGTGGCATCCTGTGTGTTTACTGGGTAGCCAGGAGGGATTGTGTTCCAGGCAGGGGAAACAGAAGGTACAGAGGCTTGGGGACCCTGACAGGGGCCATGGCCTGTGTAGGAAGGAGGAGAGAATGTGAGAGGGCAGATGGAGGCTTGGGGTAGGAGGCCGATGGACAGGGGATAACTAGGGGAGAGTTCAAAGAGCCCCGTAGTCCTGGACAGCCTAGGAAAGTTCTAGCTAGGACAGGCCAAGGGAGATAAAGCAAGGATCCATAGATGTCCACTATGCTAGGGGTGCCAGAGTTGCCCTTGGTGGGGGAGACATGCACAGAGACACCTGCTGGCCTTGTGGTCCTTTCATCTAGTGGCTCAGCCCCTAGACACAGCAGCTGGGTCCTCAGAGTGAGGAGGGAGCTGCGCAGGATCAGAAGCGGGTGAGGTCAGGGGTGTCCCAAGTGGCTGGCGCTTGTTGCCCACTATGACCTCTGAATGAGGAATTGTGGAAACTCACTGTTCTGCCCCATTCCCGTGCCCTTGGGTGTTCCCTTGTGGGCTTGGGGGAGACACTTGGCCTTGTGGTCACTCCCAGATCCTGCCTGTCCCCAGGATGTCTATATGCCCTCAGAGCTCTGGGATTTCATTTTAGGAGGTATGCCGTGGTCCCTGCATGAACCAAGATCTCCTGCAGCAGGCCGGCCTTGACAAGTTTACTCCAAAAGGTCAGTGCCTAGAAGGGCAGGGTGGATGAGTGGGTGCACTTAGAAGCAAGACCTCTGGTCTTAGATTGTTTCTTCTTGGCTTGGGATCTCAGTTTCCTCAGCTATAAAATGGGGGTAACAAGATGTAAGGTGCTTTGCAAACTAATGGTTAGTGCTCAGTGAGCCACAGCTTATGTTCCTCTTAGCTGAGCTATGACAAGGGCACCACAGTTGGGAGAGGGTGCTGCTGAGGGCCAGGGCATTGGTTCTCTGCCCAGCTGGGGAGACTAGAGTTTTCAGATGTGTAAAGTACATTTTCTACCTCCCCTGGTACATGAGCTTGGAGGAGGTCAGGGTTGTGTCTGAGTTTTCCCTGCTGGGACCCCAGTGTCTAGAACAGGGCCTGGTATGGGAAGGTGCCCAGAAGATCTCTGCTGAAGGGGGGAATGAGGACTCTCCTCTCAGGCTCTGTGCTGAGTCCTGTAAGGACTGGGGCAGGTCTGCAGAGTGCGGGGCAGTCTCCAGTGGCAGAGGGGAGACTAGGGCGGCTCCAGGAGAGGCAGCAAGGTGGGTGGGGCCCTGAATGAAGAATCCGGTGGGGGGCCCTTCCCACCTGGCTGGGAAGACAGGATACCCCCTTCGATCAGGCTCAGAGGTCCCAGCTGTCTGCCTCTCCTCCCCAGCCCCAAGAGAGGCCTGGCTCCTTGCTGGCCTTGCCCAGATTAGTCCTCTCAGTGCCCATGGACCTCGTGGGGTCTGTGAAGCCCGAGAAGCGGCCCAGGAAATATCACGTGTACATGCATTTGTGCTGTGAGCTGAGGATCCAGTCTATTGGGCTGTACCATCTCCCAGTCATCTGTGGCCCAGAAAATGCTTACAGAGCATTACAGAGCTTACAGGGCTGTGGGGGTGCTCCCACCATCTACAGTGGGGAGGGGTGGGGATGCTCAGCAGCTCTGCATCCCCACCCACCTGAGGAAAACCAGGACCAAAACACACCCTCTGGAGGCTCTTGTCTCTCCAGCTTTGCACACCCTTGAGTGCCTGGTGCCAAACCTGGCTTTTCAAAGCCACTGCCAGCCATAGGCAAGCTCTGAGCTTCCCTTGCCCCAGGACGTGCATATCCGGTACCTAGCACTTTGTCTTGGGGTGTATTGGGCTCTGGCCTGAGCCCCTGCCACTCCTGCCTGTGTCTCTGCCTGCAGTCAGAACCTTTGAGATTCCTGAGAACTTCAAGGAATATTTGGAGCAGGAGCGCATCGGGTCCACCACCCAGGTGCTCACCCAGACCGACTTCCCACTGCAGGCCTTCGAGCCCAAGGTGCAGGTGCCTTTCCTGGTGCTGCCAGGCCAGTGCCCTCGAAAGATTGAGATTGAGAGGTATGATCAGGTTGGCAGTGGGAGGGCTGGTCCCTTGGGGGGGCGGCATCCACACAACTCAAGGGACAAGGGATAGTAGGCAACTAGATGATCATCCTCATGGCAGAGGTTACTAAAATGGGTCTGTTTGCAAATCTTCTAGTCCTTTGGTTTCTTTTTTTGTTTTGTTTTAAGTTTTATTTATTTATTTTGAGAGACACACAGAGAATCCCAAGCAGGCACCATGCTGTCAGTGGAGAATGCAATGCAGGGCTTAAACTCACAAACCATGAGATCATGACCTGAGCCGAAATCAAGAGTTGGATGCTTAACGGACTGAACCACCTAGGCGTCTCACCCTTTGGTTTCTTTAATAGGAACAAATTGCTTTCCTTGCTGTAGAACTGGGGAGGGTGGCATTTAGGAATGGAACTACTAGACAGGACAGAGGGCAACTAGGGCCCAGGACATCAGCTGCAGCTACCACACCACTTCCTGATGAATTCCAGAGAGGTGAGGGGCTCTTGGAGGCATCCCTCAGCCACACCCCTCTCCACCACAACCCCATGCACCATTGCTGGCATCCATGAAGCCATCTCACGTGAGCTGAGCTGTCATGAGATTCCCTTGTCCCCCGTCGGCCAGGAGGAAGCGGCTGTACCTGAGTCTGGACATCGAGCAGTTACTGGCTCATGAAGGCATCGACTCTGACAAGCTCATGCCCAGGCACCCAGATCCCCACCACCTCCAGACCATCGAGCAGGGCCATGACCCGCTGTTTCCCATCTATCTCCCACTGAAGGTGAGCCTAGTTTCCATAGCAGGCTGATGATCAGGGGTGAGAGGTGTATAGGACCCTGGCGGAGAGATCAGACCTGAAAGGGGATCCGTGGCAATCATAAGCACTCACTTGTCAAGCATAGCTGGACCTCCCCACCAGGGGTTTTGAGCATTTAGGCTGGGACAGGAGAGGCCCCAGAACCCCTGAGATGCTGACTCTGCTTTTTTCTTGGGAGCCTGGGGAACCTGTGGATGCAATCTCTGTCCCCCCAACCACCAACCTCGAGGCACCAGAAGCAGCCCAATTGGACTGTGGAGGAGCATACAGACCTCACTGACCACTGCTTCTGGACTCACTGAGATGAGGGAACTGAGGTGGAGGAGGGCATCCTCGTAGCCCCTTTGGGATACCGATGAGGAAACCAAGTCCAAGGCGGAGAAAGAAGGAGCATAGCCTGTTCTAGCTTTGACTGAGCCTCCCCCACTTCCTCTCCAAGACCTTGAATACTCAAGGTCCTGACCACCCTGAATCTCCTTCATTTCTGCATGTAGGTGGAGTGCTCAGGAAAATCCAAGGGCCTCCTCTTCCTTTGGGCCTGAGCTAGATGATCCTTGGGCAGTGGGAAGAGTTCGTATCCTGCTCTGAGTCTCCAAATACTCCTCTGTTGGTATCAGGGTGGTCTGGTTGGGTAGGAATCCGGGTTTCACAGAGCCAGACCCCACAGACCCCTGTGAATAGTAGGGGAGACATTCAGCCCCATGGTCCCCAGTCTGTAGCTCCTGCATCTGAAGAGAACCCTACTTAAGAACCCTTAGCCTCTGCCACACCCAACCTATCGGCCCCTCTAGGGGAGAGTTGCCTCCTGTGCACCTCTGCACATTTCTTCCAGGTGTTTGACAATGAGGAGTTTGACTGCCGAACTCCCAGCGAGTGGATCAACATGGGCCTGGAGCCAGGGTCTCAGGACAGGAAACCTGTCCCTGGAAAAGCCCTCCTGCCCACTGATGACATCCTGGGACATGGTGAGCAGGGCCAGCATGGATGGGGGGCAGGATCCTGGTCTGCACCATCCCTGTCTGGCAAGCAGCCCAACCATTGGCTCCTGGGCTGCCCTGGAGCTGGCAGCTGTGGGAGGGGAGGGCCCCCACCTTTTGAGGTCTTCCAGCTGGGATACAGACTAAGGGGCTGGCCATATAGAGGCAAAAAAATACAAGGACCAGGGATAACATTGTGGGAGGGTTGGGGAAGGGACTACAGGATGGCGTCCAGTGTTTTAAAAAAAACTTTGATATGCAGGCCTGTTGGAAATGTTTAAATGTGTGCAAGGGGCACAGTTCAAGCCTTCCTTCCTGCCACCCAGAAATCACCATTGCTCTAGCTGTACCTGTGACCTCTCAGCTTGCACCTCTGCGTGGACAAGACACACCTTCCCGCTCACACACCTGCTTGCAAACACATGTTCACAATCATGCTTACCATCATACACACCGTCCCCCACCCTCACACATGTTTTCACCACACACACTCACACACTTCCCGTCACCCATTCACAGCCACTATTACCCTCCCTCCCAACACATGTACCTGCACTGATGCCCCACGGATGAGCTGTATCTCAGCCTTGTCTGTGTCTGTCCCTCCTTTGGCCCCACGTCTGCCCTGGGGCAGTGTTTGCTGCTGTAGGGAACTGGGCCAGGGTGACCTTTCTTCACTGCCGTCCTGGCCTGCATGAGTGAGCATCCAAGGAAGATCTGGGTTATAAGGTTTGAGACTGGAGGTGGCTGCCCCTCCGTGTAGGGCTGAGGGCCACTCTGCTTTCTGCCCCATGGTGGACACGCTGCTTCGGGACAGGGAGTGCCCACCCGCCGCCGCCCCCGGGGGCTGTGCCCAGGATTGAGAGCCATGCTGGTTGGTTTTAAGACTTCTCATCCTCCAGGGGGCCCCACAGCAAGTCCATTGAGCAGGCTGTAGGTTGATGTTTCGATTTAAAAACATGTTAATGCTGGAATCAATTTCTCTGAACTAGACAAGAAGCCCAGAATGTTCCCTTTACTTTGGACTTAATTACAAAAATAATTTAACTCAATTGTTCCCAGATCTCCAATTCCCAGCAATAAAACCAGAAAGTGTGGGGCTACATTAACCTTAAATGTACCAAGTACCAGCCTCCCCGAAGTGCATCTGCTTACACTCCTTCACGTGGGCCCTGGCCTTGGGCAGTGGCACTGGCGGGAGCAGGGCTGGCAGGGAGTGTTTCTGCCAGAGACCTCTGGTTTTCTGCTGGGGCCTTCTTGTGACATCGTCCTCTCTAAGTTAAGCCAAGGCAGAACAGCATTTTCAAAAAAGAAGCATATGGGAAGCGAAGGGGAAAGCAAACAGAACCAACGCCGTGAGATTGACCACAGCAAGTTCCTTCACGCATCCTTCCAGCATCAACCAGCACATTGGCAATTCCTCGGAGGTCTAGCTGTTCTCCTTCAACCCAGGCTGCAGAACCCATCAGCATATTTTAAGGCACTTCTGCTAGGCATGGTGCCATGTGCACCTTCCTTCTACAGCAGTGTTGTTGAGCACCTACTAGTTACCAGATCCCATTCTGGGTAAAGGACACACTGTGGCCAAGATGGACAGTGCTGCTCCTGCCTTGGGGAGCTGCCCCAGGTGTGAGGAGGCCAACCAGAACCAGGATTACATGTATACATAGTATGACTTCAGGATCTGTGAGGGACACAAAAGGGCAAACAAGTCACACAGTGCCTGGGACACTCTTTGAGGCAGAGATGCTTCTCTGAGAAGCCATTTGAGCAAGGAACAAATCGGTAATGAGGTGACCTGAGCAAAGACTATTCCAGGCAGAGGGTATAGCCAATGCAAAGTCCCTGAGGCAGGAGTAAGCTCCAAAGTCACGGGAATAGCCAGACATGTGGTATGGCTGGAGAGAGAAATGTATAGTGTGGGTGGTGGCAGGAGATGAGCTGGAGAGGCGGTGCAAAGCCTTTCAGTCCCAGAAGTGGGTGGGAGGCCTGTCCTGACCAAACAGTCCCTGAGGCCCACTTTGGGGCCACTGCAGGGCAACAATCTTTTACCTTGCCCTCACCTGTCCTGATATAAGGGGCCTAGGGGCTCAACTGCCACGTGGGAGTTGATTGCTGCCCATGGGAAAGGATTCACTCTGGTCTTGGTCACTTTGAAAGGGTCCAGGTCAGACATGATGAGCTTTACGGCTACATCATCACCAGGTCTCCGTGTGCCTGGGGCTTTGCTGCCTCCCGTCCTAGCCTTGCTGGCCTATGTCTCTGTCTACCCCAATGGGTCATGCAAAGCACAAGGACAAAGGCCTGGTCCTTCTGGCTCCTCCTGCTACCAGGGATTCCCCAAAGGCCAGCTCTGCTGGGACAAAGCAGGATCCCTGCTTTACTGGAACTAGAGGGGGTCATCCTGGTGGGAGGGAGGCCAGACCAACGGCCACTGAGACTTGTTCCCAGCACCTGCTGCCCACACTGAGAGTCCCCTACCCACCCTACAGCAGAGAGCACTGGTGGGTTCCCCTCCTGTTTCAGAGGACCCCAAAAGTCAGAAGCTGAAGTATGAATGGTGCAATGTTGGTGTCCTGGACTATGACAAAGAGAAGAAGCTGTACCTGGTGCACAAGACAGATGAGAACGGTTTGGTGCGAGATGAGACGGGGAAGCCCATTCTGAATGGAGGGGTCACTGCTGAAGGTACAGGCTCTCTGCCCCACCCCACGCAGACCCCCCACTCAGGACTGTGACTGAGGCCACCCCCCCAACCCATGGCACAGCCACATCAGGCCTGAATTCTTCCTTGCTGTGTATGTCCTGTGGCTGTGTGTCCCCTGACCAGTGAAAACCAGAGGACCCATCATTCAGAGACTCCAGGAAGGGCAAATGGCCATTATTTGATATGCCTGCTCTGAGCAGCTGGCAGTACCACTTCCAACATGATGCAGAGAAGGCATCCAAGGCCCATCGGTAATGATGTTTGCCTGGAGTGTGGCAGCGAGGAATGGGCATGTCAGCAGCTGCCCATGTGACTGTCTGTGCATAGCTCTTTATGGTTTCAAAACACTTTCTTCTTTTTTTTTTTCAAAGCGCTTTCACATCCATCCATGGCCAACTGTGAAGTGGGCAGGGAGAGGAGTATTATCATACCCATTCTGTGGATGTGATAGGGTGTCAGAAGAGGGAATCCACTTGTGCAGGGCCACCGTGCATCAGTAGCAGAGTCAGGTTAGAACCCAGTGTTCCAGCCCAGAGAGTCTGACTGTGTTGTACGTTCCCTTCTCTCTCCTGCCCGGCCCAGGAAGGCACCCCCTCCTCGCCTGCCAGTACTGGGTGCCTCGGATCCAGCTTCTCTTCTGTGCTGAGGACCCACGAGTGTTCACACAGCGTGTGGTCCAGGCCAATGCCCTGCGCAAGAGCACAGAGGCTTTGCTGCTGTACAATCTGTATGTGGACTGCATGCCCTCCGAGGGCCACCAGCTCATCAACGAGCAGAGCCTAAGCAGGATCAAGCAATGGGCCATGAGCACACCCCGGATGCGCAAAGGGCCCTCGTGAGTCTCCACCGGACCCTTCCCTATCCCCACTTCCTCCAGGAGCCTGGTGGGGTTGGGGGGCAGTGCTCCCTCCATGCTGACCTGTGGGCCCTGTCACCCACTGCACTGTGCACTTCTTGGCCCCCAAGTAATGTCATGTTCATCTCCAGATCTCTCATTATCAGTATCAACTCATGGATTCTTATTCTATTCAAAGGGATAGAGCCTATTACTACAATTTTTTAAATTTGGAGCCCAAATTGTCCCAGATTTGGCCAGAGAGAGTCTCTTCAAGCTGATTTCTGTGTCCTTCTGATACGTTCCTATTGTTGTTTGCGTGTGTCTTTAATTTTGGACATAGTAAGAAGTTCTGGGCTCACCTTGTACTTCCCCAGATCCAGCCCTGAAATCAGCTATTTCTCCGAGGACCCCTGGTTCCTTTCAGTGGAAAATGATTGCTGTGAGGCTCTTATGCCAGAAAAATCTGGGAAATATATATATTATTATACTATGTCATTTTATTATTACATTACATAGCATTACATTGCATATTACCTCCCCCCCCACACCCATGTCTAATTCTATCTATCTGTTAAAAACCATGGGTTCCTAATGATACCTTCAAATTGACTCCAACACCACACAGCTCATTCTCATTTATACATATTTCTTACTTCTTTCTCCAGAAGAAAACCCGTTCCCATTGTTCATAGTATATTTATTTGTTCAGTCCTAGAATACACAGAACGTAGTATCAAACTGCTAATTCATACTCTGGAAGAAAAGCCTTACTAAGTAGACTTCGATACAGTGTTCTTTTTCTCTTTACCCTGGAGGCATTTAGTCCAAATACTATATTCAAGTGACTTGGTTTAGCTCTTCACACCCCCTTCAGTGGGATATGCTAATCTGATGAAATACAGCGTGGTGGTGGTCCATTTCTTGTATGTATATAATGTATATATTCTCTGTGTCTGTTTCTCTCAGTGATATGCAGTATTCATAAAGGATTCTTGGATCTGTCACTCTTCACCTCCATTCATTCTATCCTATCCACGTCTTCCCCTTCCCACCCTGTTCCCACTACATGCCCATAGGTAACCAGTATCATTAGCTTCTGGTTTATCCTGTCTGTACACAAATGAGCAAGTGCATTTTCTTATACTCCCTTCCTTCTTACTTGAAGAGCAGCACACTATAGATATCCTTTTGTCCTTTGCCTTTCTCACTTACAGTACATCCTGGAAATCAATCCCTACGAGTTCACTGAGACTGCCTTCATCCCTTTTTTTTATAGCTGTGTAGTAGTCTCTTGTATGAATGTGCCCTGTGCCATCACTGACTCAGCCGTTCTCTAATATGTAGGCATTTCTGTCATTTCCAGTATGTTGCAATCACAAACAGTACTACAGTGACTAACCCTGTGCATTTACATGTTCATATTGATGGAGAGGTAGCTTTAGGGTAAATTCTGAGAAGCGGGATTGCTGCGTCCGAAGGTAAGCGCAGATGTAGTTTTGTCAGCTGTCGCCAAATTTCCCTCCGGAAGCATCGCTCCACTTCGCATCCCTGCGAGCAGTGTGTGAGTGCCGTTTCCCCCACAGCCTTGCTGAGGATATGTTGTCGTGCCATATGATTTTCTGCCATTCTGGAAGATAAGTAAGGAAGCGAGGTAAATCAGGCTGAAGTGTTATATGGGAGGCCGTACATGTTTTCCATCTTTTCACATGATTAAGGGCAACTTGTATATATTTTTGTGACTCATCTATTCATGTCTTTTGCCCATATTTTTCTCTCAGGCATTTGGGCTTTTTTCCTCCCTCTAATTTTGAGTTCTTTCTATATTAGGGATATCCTACATCTGTGATGTCTGTTGTAAATATTTTTTCCCGGTTTCTCAGTTGTATTATTACTTTTCTTATGGTAATTTTTGCAGTATAACCTATAAAATATTTATGTACTCAATGTTATTAATCATCTCTTCTATTGCATCTAGATTTTGAGTCACAGTTAGATGACATTTCCCCTCAGTGAGGGTTTCTTCCAGCACTTACATGGTTTCATATCCTTGTTCCATCCTTATTTTTTAATGTTTATTTATCTATTTTTGAGAGAGAGTGTGTGAGCAATAGTGGGGGAGGGGCAGAGAGAGAGAGAGAGAGAGAGAGAGAGAATCCCAAGCAGGCTGCATGCTTTCAGCCCAGAGGCCAACACAGAGCTCACTCTCATGAATGGATGGCATCTCGGAGCCACAATCAAGAGTTGAATTCTTTTTTTTTTTAATTTTTAACATTTATTTATTTATTTTTCTATAATAGTTTATTGTCAAATTAGTTTCCATATAACACCTAGTGCTTCTCCCCACAAGTGCCCCCCACCATGACCATCCCCCCTCCCCCTCCCCCTTCAGCCAGGCAGAGAAGGATAGATACCATATGTTTGCATTTATTTATTTTTTGAGAGACAGAGAGAGACAGATCATGAGCAGGGAATGGGCAGAGAGAGAGGGACACACAGAATCTGAAGCAGACTCCAGGCTCTGAGCTGTCAGCACAGAGCCTGACGCGGGGCTCGAACCCACGAACTGTGAGATCATAACCTGAGCCAAAGTTGGACACTCAACCAACTGAGCCACCCAGGTGCCCCAAGAATCAAATTCTTAACCAACTGAGTTGCCCAGGCTCCCCTCTTTATATATGGTGTGTGGTATGGAGCCAGTTTTATCTTTTTCTAAATAACCAGCACTTATTAAGTGGTTTATTAAAAGCCCATCAGCATTTATTAAAACCTCCATCTTTAGCCCAGTGGTTCAAGATGCTACCTTTATCATACACTAACTAATTTTCAGATACACTGAGGTCTATTTGTGGACTTTCTGCTCTCTTCCTCTGTTCCATTGGTCTATTTGTGTAGTTGGACTGTGATTTAAGTACAGATGTTTTACAGTATTTTTAAATGTCTTGTAGGACCAGCCCCCCCTTGGTAGCTTTTCCCTTTCAGTGTTTTCTTGGCTATTCTGGCATGTGTTTGTTTGTTTGTTTGTTTGAATGGGTTATTTCTTAAAACTGCGGCAAAATAGACATAATGTAAAATTTACCATTTTAACCGTTTTTAAGTGTACAGATCAGTGGCATTAAGTGCATTCACATTGTTGTGCAACCATCACCATCATCCATCCACAGAACTTTGCGAAACTCTATACTCGTTAAACAGTAACGCCCCATTCCCATCGTCCTCCAACCCCTGGCAAGCACCGGATCTCTATGAATCATACAGGATTTGACCTTTTGTGTCTGGCTTATTTCACTGAGCACAATGTCTTCTAGGTTGTTCACACTGAAGTATGTGTCAGAATCTCTTTCCATTAAAAGGAAACAAATCCCTTGAACGTTCCATTGTATGCACATTCCACATGTTATGTATCCGTTCATCTGCTGATGGCCACTTGGGCTGCTTCCGTCTTTTGGCTCTTGTGCCTGATGTGAGCACAGGTGTACAAATATCTCCTCATGTCCTTACCTTCAGTTCCTGTGGGTGTATACCCAGAAGTGGACTTGCTATCCATGTGGTGATTTTATTTGTTGCTGTTGCTTAGTTTTAATTTCATAATCATAATGTTAAATTTGCAATCTAGCTAGACTTGAAGGGGGATAAGGAAAACATGGAACCAAAGAGCTGCAGTGAGAGCACATACTATAGGCTATTATGAGCAGATAGGAGAAGGAACAGTCTTGTAGTTAAGATAAAGCACACATCCATTTTTTTTTCTTTTATGGCTTATTGTCAAATTGGTTTCCATATAACACCCAGTGCTCATCCCAACAAGTGTCCTACTCCATGCCCATCAGCCCCCTTGCCCTCTCTCCCACCCCCATCAGCCCTCAGTTTGTTCTCAGTATTCAAGAGTCTCTCATGGTTTGCCACTCCTCTTCCCAACTATTTTTTTTCCTTCTCCTCCCCCATGGTCCTCTGTCAACTTGTTAAGTTTTTCCTGTTCCGCCTATAAGTGAAAACATATGGTGTCTGTCCTTCTCTGCCTGACTTATTTCGTGTAGCATAACACCCTTGAGTTCCATCCACGTTGCTACAAATGGCCAGATTTCATTCTTTCTCATTGCCATGTAGTATTCCATTGTATAGATAAACCACATCTTCTTGATCCATTTATCAGTTGATGGACATTTAGGCTCTTTCCATGATTTGGCTATTGTAGAAAGTGCCGCTATGAACATTGGGGTACATGTGCCCCTATACATCAGCACTTCTGTATCCCTTGAGTAAATCCCTAGCAGTGCTATTGCTGGGTCATAGGGGAGTTCTATTGATAGTTTTTTTAGGAACCTCCATGCTGTTTTCCAGAGTGGCTGCACCAGTTTACATTCCCACCAACAGTGTAGGAGGATGCCCATCTCTCCACATCCTCGCCAGCATCTATAGTCTCCTGATTTGTTCACTTTAGCCACGCTGACCGGTGTGAGGTAGTATCTCAGAGCACATATCCAATTTATTAGAGTAGTTCACAGTTGGCAATGGTGAACTTCTTGCTGGTCTTGCCAGCCCTGGACCCAAAGCGCTCCTTGGTTTCCATGGTATTTATGCCCTCTTTCACCTTGCCAAAGACCACATTCTTGCCACCCAAACATTCAGTCTTGGTAGTGTGGCTGAAAACCTGGGAATTGTCTGTATTGGGTCTAGCATTTGCCATGGATGAGACACCAAGATCTGTGTGCATCAGGATGAAATTCTCATTATCAGATTTCTCCCCTAGATGGATTTGTTACCAGTGCTGCTATGACATGTGAAGCCACCACCCTCACACACAAACCCTGGAATAATTCTGTGAAAGTGGGAACCTTTATAAGCAAATTCTTTTCTCTCTAGTCCTCAGAGCACAGACGTTTTTGGCCATCTTTGGAACTTTGCCAAGGGCTCATGGTTGATGGCAAATGTAGAAGACCATCATGGGGTTGACCACGCTGGGGTGGCACAGGGCAGCTCTTGGTGGGATCAGCAGCATCTGCAAAGCCCTATTTTTAATTTTTGGGACACCATCATCCAGCTGCATAGCAGCTGCACTGTTTTATATTCCCACCAGCCGGGCACAAAGGTTTCAGTTTCTTCACATCCTCACCAATGTTTCTTTTCTTTTTTTCTCTCTGTATAATAGTCATCCTAATGGATGTGAAGTGGTATTCCATTGTGGTTTTAATTTGCATTTCCCTAATGACTAGTGATGTTGGCATCTTTTCATGTGTTTATTGGCCATTTGTAGATCCTTCTTTGGAGAACTATTAAAAATCTTTGCCCATATCTGAATCTAGTTGTTTGGTTTTTGTTGTTGAGTTTTATGAGTTGTCTATATATTCTGGATACCAGTCCCTTATCAGATATGTGATACTTTCTCCCATTTCATAGTTTGCCTTTTTATTCTGTTGATAGTGTCCTTTATGTTACTGGGACACAAGGCTTTTCATTTTGATGAATTCTGATTTGTCTTTTTTTCTTTTGTTGCCAGTGCCTTTGGTGTCATAGCCAGAAGATCATGGCCAAGTTCAGTGTCATGAAGCTTTCCCCCGTGTGTTCTAAGAGTTTTATAGTTTTAGCTTTTACATTAGAGTTTTGATCCATTTTGAGTTAATTTTTGTATATGGTGTTACATAAGAGTCCAACTTTCTTCTTTTGCATGCGGATATCCAGTTTTCTCAGCACAATGTGTTGAAAAGACTGTTCTTTCCCCCATTAAATGGTCTTGGCACCTCTGTCAAAAATCATTTGACCCATATATATTCCAGAAGTTATTTCAGAACTATTTATTCTAGTCCTTTGGTCTATATGTCTTTATGCCAGTACTATACTGTTTTGATTACTGAAGCTTTCCAGTAAGTTTTGAAATCAGGAAGTGTGTCTTCCCACTTTGTTCTTTTTTAAGATCATTTGGCTATTTGGGTCCTTTGAGATTCCATATGAATTTTAGGATGGATTTTTCTATTTTTGCAAAAAATGTTGTTGAGATTTTGATAAGAATTTGCGTGCTTATTTTCCCATGAGCATTATATCAACTCCTCTAGCTCCAGTTTAAGCACACTTAGCATTTTTGATGGGATTGCATTATATTTTTTAACTACCTTAAGTATAGCCAGTGTCTTTAGGATATTTTAACTGTCCTATCCAAGAACAAAGAGTGGTCATTCCTTTGTTCAAGACTACTCTCAGGAGCACCTGGGTGGCTCAGTTGGTTGAGCATCCGACTCTTGATTTCACCTCAGGTCATGATCCCAGTGTTGTGGGATCAAGCCCTGTGTCAGGCTCTGTGCTGAGTGTGGAGACTGCTTAAGATTCTCTCTTTCCCTCTACCTCTCTCCCACACTCTTGTGTGCACTCTTTCTCTCTCTTGAAAAAAAAAAAGATAACTTTTGTGTTTTTCAGGAATGCTTTAAGTTTTTCTCATATAGATTTTGCATATTTCTTATTATTTTGTCTTCTTTGTTATTACAAATAAGATTTTCTCTACTATTGCTTCTACTGATTTTTGTATGCTAATTTTACATCCTATTACAAACAATCCTTACTGAATTGTTTGAATGTGTTTTATTACTGATTCTCCAGGGTTTTCTTTTCTTTTTATTATTTTTTTAAGTTTGCTTACTTATTTTGCGAAAAAGCACGAGCAGGGGAGGGGCAGAGAGAGAGAGAGAGAGAGAGAGAGAATGAGAGAGAGAAAGAGAGAATCCCAAGCAAACTCCACACTGTCAGCAAAGCAACATGGGACTTGAACTCAGGGCTTGAACTCATGAAACTGAGATCATGAGCTGAGCTGAAATCAAGAGTTGAGTGTTTAACTTACTGAGCTGCCCAGGTACCCCCTCCCTTCTCCAGGGCTTTCTAAGTATACATTACCTGTAAATAGAGAGAATTTTACTTATTCTTCTCCAATTCTTATCCCTCTAATCACTTTCTCTTGTCTAATTGCATTTTCTAATACTTCCAGTACAATATTGAATAGTAGTGGAGATGGTAGGCATCCCTACGTTGTTTCTAATATTAGTGGAGGTACCTCTAGTAAGTTTCACCCTTAAGAAAATGCTAACTTTAAGGGCGCCTGGGTGGCTCAGTTGGTTAAGCCTCTGATTTTGGCTCAGGTCATGACCTCTCAGTTTGTGAGTTCAAGGCCTGCATCGGGCTCTCTGCTCTCAGCACAAAGCCTGCTTTGGATTCTCTGTCTCTCTCTCTGTCCCTCCCCTGCTCTCATTCTCTCTCTCAAAAAATAAACATTAAAAAAAGAAAAAAAATGCTAGCTTTAGGACTTTATTTAACAACGTATCCATTGAAACTTCTGTTTTCTTAAGTGTTTATTTATCACAGGCTTTAAAAATACCTATGGAGGGAGGGTGCCTGGATGACTCAGTTGGTTAAGTGTCTGACTTCCGCTCAGGTCATAATCTCATGGTTCATGGGTTCAAGTCCTGCCATTGAGCTCTGTGCTGACAGCTTGGAGCCTGGAGCCTGCTTTGGATTCTGTGCTCTCTCTGCCCCTCCCCTGTTCATGTTCTGTCTCTCTTTCTCTCTCTCTCAAAAAAAAATGATAATAATAAAGTACTTATGGAGATAATCACATATTTTTTCTCCTTTGATCTATTAACATAGTGTATTTTATTCATTGATTTCCTAATATTGAATTCCTTGTATTCCTTTAATAAATCTCACCTGGCCATGACATATTATTATTTTTTAAACTATGGTATTGTTGGGTTCAATTGGTTAGCATGCTTTCTAGAGCTTTTGCATTGATGGAAGGGATGTTAGTCTATAATATTTTTCGTACTGTCTTTATCAAGTCTGAAGTAAGTTATACTTGCTTCATAAGAAGAATATTGATGTTTTCCTTCATTTTCCATAATCTGGAAAAAGTTTTGGTGTATTGAGGCTATCTGGTTATTCCCTTCTGCAGTTATTTGGACATGATGTTTTTGGTAGGATAGTCCTCTAGAAGTTTTGTTTTTTTTTTTACAGGACTTGGTCTATTTAAGCTTTGTAGTCCCATTTTGGGGGTCCATTTTGGCATACTTTCTTTCTCTAAAAAGTCATCCATGTTTTTCTAGGTTTTAAAATGTATTCCCATAGAATTTTGCAAAGTGGTCTCTTATGATTTAACATTTTTTTCCTGTTTCAATGTTGACTTCCCCTTATCATCCTTTTGTTTCTTTTCAAATTTTGTTTAAATTCTAGTTAATATGCTGTCACTTCTTAATTTGTAAAATTATGCTCTCCTCCTTTCTTTGCTTTATTGAGTTACTTAGTGATTTGTTTGGTGTGTTAATTTTTTAAAAATAGTAATTAGATTTATTAACTTGACTGTTTACTATATCTACCTCATTAATTTCTACTTAAAATTTTTTAAACTGTTTTTTATTTATTTTTGAGAGACAGAGAGAGACAGCACAAGCAGGGGAGGGTCAAAGAGAGAGGGAGATACAGAATCTGAAGCAGGCTCCAGGCTCTGAGCTAGCTGTCAGCACAGAGCCTGACGAGGGGCTCAAACCCATGAACTGTGAGATCATGACCTGAGCCGAAGCCGGACTCTTAACTGACTGACCCACCCGAGCGCCCCTAATTTCTACTTTTATTATTTCCTTTATTGTGCCTCTTTTTGGCTTGTATTTTGTTATGTTTATAATGTGTGTGGGTGTGTGCACATGTAGTAGGAATTTAACTCACTTATTTACCTTCTTACTGATAAATGTATTTAAGGTTAATGAACTTTCTTCTGATAACTGCTTAAAAAATAGTCCACAGATTCTGATATGTAGTATTTCTTTTTTTTTAATTCCAAAAATTTGGTTTGTATTTTTCATTTCATTAGGCAGTTGTTTAGGGACACCTAGGTGGCTCAGTCATTTAGGTGTCCGACTCTGGCTCAGGTTATGGTTTTGCAGTTCATGGGTTCAAGTCCAGCTTTCTGCTGTCAGCACAGAGTCCAATTCAGATCCTCTGTCCCTCTCTCTGCCCTTGTCCCTGCCTCTGCTCGCTCCCTCTCCCTCTCCATCTTTCAAGAATAAATAAACATTAAAAAAAGAGAATTGTTTAATGTCAGGTTTCACAATTTCCATGTGGAAAGGACTTGTTAAAATTTGTTGTTGATAATTTTTACTTTTATTGCATTGAGATTGGGGAGTGTTATTTATAATATTTCTACTCTACAGAACTTGCTGATGTTCTCTGTGACCTAATATATAGTCAGTTTTTTGCTGAATGTTCCATTTGCATGTGAGAAGAGGTGTATCCCTGTAGTTACGGTATAAGAGTTTTATATACACATAAAAAAATCTCTTATTATGTTATTTATGTCTTCTGTATCATTAATTATTTTTGCCCACAGAGAGTAGTGTGTTACACTATCATTATCAATTATGGCTTTTAGCATTAAAAAGTGTCTTTGAGGACTCTGCCTGGGTGGCTCAGTCAGTTGAGCATCTGACTCTTTTGCAGGGTGATGTCGGAAAGAGCCCAATGCCGAATAGAAGCGAGGCATGATTTTTACAGCCGTGTGCTTTTATTTGTGGCTGGGCCAAACCTGATCTCCCTGGTGTTAAGGAGCAGAGAATGGCCCCAGACAAAGGCGGCAGTGACAAAGGCGGCAGTGAGATTATATGGACAGAATATGTCATTATTTAGTTAACCAATTACATTCACAGCACTCCTTGGTAGCCAATTACATTGTAATACACAGCCGTTAGTTTTGGTGGGAACCTATTATTTTAAAGTTCTTTGTCCCTTTAAAATGACCAATCAGGGGCGCCTGGGTGGCTCAGTCAGTTAAGTGGTTAAGCGTCTGACTCCAGCTCAGGTCATGAATTCACGGTTCGTGGGTTCGAGCCCCGCATCGGGCTCTGTGCTGACAGCTAGCTCAGAGCCTGGAGCCTACTTTGGATTCTGTGTGTCCCTCTCTCTCTGCCCCTCCACTGCTCATGATCTGTCTCTCAAAAATAAATAAATGTTAAAAAATAAATAAAATAAAATGACCAATCATAGTTAGATACCTATGATACTGCGAGAGACAGAGACTAGGTGACTTTCACCTGTGAACTTTGCTTCAGCCAGGTCTTAGTAGGGGGGTAGGGTTACTTAACAGAATCTTGAAAAACAAGTTAAACTTCAGGTTACAATGTCTGTTATTGAGTTACATTCTTAGAGTCTTTCCAGATTGCCCAGTCTTCAATTATTTACCAGCATGGGAGTTTATTTTATTTTTTATTTTTATTTTTTCTCATCCTTACTTTATTTTTTTTAAACATAAGCAGGATTACGTTTTTATTTATTT
>NC_043711.1:20396611-20398404 GCF_006229205.1 Suricata suricatta
AAAAAAAAAAAAAAAAAGACTAAAACAGAGATAGGAGCTCCTGGCTGTCTCGGTCTGTAGAGCAAGCTGTGAGCTTGAGTCCCATGTTGGGCATAGAGCTTATAATTAATCAATCAATTAACTTTAAATTTTTTTAATGTTTTTATTTATTTTTGAGAGACAGAGAGAGAGACAGAATGAGCAGGGGAGGGTCAGAGAGAGAAGGAGTCACAGGATCTGAAGACAGGTTCCAGGTTCTGAGCTGTCAGCACAGAGCCCGACACCGGGCTCAAACCCATGAACCCTGAGATCATGACCTGAGCCAAAGTCAGACGCTTAACCGACTGAGCCACCCAGACGCCCCTCAACTTTATTTTTAAAAATAAAAATAGGGGCGCCTGGGTGGCTCAGTTGGTTAGGTGTCCTACTTCGGTTCAGGTCATGATCTCCCAGTCGGTGGGTTCAAGCCCCATGTCAGGCTTTGTGCTGACAGCTCAGAGCCTGGAACCTGCTTCAGATTCTGTGTCTCCCTCTTTCTCTGCTCCTCCCCCACTTGGTCTCTGCCTCTCTCTCTCAAAATAAAATGAAGACATCAAAAAAAAATTTTTTTTAAATGAAAACAAAGATAAGCACTAGAGTGGAAGAATATCACATTAAAATAGTAAGGAGAAAAAAGCAACTAAAAATGGGAGGAGAAAGGAATGAGGAAAGTAGATTAAAGTCAAAGTCAAGATTTTTACAATGGAGCATGAAGGGAGTTGAAGGATACCATTAAAAAGTGACAAAGCAGATATTAACAAGATACATAAGAAAGCAGGGGATTTGGGGCACTATAAAAGGTTTAACTACAAAAGAAACCACTAATATAAGGCACAAATCTTCCCAAATACCAAAAGAAATTTAAAAAATGGAAGAACAAAGAAAATACATCATGCAAAGAAGGAAATACAGAATTGAGATCAAACATATCAGCTCTATAAATAAATCTGAATGTGCTTAACTCACTTATTTACAAGAAAAGGATTTTTAATTTGACTCACAAAGTAAGACCTGACTACATGCTAATAACAAGAGACCTATGTAAAACAAACTCAGAAGGGCTAAAACTAGAGGGCTGGGCAAAAATATATCAGGAAATGGAAATAACAAAAAATCAGTTTACAATTCTGATATCAAACAAAATAAAATTCTGGTCAAAAAGCATTTTACCTGATCAAGGACACTTTGTTCTATGTAGTTTATTTATTTATTTTGAGACAGAGAGAAAAAGCATGCAAGCAGGAGAGGGGCAGAGAATCTCAAGCATGCTCTGCACTGTGAGCACAGAGCCTGATGACACGGAGCTGGGACTCACAAACTGTGAGATCATGACCTGAGCTGAAACCAAGAGTTGTTATAGGTCAACTTATGAAATGTAATAGGTGAACTTATAAGATATCAGAGAGCTTACTGTATATAAGTTTGGTTTAAACTCCCATCCTGATCTCCTACACGACACATCCCCAAAGGCAAGGGAAATGAAAGCAAAACTGAACTCTTGGGACTTCATCAAGATAAAGAGCTTCTGCACTGCAAAGGAAACAATCAAGAAAACTAATAGGCAACCAACAGAATGGGAAAAGATCCTTGCAAATGACATATCAGATAAAGGGCTAGTATCTAAAATCTACAAGGAACTCACCAAACTTCACACCCACAAAACAAATAACCCAGTGAAGAAATGGGCAGAAGACATGAACAGACACTTCTCCAAAGAGGACATCCAGATGGCCTACAGGCACATGAAACAATGCTCAACATCACTCATCATCAGG
>NC_043711.1:20398504-20504349 GCF_006229205.1 Suricata suricatta
TGATTAAGTCTTTGGTGTTGTAAAAGCATCTGTTTTAGTCTTAAATCTACAACTAAGTGAATTAAGTATATCAGCCTTTTATTCTGAAGTTTCTCCTAGCATCTCGTGTAGGGGGTGGGAAGAAACAATCCTTTTTTTTTTTTTTAATACCCTTTTAGGTTCTTGGCTGGGAGTCTGTAATACAAGACAGATTAGCAAGAGAAGAGCTTACAAATTTACATGTTTCCCTTAACATGGGAGCCTGCATAAGAAAATGAAGGCCCGAGGAGGTTAAATCTTCACTAAGTTTGATGAGAAATGGACAGTTAGAGGGATAGTGGCAAGACAAAAAGATATGAGCTAAGGGTAGTAAACTGAGGGAAACTTAGCAAGGCCTCTTCGTTGGGATTCCTCTTGGCATCACTCCATTTTGGAGCTAAGGATGTCCTGTCCTCTGGGTATAAGGAGGGCACTTCTCACATAAGGGTCTTATGACATACTTCAGGGGAAGGCCATTTTTCAAACTGCTCCAGCTTAAAACATTCAATATGCCAAGGCACCATATTTTGGGGTAGTATGTCTTGACCCTATCAGTCTCTTGGTTGGATGAAGCTACTCTTCTAGTAGATTCCTCATAAAGGGTTCAAGGTATAGTGTTCCTAGAGTTCTTGCATGTTTAAAACTTGACAAACGGGGTGTCTGGGTGGCTCAGTCGGTTAAGCCTCTGACTGTAGCTCAGATCATGATTGCACAGTTCATGGGTTCGAGCCCCGGGTCGGTCTTTGGCTGACAGGTACCTCAGAGCCTGGAGCCTGTCTTCAATTCTGTACCTCTCTCTCTGACCCCCCCCTGCTCACGCTCTTTCTCTCTCTCTCTTAAAAATAAATAAAACATTAAAAAAAATTTTTTTTTTAATTGACAAACAACACTTGATTGGGGTAAAGTTCTTGGTTCACACTTTTATTGCTTGAGTTTTTGGGTTTTTTTTAATACTGCTCATTTGTTGCCTTGCTTTAAATGTTGACTTTGAGAGGCCTGATGCCAGTCTCACTCCCTTTCCCTTGTAAGTTGTTTGATTTTTTTGGCTTGGAGGCCTTGGCGGGTTCTTTTTGTTTGTTTGTTTTTGTTGTTGTTTGTTTTTTTAACAATCTTTAAAGCCTAATCATTTTACTAAGGTACGTCTCAGAGTTGATCATTCCAGGTCAATTTTTCTTAGTACAAAATGGGTCTTTTAAATACATAGATCGAGATATTCTTTATTCCTGGAAATTTCTCTTGGATTATACTTTTAAATATTAGATCTATTCCATTATCCTGCTTTTCTTTATCGATTCCATTACATATCTCTATCATCTATTTTGCTTCTTTACCTATTTCTAATTTAACCACTATCTGTCCCTTTTAGTTTTTACCTTATTTTCATTTTTTTTTGTCATATTCTCGCCTTTCTTCAGTGTACTTTATTACAAATTTTTCTTAGTTTATTAAATTTTTTGACTCTATTCTTCCTTAGGCACTTCATAAGTTTGCCTTCCTTCCAGAGATAATTTTGTTTCTTCCATTCCACACCCCCACCCCGAGTTCAGTGAAACAGCTTTTCCTTTCTTCCTGTTGTTTGCCCATTTCTGTGTTTTAGTTGTGAATTTCAGATTCAAGGTATTTTTCATATGCCCACATACTTGTGTGAAGATATTTGGTTCAGTTTGAAGTGTTATGTTCGTTTTCTTCTGCTCTGTCTTTGTTTTTTCTTTGAGGGGTAGGTGAGGATTTTCATCAGGTAAAGTGCTCTCTCTTTCAGTAGCTTTATGTAAGTGTTGTCTACCTTCACTTATTCCAGTTCAGAAATTTGGGGTGATTTACAAGATTCCTAGTTCCAGGGCGCCCTCTTCTGTTAAAATAGCAAACTATTTTTAAAGTTTTTTAAAGTTTATTTTATTTTGAGAGAGTGTAAGAGAGAAAGCATAAATGGAGGAGGAGTGGGGGTGGGAGGGGGAGAGAATTCTAAGCAGGCTCTGCACAGCATGGAGCCTGGTGTGGGTCTGGAACCCATGAACCGTGAGCTGAAGTCAGACACTTAGCCAAATGAGCCACCCAGGTGGCTTTTTTTTTCTTCTTTTTTATGTTGATGGCTGTGTGTGTGTGTGTGTGTATATGTCTGTGTGTGTGTGTGTGTGTGTGTGTGTGTGTGTTGGAGAGTGGGCTTGTCCTCCAAGTTGTTTGTTCTCTCTTATCTTGCAAGTGTCTTAATTCCATTTCTATCACCCTTCAGTCTCCAAAGTATTCCTCTTCTTGTCTTTTACCTTCCCCCTCATATATTATGATGCCTTTCCAGGAGTGTTATCTTGGGGTTGTGATTTGGTTGGTTGAGTGTCTGACTCTCGATTTTCACTCAGGTCATGATCTCAGGGTTCGTGGCATCGAGCCTCACGTCAGGCTGTGTACCGTTAGTCTGGTTGTGCACTGACAGCGCAGGGATTGCTTGTGTCTGCCCCTTTCCCCGTCTCAAAATAAATAAATAAAGTTTAAAAAATGTTACCTTGAGTGCATGCACGGAGGCCCCTTCCTTGTCCTAAGCGCTCTGCTTCTCCAGAACTCACAGTCGGTGTTCTTGCAGTCGGGGTGGACTTTCTGTCTTGCCATCAGGACCTTAGGCCAAGCGGGGGCTGCCGCGGCTCCCCTCTTCCGCACAGCTGTTTTTCCAGACAACCCTCCTTCTCCAGGCAGGCTGGCAGGGGAGGGTGAGCAGTAGCTCACTGGGAACAGATGATTCTTTTTCTAGTTAAAGATAATGGGAAGTTCGGGCATTTTCTTTATTCTGCTTATACTAAAGGGGAGGGTTTTGGGAGCATTATTTGTCCTTGCTTTTTTTTTTTCTTCCCCTTCTTTCCTTATTTATTTTTTTTCAAACATGCTGGGAAATTGGAATTGACGTAGCCACCATTACCTTGGTTGTCCAGAATTTCCATTTCTTGAGTTTTATTTAGTTGAGAATGTGTTTGGCTGTCCATAACAAGTAGGAGAAGCCACTCTTTGGCCTGTAACTAGGAATCGATGCAGGACGTGCTGGCCCAGCGCATCGGGGCTGTGTCCGGAGTGTACTGGCTTCCCCTCCAGGCACAGAGTCCAGAGTCCACTGAGTCCTGCTGTCGATTGGGTTCCCTTAAAGCAGAGCCTGTGTGAGGGATTCTCGTACAATTGATTTGTTGATGAAGTCCTCTCAGGAGACATCTCTAAGGAAGTGAAGGCCGTGGGATATAATGGAGGAAGCGGCAGAGATGCGGTTTTAGGGGAAGTGCAGCTTCTGGTCTCACAGGGACCTCCGGAGCATGAACAACACCCCAGAACTTGTCCTGAGAAGCCAGGACAAGGGGGCTTGATTTTACAGCTCAGCGTCAGTTGTTGATTATTACTGGATCACGTTCCCACCCCTAAGCCAATTAACAGGCTGAGCTCCACCATGACCGGCTTAGACAGGTGCGATAACCCAGAGCTGGGACATGTCATCTTCCTCTAAGTCAAGTGAGAGAGGAGAGAGTTCTAGAACAGCAGTAAGGTGCAATTAGGAGAAAGTGGATGTCAGGCAGGCAGACATGTGTGTGGCAAGTGTCTCTCTTGTGCCAGGCACGGGGGTGCAGCAGTGAACACACCCCACGAAGGGCCTGCCCTCCTGGCTCTCAGTCTGGCCAGGAAGATACACAATGAGAAAATGAGGTGATTCAGAGTTTTGATAGGTACTGTGGAGACCAGGCAAGACAAGGGAATAGAGATATTGTGGAGGGGCTCCCTTACATTAGGTGGTAATATCTGAGCTGAGTTCTGGAAAAAGTAAGGGAGGAGCAGGATTCTGGCTGAGGGAACAGCAGTGAATGAATGAAAGAAATGCCCGTAGGGGGTCAGGAGCATTGAGGCAGGGGAAGCACTTTGGGGGCACAAAGAGTCTGCCCTCATCCAGAGGGGGCAAAACTCATCTTAGATAGAACCCTAAAGGAGGAGACTGGGCTGGTCAGGCAGAAGTCGGGGCTGGATCAATCAGAGTGTGGCCACCAGAGGGAACAGTATATGCAAAGGCTCTGAGGTTCTGAGGTGACAGCTCAGTGCCTCTAGGAACCCAGAAGGGTGGCCTGTAGCTGAGGTTGGGGTGGGGGAGGAGCACTAAAGTGGCTAAAGAGGAGATCAGAGAGGGTCTGGAGGGCCTCCTAGGGGATGCAGGGACCCAGGAGTATTTTTAGGAAGAGAAGGAAGTGCTTATACTTGAGTTTGGTGGGGAGTGGATTGGAATAGGCAGGGGTGGAAGTGAGGGGACCAGGCAGGGAGGGTGCCTTGCTGTGATGACATTGAGAAGGGAGAAGCCAAACAGGCAGACTCGACTGATGCAATGGAGAAGAAGGGGTGGCATGAAAGAGGCAGGGGACAAGAGTGATGGCGGTTAGTGGCTGGGGGCCAGGTGGGAGGTGTGCTCATGAATCCAGCAGGGGAAGCCCCAAACTCATGTCCACAGGTCGCCAGAGGAGAGTGGGTCCCAGCCAGCCCACAGCGTGGTGGTGGCAGGGTATGTGGAGCTCCCTGACTCCCCGGTCCCCCCTCCTCGTTGTCAGGGTTCTGGAGCACCTCAGCAATCTCTCCAAAGAAGTGAACCTGGACTATGAGCGCAGCATGAACAAAATCAACTTTGACCAGATTGTCTCCTCCAAGCCAGACACATTCTCGTACGTGACCCTGCCTAAGAAGGAAGAGGAGAAGGTGCCCAAGCAAGGTGAGGGGGGTTGGACAAAGGCCCCATAGCCACCCACTTGGCCACAGTCCTCCTGCCCTCCCCTGCTTCTTCCCCAGCTGCCTGGAGAGCTGGGGTGGGGGTAAGTGTTGATGAAGGCTCTTTTAAAAACCAGTAGTGTGAGCTGGGTAGAAGGAACTAGGTAAATGTACAGGAGGACAGCAACTGTTGAGACGTGGATGAAAGGGCTCTGATGCTCGGAATGAGGGACATACCGCCTGCCCTTCCTCCAGTAGCAGGAGCAGGTAGCATTGCTGCAGCCCCGTTTGACCTGTGGCACACTCTCAGAGTAGGACCCTGGTTTCCCCAAGCCTTCCTTTCTTTAGGTTCCCTGATGCCTGCGAATTTCATTCCTGGACCCAGCTTCCACATGTGTGAAATGCCCAGGAAGCTGGGGCAGTGCACGGGCAGTGGGCACTCAGAAGGTCCTGGTGTCCACATCTCCCTTACCTGGTGCTGGGTTATGTGCAGAGTGGGCGGGAGTGACAGGGGAGAGGCTCTGTGGTTCTCATGCATTTCAAAGGGGTCAGTGACCCAGAGAGCCCTAGACAGGATGCATTTACTCACCGAGTGGGCAGCTCACTGCGAAGCTATAGGGCCACTCTGGCGGGTCGCAGGAGAAGAGGGGTTCTGGGGATGTGGGTGTCTCTTTGGGAGGAGACAGGAGTTGCATCTCTCCATCAACACCCCTGATGTGTCCCAGGTCAATCTGACTCTGGCCCTTTAATGCCATCCCTGCAGGGCTGGTGAGTGTCCCCAAGTACCCTTTCCGGGCGCAGAAAGAGGACTTCACCTTTGTGTCCCTGCTTACACGGCCAGAGGTCATCACGGCCCTCAGCAAGGTGCGGGCTGAGTGCAACAAGGTGACTGCCATGTCCCTGTTCCACTCAAACCTCTCCAAGTACAGCCGCCTGGAAGAGTTTGAGCAGATTCAGTCACAGATCATCTCTCAGGTGCGTGGTCATCAAGGGCATAGAGCCCTGCCACACAGGCCAGAGCCTGGGAGCTGACTGGCTAGGCGTGAGGCTGTGGGCTCCTGTTCTCCTTAAAACCTGGACCTTTTGGGAGGAGGGGGGGCTTCCAAGGGAATGGTTCATCTCAAAGAAGAAAGGAGACCCAGTGTAGTCACTTTGCAGCCAAACCTGGTGGCTTCTGAAGCAGATCCCCCTAAGAATTGGGGTGTAAGGGAAGAATGGTGCAGCCATCACTAGATGGCCCAAAGAAAAGCATCCCCCTCTCTTCTTCATTCTGTGTCTTTCTCTGCTCATTTCCTGTGTCTCAGTCTCTGTCTCTCCCTTGGCTGGAGGGAAAGCCCTGTTTCTGCTGCCCCCTTCCCCCTTCCCCCAGAGCATCTGTGGTCCCCAGGGTCATGGAAGGGTGCTGGTTGGTAGGGCTCGGCTGAAAGTTGGGGTGGGGGAAGATCCTTCTGTGGTTACCTGGGTCCTGAGGCTGCCCCAGCACCATGGTGCCCCCACAGTCCCGAGGGGCAGTAGCTGTGGGCAGCACATTCCTGGGGCAGCCGCCTGATGCCACCCGTGGCCATTCCAGGTGCAAATGTTCCTGAAGGACAGCTGGATCAGCACGCTCAAGGTGGCCATGCGTAGCAGCCTGCGTGACACGAGCAAGGGCTGGTACAACCTCTACGAAACCAACTGGGAGGTGTACCTGATGTCAAAGCTGCGCAAGCTGATGGAGCTGGTCAAGTACATGCTGCAGGACACGCTGCGCTTCCTGGTGCAGGACTCGCTGGTCAGCTTCTCGCAGTTCATCAGCGACGCTTGCTGCAGCGTGCTCGACTGCGCTGACAACATGGTCTGGGGCGAGGACCTCATCAACAGCCCCTACAGGTGAGGCTGGCTGAGTGGAGGTACCTGGTGACCCCACTGCCACTTCTTGCTGGGCCCCAGGGGCCATGCTGGTGCAGGGTCGGGGGAGCAGGGCATCCAGGACCAGGGTACCCAGAACTACCAAGTCCTGGATGGCAAGGAAAGCCCAGCTCCTGGCCTGGTGGCCAGGGAATGTCCCACCAACTCTGGCTTGCATGTTTCTGGGTGACCTTCATTTTCTCAGTCAGTCATTGAGTTACCCAGTCAGGAGTTATTCTTTGAGCACTTGCCACGAACCAGGTCAGGTTCTAGGGGAACAAGAAAGACATGACTCCTGCTCTCACAGGGGACAGACCACAAGCAAATGAATCAATAGCTCATCATGGCCATCAGCAGGGCACTGTGACAGACTGTGGGTGGGGCAGGGGACTTTGCCAGGGGATCAGGGTCATCTGAGTCAGGACCTGAGACTGTGAAGAAACTGGCTGTGGAGATGCTAAGGAGGGTCAGCGGTAGGGGGACCAACACGTGCAGAGAGGCTCAGAAGGGGAGGAAGAGCTCGGGGCGGTCAAGGAAGGAAAGGCCAGGACTGGAGGGGGAGGGTTGGCAGAGATGGCATGGGAAAGGTTACAGGGACAGGCCAGATCACAGAGCCTCCTGGGGTCATGGTCCAGGGCTAGATTTATTCTAAGTGTGGTTAGCAGGGGAATTATAATCTGATTAAACGATGCTCTGGATTTGTGGGGACAAGTGAAGCAGATGACAAGTAAGGCCAAGTCTCCTGCCATTGCCTAGATGAGGGGGATGACAGTGGGTCTGGGATTTGGTTGGGAGGCAGATGTTGGGCCATGCATGGGTGGCAGCGCTATGGGTCTGGCTGCAGGAGGATGTGCTGTGGGAGGAGGGCAGGGGAGGAGACGAGCTGACTCCTTGGGTCCACAGCTAGCACTGAACCCAGAGGGGAGCTGGTGGGAATCAGGGGACACAGAATGTTTGAGATGCCCATTAAAGGTCCAGGTAGGTGGTGGTTGGCAATCCAGAGTGCCACAGGGAGGCCTGGCTGAGATCTAGGCTTGAGTGTTGTTAGTGTGTGCTGGGCATCTGAAGCCAAAGATGGTGGCCTCCCAGGGAGAGCATGGGGGTCCCAAGTGCCCAGATGACCTGCCCTGATGACCTTAGGACCTTCATCTCCCTGGTGCCCATGGACCTCTGGGCAAGTGGCAGAAATGGAGTAAACTTTGATAGCTAAGTTATCAGTGGTTTTCTGGTAATTTAGGTTTCTGGGAGGAGGGAGGAGGCAATTTCTCATGCATGGACAAGCTCAAGAGCCATCATGCTAGCAGGAAGGGCAGAGGGTGGGGTCTGCTGCTCACAGGCCTCCTCAGGTCCCTGCCCATAGTCAGCTCAGCCATTGCCCCACAGGCCCCGGAAGAATCCCCTGTTCATTGTGGACCTGATGCTGGATAGCTCAGGGGTTCACTATAGTACATCACCGGAGCAGTTTGAGACATCTCTGCTCAACCTCTTCGACAAGGGCATCCTGGCCACGCATGCGGTGCCCCAGCTGGAGAAGGTACAGCTGCAGTGTGAGGCCAGGGCCCCTGCTGCCCTGGCTGCTAGTGGTCCAAAAGCTGATGAAACTTCAGGCCCCTCTGGTCTCCCTTGCTGGTTAGCTAGAGCCATTGGTGACCCAGTGGCCATGTCTGCTCCTTTCCTAGGCACTGGACCGAGTCAGACCCGGGCAGGGGAAGACACTGCCTTTTGGTGGGGCTCACAACCCTATATTAGTCCAAAGTCCAACCCTATATTAGTCCAAAGTCCACCCTCAGAGACACCACAGCAACCCCTCTCCCCAACCCCCACCATGCTGTCTGTGACTGGCCACACTGCTGCCCACTTAGGCTTCGGGTCCCATCTCCAACCCCTCTGGCCACCTGCCTGCCCCATGGCTCACCTCCTGCCTTTGGCTCCACAGCTGGTGATGGAGGACCTATTTATCAGTGGCAACCCCCTGCTGGAGTCTGTGGGGCTCCATGAGCCACTGGTGGAGGAGCTGCGGGCCGCCGTCGCCAATGCTATACGCAAGGCCATGATCCCACTGCAGGCCTACGCCAGAGAATATCAAAAGTATCTGGAGCTGAATAACAACGATCTTACCACCTTCCTCAAGTGCGTGCATGCATCTGAGGGTGTCTGTGTGTCGGTGTGACCCCAGGCCACCCACTTACCACCCTCTGCCCCTCATGTGTGCCCTCTGTTCATAGGGACTACCAGACACAGTGCCCTTCAGCCAAGGTGGTACGGGAAGTAGTGCTTACCCACCTGCGGGAAAAAGAGATCCTGGACAACTCACTGCCCAGCAGTGTCGTCATTGGGCCCTTCTACATCAATGTTGATAATGTCAAGAAGAGCCTGTCCAAGAAGCTCAAGGCCCTGGCCAATTCCATGTTGGACATCCTGGCCAAGAACCTGCACAAGGAGGTGGACGATGTAAGTGTCCAGCCACCTGGCCCTGGTGACTGCAACAACACATGCACCCTTGCATACAGGGTGAGCTCCCATGAACAAGGTGTCCCTAGGCAGGGTCAGGGTGTCTGCAGGCTCCCAGGCTGATCGGAGGATCTGGAAGTCACTCTGCCTTGACCCTATGTGTATGCGGGGAGCTGTCCCATATGGAAGGTCTCAGGAAATGAGGGCTGTTAGCTCTCTCTAGACCTGGAAAGACCTAGGAACCCCTCCTGAAGACAGCCATTTCACAGAGCTGACGGCATGCAAAATGCAGGCCTCAGGAGTCCCATGCATGTGTTCGCTGGACATAGGAGGCTGTGGTGAGGGGCTTGGCTCCCCAGCAAGTCAGCTGCAGGGTATGGTGGGTGGTGGCAATTACCTGTTGGGAGGCACAGGGGTCTAAGAAGGAGGAGCAGACCCCAGGAATGGCCAGGGAGGGTGCATGCCCTCCCTAGCACCTTCCTCCCACTGCCAGATCTGTGAGGAGTTTCGCAGCATCAGCCGCAAGATCTATGAGAAGCCCAACAGCATCGAGGAACTGGCTGAGCTTCGCGAGTGGATGAAGGGCATTCCTGAGAAGCTGATGGGGCTAGAGGTGAGGCAGGTGCAGGAGGGACTGGGGGCTGGTGGCGGGGACAGAAGGGGGCTCAGAGATCAGGATCTGGGAGGCCAGAGGTGAGGTAGACCCAGAGGATGGGGGAGGGGTTAGATGGTTATGAGGCTGGGTGGGTGCATGGTGGGGGTTCAGAGCCATGCTATCTGGGAGGTCAGGAGGGAAGAAGGTATGGGTTGGGGGCTGGGGGTTGGAAGTGTGGTGGCCATGGCCCTTGGAACCCTGAGCCCAATGCTGGCAGTGTACCCTGCACCTCTTCTCCAACCCCAGGCCTTGCCTCTCTGGAAGAGAGCAGCTTTTCTTTAGCACTTGACCATTTTGGGGTCCCACAAATGCAGTTCTCATTACCACCTGTCCATGCAGGAGCGGATTGTGAAGGTCATGAGCGACTATCAGGTCATGGATGAATTCCTTTACAACCTCAGCACAGAAGACTTCAATGACAAGTGAGTGGGAGCTTGGCCCCCATTCCATAGAGTAGGGGAAAAGGTGCCGAGATGCATGGCTCTCAAATATCCCTGAGGCCATAGGCTATGTGGTTATGCCAAAAATGTCTGACAAGTTGTCAGAGACCATGGCTCTACATGGGCCAGGACCAGTTGGCCAATGGGCCAGAAGGAAATCATTTGAGCCTCTTGGCCTAGAGACCCTGCTGCCTCCTCACCCTGTCTCCATTCTCTATACGGTTGTCAGTCTGACACACATATGTTCATATGGGTCCAGAATCCCCTTGTTTGTGGTTGGGACCCTTTGGGATCCTTAGGAGCACCAAGTGAAGGCAAAACCCGCCTGGTGGTCAGTCCCTGGGGCGGGGGGGGGGGGGAGCACATGAGCCTTGTAGGAGATGGCCTTAGATTGGATCCCCCCCCACCACCAGAAACCCCTTGTCTGGCCTGCCTCACATACTGGGGGTGCCTTCAGAATGTAAGGGCCTGGGAGAGGTTGACACTGTCTCCTGGGAACCCTGCCAAGAGCCCCAAGGCATCAACCCTCCAGGGCATCCTGGTACCCCAGGTGGGCCTCCCCCAGGGTCAGCATTCCTATTCCAGATGCCTGTGGAATCCTCAAATCCTACAAAGCTCCCACATCAGCCAGGCAAAGGGAGTTGGTCTGATATGAAGGAAGCTGGCCTAGTGGCCCTAGTTGGTCACCAAAGAAATGGAGATTAGAGGCTGTTGGTTTGTCTCATGGGTGGTGAGGCCCCTCCAAACCTTAGAATGTAAGAGGAAAACTCAGCATCTCCTCTCTAATTCTGACGCTGTTCTCCCTCTTGCCCCGTCACTGCACTGGGCACCTTGGACTTGCTTCTCCCTGGATGCTGAGGACAGCTCCCAGACCACAGTCACAGGGCAGGGACTGCCTCCCCTGCCAGGAAGGCCTGCATCCCAACCCTGATGGTGGCAATGGCTGCCTCCAGCTCACTTCTGCTTCCTGGTGGCCCAGCCCTGGCTGGCTCCAGCTGCCACCTGGATTCCTCCATTCTCCCCTTTACCCTGGGGGTCCCTGCCTGGCCTGGTCACCCCATGATTTCAGCTATGACCTTCCCCTCACCCCCATCTCTGCACCATCCAGATGGGATGCCAGCAACTGGCCTTCTAAGATCCTTGGGCAGATAGAGATGGTGCGGCAGCAGCATATAGAAGATGAGGCGAAGTTCCACAAAATCCAGATCATGGATCAGAACAACTTCCAGGAGAAGCTGGAAGGGCTGCAGGTGGGGCTGATTGAGGGTTCTTCTAAGACTTGCTCCCCACCACACACACCTGCTCCAGACCCAGGCCTGGCTTCATGCATGCAGGAGGAACTGTGTCAATGTTTGGTAGATGAGCTGGTGGGTGGATGAAAGAATGGCTGAAAGAATGAACTCAAAGCCTGGACAGGTGCCTAGGCAGCAAGGTCCAGAAAATTCAGGGTTGCAAAGAGCCCCAACTCTTCTGTTGTGTCCTCCAAGCCCCTGTGGGCAATGGGCACAGTGTTGAGTGCTGGGTCTCCCTCTAACCTTGCTGTGTTACCCTGAGGTGGTTAGCCTGACTGTGATGGGCCGGGAAGCTGTTCACTCCAGGGGAAGAAAGTGCCCTCGGAACTGGGAGGTGTTGATGCTTGGGAACCTCGGGCCTCTGGGAGTGCGTTGGGGGATGCATGCGCATGGTTGGGGCCCCAGAGGCCTCTGACCCGAGCTCCTCGGCCCACAGCTGGTGATAGCTGGCTTCTCCACACACGTGGATATTGCACGAGCACACGAGATCGCCAACGAGGTGCGGCGGGTCAAAAAGCAGCTGAAGGATTGTCAGCAGCTGGCGATGCTGTACAACAACCGCGAGCGCATCTTCGGCCTGCCCATCACCAATGTAGGCCTCCTGCGGGCACACCAGCCCCCAGTCCCCAGGGCTCAAGGCAGAGCCCACAGCATCTGTGGTCATATCTGAACCCAGCTGCTAGGTGGCAGGGCCCTGGCATTTGGGGGGGTAGGGCTGAGCAGGTTGCAGAGAGGAAATAGCCCAGCCCTGGTCCTCAGGGCAAGGAGACCAGCTGGAAGCAGGCAGGAGGCTTTGCTGAGCCACTCACAGTCCAAGGCCTGTGAGCAGCAGAAGACGGGAGACCAGGCCAGGGCTCATGAGGACAGGATCAGGGACAGCAGCTAGGAGCAAGGAGGGGGAGGAGACTTGGCCCAAGTTTGAACAGAGACCTGGAAGTACCCCAAGACAGCCTTGGTTCATCTGCCCCTGTAGTATGACAAGCTCTCCAAGATGGTGAAGGATTTCCAGCCCTTCCTGGAACTCTGGACCACAGCCTCCGACTGGCTGCGCTGGTCTGAGAGCTGGATGAATGACCCCCTGTCAGCCATCGACTCTGAGCAGCTGGAGAAGAATGTCATCGAGTCCTTTAAGACCATGCACAAGTGTGTGAAGCAGTTCAAGGACAACCCAGGTAGGCAGCCAAGCCGGCTTGTCCCCTCTTTCCCTGCCTGTGCTGGCTGTCTGTCACACCGGCCTCTCCTGCCCGGCAGCCTGCCAGGAAGTGGCTTTAGACATCAGGGCCCGCATTGAGGAGTTCAAGCCATACATCCCGCTGATCCAGGGGCTACGCAACCCTGGCATGCGGAACCGGCACTGGGACTTGCTGTCCAATGAGATCAACATTAATGTCAGGCCCAAGGCCAACCTGACCTTCGCCCGCTGCCTCGAGATGAACCTGCAGGACCACATCGAGAGCATCAGCAAGGTGGCAGAGGTGGCAGGCAAGGAGTACACCATTGAGCAGGTGGGTGGCCACCAGCAGGTCCACCCGGCTCCACCTAAGCCCTGTCTGAAGGCACAGGGGTTTGACAGCACTGGGCCCCAGCCCTGAGGTCATTCACTAGGCTCAGGGTTTGACGTGTATTCTATTTGGTAAGTAATCATGTACAGAAAGTTCTTGGTGCATTGTTCACCATCCCTGTTATTACTCATTTACTCCTCTCAAATATTTCTTGGCCCAGGAACGAGCTGATAACAGATGAGTAAATTGAGGCTCAGAGAGGTTCAGCGCCTGTCCAGGATGACATAGCTAGTAAAGGCTAGAACCGGGACCAGAGCTTCTGACTGTCATCTTAGTTTCCTCCCAACACATGCAACATGTGTGTGCATACCAGATGGCCTTGAATTCAGACAAGGGCCCATGGGGGATTTATTTATCAGAGGGCCATAGTCAAGGCCAGACAGAGCCTGCTCTTCTTTGCCCAGTGCTGGTCATGTGGTATGCACGCCAGCTCCTTTCCAGGACCTAGTTTTGACTTGCCTCCCAACCCCAGGCACTGGACAAGATGGAGAAGGAGTGGTCGAACATCCTGTTCAATGTGCTGCCCTACAAGGAGACAGACACCTACATCCTCAAGAGCCCAGACGAGGCCTCACAGCTGCTTGATGACCACATTGTCATGACCCAGAGCATGTCTTTCTCACCCTACAAGAAGCCCTTTGAGCAGCGCATCAACTCCTGGGAGAACAAGTTGAAACTGACCCAAGTAGGCCCTCCCTGTCTTTACTCACCCCTCCCCAGCCCTCACACAGGCAGCCCTTTATGGTGTCTGGGTGGGACTTGAAGTGGCAGAGTGCCTTGTCCAGGTTTGCCTAGCTCATGGAGCTCTGATAGGCCTCTGTCATTCAGAGCAGAACAGCTAGTATGAGGCTCTCCATCTCTGAGGTTTGGCCTGTAGAGAAGGCAATTCAGGATGTGAGGGTGGAGCCAGTGTTTGGGCTGCTGCTATGGCTGCAGAGAGGCACGAGAGATGCCTGGTCTTGAGACCAGCACCTCCAATCTCAGAACTTTCTGGGCTGGATGCTACAAGGCCCTGAGCCTCCTGTTTCCATCTCATTTGGAGCTGGCTTGGAAGGAAGGGGGGGCACTGGAGACTGCCCATCTTCAGGGCTCTCAAGGCCAAGGCAGGAGCTGTCTGCAGAGCCTTGGAGGACTGTCCTAGAGTTAGGCCTACTGGTATGATTCTTACAGACCCTTCCCTGGGGCCTTCCCGGGAGCAGTTCAGAAACCTCCAGTGAAGGCCAGAAGCTGAATGAGGAGGTCTTATCTGTGTGCTCCTTGGATCATGCAGAGATGCCCAAGTTCATCATCATTGTCTCCGGGTCTCCCTGGGTCACACTGTCCCCTCCACCTAAAGTTCTATTCCATCCTGCTATCTCCTCCAAGGCTCAGCATCCAGCAGCCCTCACTGACTTCCCCACAACCACCTGGAAGACGGCCCCTGATAGGTCTTACAGAGCCCATCACACATGCTGGGCCCTTGGTGATTCAAAGGCAGAACTGGCTGTTTCATGGATCGTGGACACATCCAGTGCAGGGACCACATCCTGTGTCTCACATGAGTGTGGTGTATGTAGGCCCAACACAGAACTAGCTGAAACACACATCTCTTGAAGAGAGGAAAGAAGGAAGGAAGGAAGAGAGGGACAGAGGGAGGGAGGCAGCGAGGGAGGGAGGGAGAGAGGGAGAGAGGAATTTGCATCAAAAGGAAAAGAGATAAATCCTTAAAGAAGAGTTTGGAGATAGAAGTGGAAAGTGGCTTGTTTCGAAGGTGTCTCACTCTTGGACTGATGTTTCAGAGAGTATTTTAGGAATCTCATGCTCAAGTCTCAAGACATCTCAGAGAATCCTGGGGTCATAAATCCAAAAGTTCTCCCAGGAAAGGAGACAAACCTCCATGCGTTGGTCTCTCCCTCTGTTACCTCAGGGTTTGCTGGTGTGAGTGTGTTTCTCTCATAGGGAAGAGTGGCTCCCCTGGCCCTGTTGGAGGCTTGGGTGTCCTGTGGGGCACTTGGGGTTTCTCTGGAGGGCAGGGCCTCTGTGCAGCCTTTGTTCCCCAAGGTCCTGTGGCTGGCAGAGTCCTCTAGAAATGCCCCTGTGGATGCTGGCTCTGGTGTCCAGTACTCTGCTGAGCACTCTGGTGGGGTGAAATCTTGAGGTCAAGGAGGACAGGACCCAACTTAGACCCCAGGCCCTGACAGTCCATGCCCTGTCCAGGAGGTGCTGGAGGAGTGGCTGAACTGTCAACGGTCCTGGCTCTACTTGGAGCCCATCTTCAGCTCTGAGGACATCAATCGGCAGTTGCCTGTGGAGAGCAAGCGTTACCAGACAATGGAGCGGATCTGGAGGAAGATCATGAAGAATGCCTACGAGAACCGGGAGGCAAGCTCACCTGGGGATAGGAGAGGGCAACTGGGACCACTGAGGGCCCTGGTCACATTGTTGGGAGCCTCCTGGGCTCTTCTTTCCCAGAGCAAGAAAGGCTGAAGGACAAGTCCCAAGTCCTGTGTCTCCCTGACTGGGCTCCCCAGTCTCAAGAGATACTCCTCAGAAACATAACAGTTGGTTTTCTTCTCGGAGATTTGCAGTCTACTTTAACATTTTAAAGTCTCTGACAAGTCCTACAACAAATCAAACTCCTTGGCTTTGTTTAACTTTAATGTTTTTGACCACAGACTTTTTTTTTTTTTCCTGTGGATTGACAGGGGAGATGGATGTAGGTCCTGACTCAGGGCCATTTTCCTGCTCTATTTCCCTCCCAGTTCCTATTGGTGGTCTCTGGCCAGCATGAGTGCCCTCTGAGCCCACCTTGCTATGTCCCAGTTTGATCATACTCACTTTTTTTTAAATTTTTTAAACATTTATTCATTTTTGAGAGACAGAGAGAGACAAAGTGAGAATAGGGGAGGTCAGAGAGGAGACATAGACTCCAAAGCAGGCTCCAGACTTTGAGCTGTCAGCACAGAGCTGGATGCGGGGCTCAAACTCACAAATCATGAGACCATGACCTGAGCTGAAGTCAGACGCTTAACTGACTGAGCCATGCAGGCGCCCCTGACCACGCTCACTTCTGCTTTCTATCTGGCCTGGGCCGGCAGGTGATCAATGTGTGCTCTGACCAGAGGCTGCTGGAAAGCCTGCGGGACTGCAACAAGCTGCTGGACATGGTGCAGAAGGGCCTCAGCGAGTACCTGGAGACCAAGCGGGGCGCCTTTCCCAGGTGGGCACCCCTGGCCTGTGTCCACTCAGGCAGTATCTGCCCACAGGCTGGGGCACAGAGGCTGCCTGACCCACTCTCTCACCCTGTTCCCCTGGCAGATTCTACTTCCTGTCAGATGACGAATTACTTGAGATTTTGTCCCAGACAAAGGACCCCACAGCTGTGCAGCCCCACCTGCGCAAGTGCTTTGAGAACATCGCCCGGGTGGGTAACTGGGCCTGGGGCTCAGGCCCGGGAGCTCTGGGGCACCTTCCCAAAGAGGACAGCTCTTCTCTGGCCCCCAAATCCTTTTAGCAAAAAATGAGGTGATGAGTGAGATTCCTGGCCTTGGAGACAGCCAGGGCCTGTGGGAGGAAGGGCAGCCATAGAACCCCAAGCTCAGGGGACTCCTGTCCCCCTGGTACACTGAGGTGCTGGCTGGGCTGAGAGACCCAGGAAGCCGAGGCTCCTGAATCACCCCATCTTCATCTTCGTCTCCAAGGGAGGCCACACAAGCCTGTGCAAAAGGGGGACAAGCCTGTCCCCAAGTGGGCTGGGCCACAGCTGGGGACAAGACAGGCCCATCCTGCACATGTGCAGTCGGGGAAGTGGGTGGAGGGGGCAGGGCCAGCCCCAGGGCTGTGGTGGTCAGGATCCCCAGGCACAGTGGATAAGGACGCTCTCGTCCCGCCCCTGCCCACAGCTGCTGTTCCAGGAGGACCTGGAGATCACACACATGTATTCAGCAGAGGGCGAAGAGGTAAAGCTGTCCTTCTCCATCTACCCATCCAGCAACGTGGAAGACTGGCTCCGGGAGGTGGAGCGCAGCATGAAGGCCAGCGTGCGGGACATCATCGAGAGGGCCATCAAGGCCTACCCCACGGTGAGCTGTGCCTCCCATGCCAAACAGGCTCTGTGCCTGCCCTGCCACCCCCACCCCCAGCCACTCCATCACAGGGCTGCCTCCTCCCGGCCGGCCTCCTCCTCGGGCTCTGCCTTAACCACTGCTGCTAATAGTCAGACAGGGGATCTCTGGGGGCAGGTGGGCCTTGAGGTCACTGCAGGAGGAATCTGAAAATGATCCAAAAACGAGATGTGTCCCTGATAATAACCAGCCACTGTGGTTGTGTCAATGCTCACTGTGAGCCTAGCCTGGCCCAGGGCCTCTTCTACATTGTCTCTCTCAGTCCTCAGTCAGCAGCTCCCCTAGGGGTTAAGCCTTAGCCTATAGAGTCAGTTCAGAGACATTTTCTGCACCAAGGCATGTGGTTTGAAAGTGGCAGTCAGGATTTGAACCCAGGACTATGTGTTCCCTGATCCCAGGCTCCCACCCCTCAGCTACAAGGTCTCCTCTGCTGAGGAAATGATGATTCTGCCCAAATGACTCTGCCAAGAGGCCTAGAGCTTAATGGTGTCTCTGTTTCTGAGGTGGAATTAACTGCTTGCGCCTAGAAGCACAGACAAAGTTGAAGCAAAAAAGAGGATGCAGGATTGGGGCTGACAGCCTCCTGGGCCAGCCCTGCCTATGTTATCTTTCTAGATGCCCAGGACCCAATGGGTTCTAAACTGGCCTGGCCAGGTGACCATCGCTGGATGCCAGACCTACTGGACCATGGAGGTGGCAGAGGCCCTGGAGGCCGGTAACCTCAGTAACAAGCTGTTCCCCCAGCTTGCCAAGCAGGTGGGAGGTCACCACCTGCTCCCCCCATACACCCCACACCCTGAGAGAAGCCAGTCCCTCCAGGAGGTTTTCCTATATTAATCCTGTAAGGCACCTGGAGTAAGATCCAAAGAGCAATAGGCCAGACACCTCCGGAGATGAGTGTCTCAGAACCAGCCACTGGTGGGAGGGACTGGGGGTCTGAGGAGAGTTCCGAGACCAAGCAAATGCCCCTCTCCCGACGGTCAGGGAGGGAGTCACACACCTGAGGCCTTCCTGCAGTGTCCCATGGTGTCTCCTCGGTCTGTGCACTGGCTCCCCACCACACTCCTTCCTCGAGCCCCTTGTCAGGCTGCACCAGCTCCCTCGGAGCTCACATGACCCTGTATGCTGCAGTGAGGTGGAGGCCATACATGTGCCTCTGCTTTTATTTGCTTTCCTGCCAGACTTCCTAGGTGACCAATGCCCTGCCTGCCCTCCTCCTGCCTAGTTCTGTGCCTCTTCCCATCCTAGACCATAAGAAGCCTCCAGAATAGAGATTATTCCTGGAAAAAACCCACCATCTGTGCAAGGGAGGGGAAGCCTACCTGCATTGTGACCATGCCAATATCTGACAGTGTCCCCCCCACTCCTACAGCTCAGTGACCTGGTGGCCCTGGTGCGGGGGAAGCTGTCCCGCATGCAACGAGCTGTGCTATCAGCACTAATTGTCATTGAGGTCCATGCCAAGGATGTGGTGAGCAAGCTGATCCAGGAGAACATAGTCAGTGTGAATGACTTTGAGTGGATCTCACAGCTGAGGTAAGGATGCAGGGGCCCCTGGGCCCAGCCATGCCCAGGGCCAGGGCAGGGTGGAGAGTCAGTCTACATCAGGCCCTGAGACAAGCTGGGTGGGGTGCCTTGATGCCCTCATTCCCCACTTCCCCTTGGCCACATACCCAGTGGCCCATGGTCCCCAAGACCCAGGAACCCATCTCCCTGCAATGCCAGGTACTACTGGATGAATAACAACCTGTACATCCAGGCTGTGAATGCCGAGTTCATCTATGGCTATGAGTACCTAGGCAACAGCGGGAGGCTTGTGATCACGCCTCTGACCGACAGGTGAGCGTCCCCCTCCCCATGCCTCCTCCCACCCTGGGAGCCTCCCTTCAGCTCTGGCTGGCTTAAGAGTTTGGGGACCGCAAGTTACAGTCAGTGCACGATGAGCCAGTCCATCAAAACAGTGCAAGGTTAGGAGCATGGGTTTCAGGTTCAAAACCAGTTCTGCCCATCATAGGCTGAGCAACCTTGAACAGGTGACTCAACCTTATGTACTCCACTTGCCTCTGCAGCCTCCCTAAGGTGATTATGAGAATTTTATGAGCTGAGGTGTAAAGCTTTTAGCACATGTATGGCACTCAGTAAGCATCTAACAAGTATGAGCTTTACTAATTTCATCAGTCAAAGTCTCCTTTTAATGTACCAGAGGAATTGATCTTGAGAGAAGTAACAGGCAACCCTTTTGTGGAGTGAACAATTCTCTTCTAAAATAATCAGTCATTTCCTCTGGCCACTTGTACTTAGCAACAGCTGAATTTTCAATTTGGGTTTTGAGGAAGGAAAGTGAAGTGTGGTCAGAGGTCAGCCATCCCAGCAGGTTCCTGAGCAAAGCTCTGCAGGGCCATGGGGTAGGGTGGGGGAAGCACTGGGGACGTGGCCGAGGGTTCCAGTCCTAACCCTGGCAGACAAGGCTGGGCATACCTGGGGCCTTGACAGAGGGAGAAGCAAGAGCCACCATCCATGAGGCCCAACACCAGAAAGCTCGCTCTCCCCATGTCTCTGGGAATCCTGAGGAAGGAGCATGGCCCATGCCTACCTCCTCTCACTCCTGCAGGTGCTACCTGACTCTGACCGGGGCCCTGCACCTCAAATTCGGGGGTGCCCCAGCTGGCCCAGCTGGCACAGGGAAAACTGAGACCACCAAAGACCTGGGCAAGGCCTTGGCCATCCAGACAGTGGTGTTCAACTGCTCTGACCAACTTGACTTCATGGCCATGGGCAAGTTCTTCAAGGGCCTGGCCAGGTGAGGCTGGGCATGAGGTTGGCCCAGGACAGGGCAGGAACGCTGACCTCTCCCAGGGACACTACCTGATGCTCCCAGGAACATCACAGGGTGGAGGAGGGGACAGGATGGAATGATAGCAGTCAAAGACTCAGTCCCTACTGGGCACTGGGGTGAGATGGTGGTTGTTGGTAATATGTCCAAGCTGGCAGAGATGACTATTGGAGGTTTCCTCTCGGCAGAGTCACAGGGGCACTTTGGAGATGTCAGGTGAGCTCTGAGTTCATATCCCCCCATTGTCCTTGTTTCGCTCAGTTCCGGGGCCTGGGCCTGCTTCGATGAGTTCAATCGCATCGATGTTGAGGTGCTATCTGTGGTAGCACAACAGATCACCACCATCCAGAAGGCTCAGCAACAGCGGGTGAGCATCCGGGGCTCCACCACCACCCCATGCCTCCCTCAAGTTACCACATCTCTTCAGCTATCCCCAGCATACCTATGCTGCCACCTGGCTCCCCATACTGTCGGCACCAAAAGCCAGGCACTCAGGCCTGCCCTGAGCCCAGCCTGTCTGATCTCGCAGGGGACTGGGCCCACTCCCCCTTGTGGAACTGTCCCTGAGGGGCTTGTGTAGCCAGTCAGGGAGACCCATGCTCTTACCCCACTCCAAGGGTAACTTTCAGGCTGGCTGAAGTGGATGAAAGGGTCCCTCCCACATCCTGACCCTTATGGAAAGCCCCAGCCATTCATCCCTTCTCTAGCTTCATTCAGAGTGGCCAGAGGTCTCCTCCTGGCAACAAGAGCTGGGAGGCTGGCACCCCACTAGGACGCTGGGTCCAATCAGAGCTGAGCTTGCCCAAGTCTAGGAGAACTAGTGTCAGAAACTGGGGGTAGGGTGTGGGTAGCAGGAGATGTGTGAAGACCTCAGGGAGCTGGGACCTGGGATGCCACTGGAATCAACCCTGTCTCCTGGGCTGAGCAGCTGTAGCAGGGACAGGGCATCCACAGGGAACGAGGTGGCCCATCCAGAGAGGAGGCAGGCAAGTCACCCCCTCCCTGCCCCCCTCTTCCCCACTGTAGGTGGAACGCTTCATGTTTGAAGGTGTCGAGATCCCGCTCGTTCCATCCTGCGCTGTGTTTATCACCATGAACCCAGGATACGCTGGCCGCACTGAGCTTCCTGATAACCTGAAGGCAAGTTCAGACACAGGGCAGCCCTAGTGGCTTCCCAGGGTACTGGCAAGCCCTGCAGCTGTGGCCTCAGAGGTGCCACAGAGCTTTTGTGAGGACACACAGCTGTAGGACATCAGGGACGATGATTCTCTGTGGTAACCCTTTGCCCAGTGTCCTGAGACCCACCCCCAGCCATGAAGAGAAGGCCCCAGGCTCATCCTTAGGCTTGGGAGAAGTCAGGGGGCAGGTTCAGGTCTGTACAAAGGACCGGGTTCTAAGGAGCAGAACAGTCCAGCCACAGGGGAGGATACGTCTCAGCTGTGGCAGGCGAGGTACAGAGGGGATCCAAACATTGGTGAGGCAGGAGGGTAGTGAGGCTGCCTTCTGAAGACCAGGTGGTCCAGAGAGTGGGCTGTTGTCTGGGAGGGAGGCCTGCTTCTCCATTCATGTGTGTACCCCACGCCCCAGGCGCTCTTCCGGCCCGTGGCCATGATGGTCCCCGATTATGCCATGATTGCGGAGATCTCACTCTACTCCTTTGGCTTCAATGAGGCCAGTGTGCTGGCCAAGAAGATCACAACTACCTTCAAGCTGTCTTCCGAGCAGCTCAGCTCACAGGTAAGGCCTTGCTCCCACCAGGTTCCAGGGTGTGAGAGCTGCTCTCTGCTCCCAGTGAGCCCTGTGAGATAGGAATTACATCTCTACTTCTCAGCTGAGGGCTAGTTCAGGTGCAAGGGGAGGTCAAGCATCAGGAAACCAAGGGCCATACAACCCAAGGCTGAGGAGCAAGTTCATTGGGTCTTCTGGGACCAGAGCAGAACAGCAGCCCTGCTCCACCCCTGCACCATGGGCTGTCAAGTTGGCTTGCGAGCCCAGCTTCTGGGACAGCTGCCGCTGGTACAGACACCAGCACGAGGGTAAGCTTTCCTGCCCGGCTCCCTTCTCAGGCAGGCTTCCCCTCTGTGGTGGCAGAGCCGATCCCAGCCGAGCTCTGGGCTTACATGCTGCCAGCTTAGTTTTTCTTTCTTAACAGTCGTAGAAAAAGTCCCTGGTGTCATCCTGATGGGCCCCTTCTGGATGACCTGCTCATGCATGGTCAGGGGGAAGCCATGCGGCCATTGGCCAGGGGGCCCACCAAAACCCACATGCTGGGGGAGAGGCTGCCTGTCCCCGGGAGAAGCAGCAGTTGCCTACCACAGTGCAGCCCGGGAGCCAGCGCCCCCACACACCTTCTTTGTAACCATCCACTTCCAAAGATGCTGCCCTCCCATCAGACTCATGGTACCCATGTGGTTCTAGAAAGGCAGTCAACCCTTCTTAAGTGCCAGTGACTCAAAGTCTAACCCAGTCTCTTCATCCTGCTCCAAGTCTGAGACTTCTGGGAAGTAAGCTGGTCAGTGGGTCAGGTCTAGATGTAGCTCTCATGGTCTGGCCCTATAGACAAAGATGATAAATTTAACTGTTTCCCACATGCTACTATATAATGGAGAGAAACAGAACCAGCAGGAAAGAAGAGAAAAGCCTTGGTGGTTTGGTCGAAAGCGTGGGTCTGGAGAGACATTAAGAGAGAATGTTAGAAGGAAGCTCAAAGGCCGTTGGGGCCAACCCTATTGTGGCACCAATGGGAGCCCCTTTCTTTCACTTTTTGAACAAACCGGAGTGCCTCCCTGCCCCTGGGGCAGTGCTGGGACTGCATGACTCTGCCTGTGTCAGAGTCCTCACCCTCAGGGGCCAAGAGTCAGCCGGAGATCCAGGATAAGTAAACTTGTGAAGGGAGAAGGCTACTGGAATGGTAATGAGAAGGCGCCAGAGGAGCGCACACGAGGCACCTGGCTCAGGCTGGGGCGTGCGGGCAGACGCAGACAGCCTTCGGGAGAAGTGGCATTGCAGCTTCCAGCTGGGTGAGGGCCAGGTACCAGGTGGGAGGTAGAGTGTTCCAGGCAGAAGCCCCCAAAGGGACAATGTCCACCCACCCCTCCTCCTGTGCGGCGGCGGTGACAGGATCACTATGACTTCGGGATGAGAGCTGTGAAGACTGTGATCTCGGCTGCCGGCAACCTCAAACGAGAAAACCCCAACATGAATGAGGTGAGCTCCATCCAGTAGCACATCTGGGCCAGCCTCCAGGAGGGCTCAAGAGGGACCCAAGACACAGCCGACCTGGGTCCCCTGAAGGCCCCACCGGCCTCTGTTGCAGGAGCTGATATGCCTCCGGGCCATCCGAGATGTGAATGTGCCCAAGTTCCTGCAGGAGGACCTCAAACTCTTCTCTGGGATCGTCTCAGACCTATTCCCCACCATCAAGGAGGAGGAGACTGACTATGGCATCCTGGACAAGGCCATTCGCAAGGCCTGTGAGAAGAGCAACCTCAAGGACGTGGAGGGTGAGCCCCTGGCCCTTGCCCTCATGGTGCTGGGTGGGACATCCTGGGGATCCAGGGCAGGGGTGCAGAGACAGGGCAGTACCACCTCTGGGTCGCTCATGCCTGGACAAAAGTGCCTCAGGCTGAGGCTCAGCCAAGCAGTCCCTACCCTGGCCCTGTCTCCACTGGAAGCTTCAGGTAATAAATGTCTAGGAAAATGTCCTCTCTCCCACTCATGCTTTGATACCAAATGTGTCAGTTTCCCAGTTCTTCAGCACCAGCTGGCTATTCCACAATTCAATTCAGTTCTGACACTAATCAGAGTCCCAAGTCCCAAGTAGTCACAAGTAGTGGGTCCCTAGGTTACCCACAACTTTCCTCCAGCTTGGCTACAAATCAGAAGTTCCTGTGACCCTCTCCTTAGGTTTGACTATTAACTAGGACAACTCACAGAACTCAGGGAAACAAGTTTACTACTTATTACATAATAAGGGATATGAGCAAGGATACAAACAGCCAGATGAAAAGATACATAGGGTGAGTTCTGCCCTTTGGAGTCTGGGGTGAACCAGCCTCCCATGGATGTGCTCACCTACCAGGCAGCTCTCCAAACCCCATACGGTGGGGATTTTTGTGGAGCTGTCATCATATAGACATGATAAATTCTTTTTTTTCAATGTTTTTTATTTATTTTTGAGAGACAGAGAGAAACAGTGTGAGCAGGGGAGGGTCAGAGAGAGAGGGAGACACAGAAACTGAAGACAGGCTCCAGGCTCTGAGCTAGCTGTCAGCACAGAGCCCGACATGGGGCTCGAACCCTCGAACTGTAAGATCATGACCTGAGCCGAAGCTGGATGCTTAACCAACTGAGCCACCCAGGCACCCCTAGGCATGATAAATTCTTAATTATTATCAATTATTCTCTACTTCCAGCCCTTCTCCCTTCTCTGGAGAACGGGGTTGTGAGCCTGAAAATTCTAAGCATCTAACCATGGTTTGGTCTTTCTGGTGACCAGCCCCCTCCCAGGAGCCCACCACCAGGAGGTGCCTCATTAGAACAAAAGACATTTCTAGCACTCAGAGAATGACAAAAGTCTTAGGAGCTCTGTGTCAGGAACCAGGGTCAAAGGCTAAGTATTAGAAAAAAAGATTCTGCTAGCATCCTATTTAGAATGGTTTGAGGAGCTCTGTATCAGGACCCCAGGCAGAGACCAATGTACATTTTGCTGGTTATTTTACATTGGGGCAGCAAATCCTGTTGCCTCCCCCAGACATCTTACCTGTGGTCCCTCTCCCGATGTGGGGAGCAGTCACAACGTTTGGGTCTCTCTTGGGCCCTGCTCCTCCCTGACAGAGGCTCTCCTCTGCCCTGTCCTCACCTGCCTGGAGTGGGAATCACTGGGGAAGTGGGGGGCTGTGGCCTGCCTACATGTACTGCCCCACCTCATCCCACCCCAACTCCCCTCTTTTGGAGAAAAGCATGTCGCTCCCTTCTTCAGGGCTTGCTCATACTCCTTGCAGAACGCAGAGTTGTTGAGCCAAGGAGCATTTGGCCTTTCTTGAACTGGATTGTCACAAAAAACACCACACATTTGGAAGAACTCTGGGGGAATGCCACCATCAGTCTCTCTCTGACCTCAACTCTCTTGATAGAAGGTGGGGGTCTCCATGCAGCCACTGCACAGCCATGCAGCTCGAGCTCAGGTCCCACCATCCCCTAGCCCGGCTGACCTTTCCTCTCCTCCTTGACCCTCCCTGCCAGTCCTTTGTGGAGTAGGGGGGCACTCCCCCAGGAAGGGACACCTGGCTATTCTGGCCACCCTGGCTACACGGGGCCCTCCTCCGGGCCTGATGTGCTCATCCTGCAAGGCCTGTCTGCCCCCCACTGTTCTTCATTCCACATGCAGCTCTAATGCCCCTTCCTGCCCACCAGGTCCCAGCAGACCTGTTGAATGAAGCCTCAAAATCTCTTGTTCATGGCCTTGGGTCAGTTTAGCCATCACTGAATAATTCCACCTTGTCCAATTATCAGGGACTCCCAGGCATGTGGTACCATAGTCCTATTGCATTCCCCAAGCCATTCTTGGGCCAAAGTGATGTGCTCATTTCCTACCTGTGGGTCTGGCCCTCTTTCCGCAACTGGCAACTGTCCCTACAGCTCTGGTCTTGGTCAGTCAAAGCTTCTGACTGACTCTCAGGTTTGTCTCTGGGATTTTACCACATATTGGCCACAATTTACTCAGGGCAGTGCTTTCAGCAGGAGCTGATGTTGCTTCTGGGGCCCGTGCCAGCTGGACACCTGACCAATGGGTCTAATAGGGACTAATAGTCACAGTGGCAATCATGGCTGGCCATTAGCAGAGAGTCCCTACTCTGTGCTAGACTGTGTTCAGGATTTTACCTGTCCCCTCCTATGAGGTAGACACTATAGCCAGCTGGATTTGACAGATGAGGAAACTGAGGCTCAGAATGACCCACCTGAGGTCACACAGCGAGCTAGTGGCAGGGACAGGACCCAAGCCCACACTCTTCCCCCTGGGCTCCACTTGCATGTCCCTCCAGGCTTCCTGACCAAGTGCATCCAGCTCTACGAGACCACGGTGGTAAGGCACGGCCTCATGTTGGTCGGGCCCACAGGCTCCGGCAAGAGCAACGTAAGTTGAGCCAAGCCAGGTGATCCAGCACCCAGACAGTGGGCCTGAGGGTGGTGGGGCCTCAGCAGGGGTCTTGGCCCCCATTTGTACCTCTGTGGCCTCTAGAATACCCCTCCTGCCCCTGTGGCCCATAGCCCACTCCATCCCTGTTCTCTGGGGAGCCAGAAGGCTCACTGTTGGGTGGCTGTATTCCCAGTGTTACAGAGTCCTGGCAGCCGCCATGACATCGCTGAAAGGGCAGCCGTCCATCAGCGGTGGTGTGTACGAGGCCGTCAATTACTATGTGCTTAACCCCAAGTCCATCACGATGGGCCAGCTGTATGGAGAATTCGACCTGCTCACCCATGAGTGGTAAGTGGTACCAACTCCTCTGCAATTATCACCCTGTCCCTAGACTTCTGGAGGCTATGGGCCATGCGCTCTCCTCCCCCCAGCCCAGTGGGAGGTCAGGAGCCTTGGTGCTATCCTCTGCAAAGTGGGGATACTAATGGTACCATGATTGCAGTAAGGAGGAGAAAATGAGCTTGACATAAGGAAGATGTCTAGACAGCATGGCACATACCAAGTTTTTGGTAAATGTTGCTTGCTGTCATGACCCCAGAGTGTTGGTGATTCCTCTCAAGGCCTCCATGCCCAGGCAGACACGTGCATGGCCAGGGAGAGTGCACTGAGCTGGAGAGGGGCAACTAGGTGGACTGTCCAAATGTCAGCACGTGGGAGGCTTTTCTCTGGGGTGATTCTGTTTCTCTCGATAAGTTTCCAGTCCCTGCTGGGGATTTTCGCTCGGCTCCAGTGTTCTGGGAACCCAGTGACAGATGGGCACTGGAGAGGGGCATTCACCTATCTTTCCAAATGTGAGTCTGGCCTGCTCCTCCATATCTGTAAAGGGTCTCATCACACCCACTCTGGGCTCCTGCCTGGGTAGGTGGGAGACCTGGGGGATCAGACCGAAAAAATGTTCCCCTACCACCAGTTTCCCTGGCATTTGGGGCCTTTGAAACCTGATCCTTCTTGGGTTCTGTGGAGGGAACTGAATACATCTCATGACCCATCCCTTGTTTCTCTGCTAGGTAACATTACCTCTTCTTCTCTTTCCATGTGCCAGAACTATGTGGACTTCCATTTCTGCTGTTGCCTCCTCCTCCATTTCCTTTCTTTTCCCCAGCATATCACCTTTTTCCTTCCTTTACTATAACTTTAATGGAGATTTGGCAGAGAAGGAATATAAACACACATTCTTATAACACCATGTTCTACCAAAAACTCCCATTTTCCCTATTATAGTTTTTAAATGAATGAAGATATTGAAGGAAAAAAGAACAGCAGAGCAGGGCCATACTGGCAGCCAGATGTCCCTGGGAGTCAGCTGTACTTGCTGCTCTGTCTCTGGGTGCCTACAGCCCTCTCCTTCTGGTGGCTGCAGGACAGATGGGATTTTCTCCTCCCTCATCCGGGCGGGGGCCGTCGCCTCCGATACCAACAAGAAGTGGTACATGTTCGATGGGCCAGTGGACGCTGTCTGGATAGAGAACATGAACACGGTGCTGGACGACAACAAGAAATTGTGCCTCAGTTCTGGGGAGATCATCAAGCTCACAGAGGTGCATCTCCCTGTCCATTTCCCCAGCTCTCCTCTGCAGCTGGGTGGGCCCGGCGGCTGTAATATGCAGGCTATCCTCGCCCTTTCAGCGCCACAGCTGCCCCACAGGCCATCTCCATGACCTTTTGGTGTCCCTCCCCATCCCAAGCTCCCATACCTTGGCCACGCCTCGTGCAGCTGCTCGGGGTTGCCTGTCTGCAGACCCACATTCTGTGATGCTCTGGGCCCAGGTCCAGGACGACCTCCACTGCTCTCTGACTGGCTCTGCCTTGTGCCTCCTAGGCCCAGTCTGGGTCAGGCATCTTAGCAAAGTGCCAGTAGTATGGGAGATAAGTGATCCCCTACCTGGATGCAGGGACACCTGCCTGGTGTGTGAGGTGCAGTTCTCAGCAAAGGAGGTATCACCTGGGCATAAGAGCAGTTCGTGGTATCCACACTGAGCTGATCTCTTGATCATAGTAGAGAGCTCCATCAGATTTCTCTAGGGCTCCAGGGACCCCCAAATTCCCCAGTCCTATGCTGGCCAGAGAGTAATCAGGAATCTCCTGACTTTGGTTCTCCTCAAGACTCCAGGGAGGGCTATTTTATCAGCTGAGGACCAAAGGGTTCCTACGTCCCCACCACCCCAGCACTGCTCCTGGCCCACAGCCTGCCCCATGGCCTGCCCACAGTTGCAGGGGAGGCAACCCCTCTCCATGGCTCTGCGGCCCTAGGAGCTGGTGGCTGCCCCACTCACACAAGTTCGTGTTGGTGCCAGGCGATGACCATGATGTTCGAGGTGCAGGACCTGGCAGTGGCCTCCCCAGCCACAGTGTCCCGCTGTGGCATGGTGTACCTGGAGCCCAGCATCCTGGGGCTCATGCCCTTTGTTGAGTGCTGGCTAAGGAGGCTCCCTGCCTTATTCAAGCCCTATGAGGAACAGTTCAAAACCCTCTTCGATGCCTTCCTAGAGGTAAGTAAGGCCATGGTGTGCCCAGCCCAGGTGGGGCAGCCAGGCGCTGTGGCCACCAGCCACAAGAGCCAGGTGCTCATCCTCCATAGGGAGCCATAACTTTCATCCGGCACTCGGTAAAGGAAGTGATCGCCTCAACCGACAGCAACCTGGTCATGAGTCTTCTCAAGCTGCTGGACTGCTTCTTCAAGCCCTTTCTGCCTAAAGAGGTACAGCTCTGAGCACGTGGGGCTGGGGCCTCCTCCTTTCTGCCCCCTGCTCTCCTTGCCTGGGTACTCGAGGACCCAGCTTCCTGGAAAAGAGATTTAGATGGGCTCACATGGTTCAAGGGGTCACCCCATCAGGTCTGTTGCAGAGATGACAAACTATACAGCAGAGGCTGAAGGATGCCCCCAACTTCTGATTCCTCAGGCTATTCAGCATTATTCTTGCCTTGGCCTGATGCTGTTCCCACTATCCCCAGGGCGCCAAGAAAATACCCCCAGAAAAGCTGAGTCGCATCTCAGAGCTGATCGAGCCCTGGTTCATCTTCTCCCTGATCTGGAGTGTGGGTGCCACAGGGGACAGCATCAGCCGTGTCAGCTTCAGCTACTGGCTCAGGATCAAGATGAAGATAGAAAATGTGAGAGGTGGCAGCACCCCCGCCCCCCTGCGAGGCTGGGCTCCCAAGTCCAGGATGTGTGTGCTGAGTGCTGAGTGTTCTGGGACCATTCACGGGACCCAGGGCCACAGGGACAAGTAGCCACACAAACTCCTGGGCCTCACAGCCTGGTTTTCCTCTGGTCCCTCACAGCTGACCATTCACTTCCCGGAGGAGGGGCTGGTGTTCGATTACAGGCTGGAGGACGCTGGCATCAGCAACGCTAATGACGATGAGGATGAAGATGAGGAAGGCAAGCAGGTCAATGCAGGCCTGTGCCGAGGGGGCAGGACGGGATGGGAAGGGCCTCTCTGGGTGGTGGCTCTTCTCCTCCATGAATGCTGACTACAGAGAGGAGGCCATGTTGATGGCCATGGGTCTTAGGTGGCGGTTATTTGCATTATCTCATGTGTCCTCACAGATCCACAGCATACCTATTATTGTGCCCATTTTCCAGACAAGGAAATTGAGGCTCAGAACATTCACACCCAGATAGTGGGTGGCAGAGCTGGACTTGAACCTGGGACTGGGAGATGTTCCTGGAGTTCCTCCCCTCCCAACCATATGCATTGACTCCTCCATGTTGATGCGGAGTCCAGGGATAGCCACCACAATTCTAATTTAAAAGTCCCATTTTCATGGGGGCTGGACACCCTAACGGCGGGGCAGCAAGCCCTCAAGGCCTACCTTGGTGTCCCATCCATCCTACTATGTCCCATCTGTGAGCCTACTCTGCTTCCAGGATCAGGATCCCAACCCGGGAGGAGGAGGGGGCAAAGAGGCATTTGTGGAGATGGTCACTATATACAGTCCTGCTGAGGACCTCACAGGGCACATTTGAGTCTACCAGTGTGACCTGTGTTTGACCATAGTAAGCACCCTCATCAGGGGAGGTCTGCAAGCTGGGTCAGGGCTGTGGGTGAAGGAATTCATGCAGGTAGGGATGGTGAGAGGAGACGAGGCAGGGGACTTCAGCACCTGTGGTTCTGGCTCCCCCACCTTTGGGTAGCCTCAAACTAAACAGTGAAGGCCTTTGACTTCTGGGCTGTCCAATTGCCAGAACACTTCCCTGATGCAGAGACCCATGGCTTCCCTAGGAGGCTCCCCACTGGGGCAGCCATGTGCAGAGAGCCCCCCTACTCCTAGTGGTCTGTTCTGGGATCCCCCATGGTGTGCAGAGAGCAGAGCACAGGCTTCCTACTTCAGTCAGAAACAGCCCCTCACCTGGGCTCTCTTGCCATGGCCTAGCAGTGCAGCCCCTTGCCTTCCCTGTACTTGGCCAGTGTGGGGTTCTGGGCCCAGCCCTGAGCTACCTGTGGTTTCAGGTTGCCTGGGTCAAGTGGATGGACTTCTCGACCCCATTCACCATGGTGCCAGATACCAACTACTGCAACATCATCGTGCCTACTATGGACACAGTGCAGATGTCCTACCTCCTGGACATGCTGCTCACCAACCACAGGCCTGTGAGTGCACCTGCCATGCCCTACCTCACCCAAACTAAGGCCCAAGTTAGGGAGCAGCTGGCCTCCCATAAGGACAGGGTGGCAGCTCCTGCTGCGCCAGACCCTGTGCGAGTTCTGAACACGTGACCCCTGTTCTCCTAGGTGCTGTGCATTGGGCCAACAGGCACAGGGAAGACCCTCACCATCTCCGACAAGCTCCTCAAGAACCTGCCGCTGGAGTACGTCAGCCACTTCCTCACCTTCTCAGCCCGAACCTCGGCCAACCAAACCCAGGACCTCATCGATAGCAAGCTGGACAAGAGGCAGGCACTTCACTCCTTCCTATGTCCCATGTCCTCCCAGCCCAGCTCAGCCAGCTGCTTTCTCAGCTCCTCACCAAGTCATGCTCTTGGGTTTACTGAAACCTCCCTGGGGGGCCCTAGGCTCCTTTGCAGACTGCTCTGCACCGTCATCCATCAGAAACTGCTACCAGGCCCAGCCCTGGGTGCTTGCCCTGGGGGCTTGTTATGTGTCTGCCTGGGAGGTAAGACCCACCGTGAGGGAGCCCAGACTCAGGGCAGCCAAATGCGATGTCCTAGGATGTTCAGAATGGGACAAGGGGCTGCTCAACAGACCCAACAATTCAGAGGAGGCTGAAGGTAGTTGCCATCCTGCCACCCCTGGGCTCCCAGAGGACCTGGTGCCAAGGGGTGCTTGGCTCACACAACCCCTCCCCACAGGCGAAAGGGTGTGTTTGGGCCACCCCTGGGGCGCAACTTCATCTTCTTCATCGATGACCTGAACATGCCAGCCCTGGAGACGTATGGTGCCCAGCCACCCATTGAGCTGTTGCGCCAGTGGATGGACCATGGTGGCTGGTATGACCGCAAGGTCATTGGTGTGTACCGGGCAGCCTGGGCCAGTGGGGGATGGGCTGGGTGTGCCAGGCAGGGCAGGGTGCCTCATCTGTTAGGCAGGGTAGGCACAGTGCCTGGTGCCCATGGTTCTTCTAGAGGGTCCACAGAAATGTTTTGATTAAAAAAATTTTTTTAATGTTTATCTATTTTTTTAAATGTTTTTATTAATAGTTTGTTACCAAGTTGATTTCCATATAGTACCCAGTGCTCTTCCCCACAAGTACCCCTCTCCATGACCATCACCCCCCCTTCCCCTTCCCCTCTCCCTCTTCAGCCCTCAGTTTGTTCTCTGGATTCAAAGGTCTCTCATGATTTGCCTCATTCCCTCTCCCCAACTCTTTCCCCCCCCTTTCCCCTTCCCATGGTCCCCTGTTAGGTTTCTCTATTTTTGAGAGAGACAGAGAGACAGAGACAGAGACAGATCATGAACAGGGGAGGGGCAGAGAGAGAGAGAGACACACAGAATCCAAAGAGGCTCCAGGCTCTGAGCTGTCAGCACAAACCATGAGATCATGACCTGAGCTGAAGTCAGACACTTAACCTACAAAGCCACCCAGGCACCCCTCTTTTGATTTCTTTTGAAATCACCAGGAAGATGAACTTTTAGGTCAAAGAACATTTTTAATGTATAATATTAATATATTTGTCTTATTCTAATACCGTTATAAATTATAATTTTTAGTATTTTTTATGGAGGAGAGGAGACCCTTGAAAGGCCAAGTGCCTAGTGCCCACAGAAGTCATAATTCAGCCCTGAGCAGGGCTCCTGCCTGACTTTCCGCCTTCACTCCAGGAGCCTTCAAGAACCTGGTGGACATCAACTTTGTCTGTGCCATGGGCCCCCCAGGTGGAGGCAGGAATGCCATCACCCCACGGCTGACACGCCACTTCAACTACCTGTCCTTTGCTGAGATGGATGAGGTCAGCAAGAAGCGCATCTTCTCCACCATCCTGGGCAGTTGGATGGGTGAGCATTGGGCAGAAGTGGGGAAGGCCATGGGCAAAGGTAGGAGCCCAAGCTAGGTACACTACTCCTAGGACAGGTGGGAAGCTGCTGGAAAGGGTGGAATGGTTGAGGCACTGACCTCAGCCCTGGATTCATCCTTTACTCAGCTATGTCACTGTTGGCAAGTTCGTGAACCTCTCTGAGCCTCAGTTTCTCCATCTGTGTAATGGATGATGATATTAGTGTCCACTACCCCACGTCATGAAAGTTAAATAAGACATTGCATGTGGCATCTATCATGAAGCCTGGCATATGGGGATAGCTGAATATATGATTTATACATATGTTCACTTGTGCATTTACCTGCATAAGCATGCACATACATGTTACTACTTGCCTAGAAAAACTGATGGAAGGATGTTACTTTTATAAATCAGGAAAAGCCACCAAAATAGAATGGACAAAGTGGCCCTGATCTTCCATGGGGTTTGGGGAAAAGTCTGCATCAAGATGCAGTTTCCCATACCATCTCACCTCCTATCTAACATAGTTCTGATCTCTGAACTCCCCTTGGCACTGTGCCAGATGGGGTGGGGGGGGGATGGGAGTTGGTCTTCCCTCCTCTGGCCTGACCTGCCCTGCCCCCAGGGGTGATAGGTCAGAACTTGCCTACAGGCCCAGCTTGGGGTAGGGACCACATTGCTCTGAGGAAGGTGGGCAGCAGGTGGTTGCTGGGAGTTGCCCGGCTTGGCCCACCTGGCCAAGGTGGGCAGCAAGGGACCCACCTAACTTAGAACCCCATGTTTCTGCCTCAACCCTCTAGATGGACTCCTCGGGGAGAGAAGTTACCGGGAGCCCGTGCGTAAGTGCAGGCCTAGACAGGCCCTGGATGGGGCAAGGTGCAGGTTCCAGGGGAGGCCTGGGCTCCAGTTGGGTATGGCTGAGGCTGCGTCCCAGTGGCCACAGTGAACCATCCTCAGGCTCCTGTGAGGGCCTTGGGCTAGAGCCAATGCCTTTGTGGCTCATTCAGCCATTCATATAGCAGCCAGTCCTTCAGTTCCTCGGTTACATCCATCCCGTAGTAGAAGCAAAGTAAATGTGCATTCAGTGAATGAATAAAGGAATCCAACAAGCAGAGGCTCCAAAGAGGCTGGCCCTATCCAAGGAGCAGGCACCTCCACTGTGGCAGCCTCACACAGGGCAGGTCATTGCAGCAGGGGGAGTGACCCCTTGCAGCAGGGGGACTGACCCCTTTCAGACGTCCAGCCCCACCTCATGTCCACCTCTTCACCTACCTCAGCTGAAAGAGGCCATCAGAAAACAGCACCGTCCTTAGGTCTCCATGTCCATTGCTCACCTGCACCCAGGGCCCCCTCCCCGGCACTGTCTTCTCTCCTGTGGCTGGGAATGGACTGTCCTGCCCCCGTCAAGGTCAAAGAGTCCTTCTCTTAAGCCTGGATCCCATCCCCAGCTTGTCTGCTGGAGGACGTGGCTCCTGCACAAGTACACACATATGTGTGTGGCCCTTCTCCTCTGGGCCACTCTATCAAGAAGCAGACACGTCCCCCATCTTCACAACAAAACACAAAACAGCCACTCTGGGCCCCTTCCCATCTCGGCAATCACTCCCTTTCTCTGCTCACATTGACCGCACAGCTCAAGAGCATTGTCTCTTCATGCTGGCACCTGCCGCCCCTCCACTTTCTCTCAGGCCCTGCCACTTCCCCGAGAGTGCCCTTGTCACCAGTGGCCTTGTGTGGCCAGATGAAAGGTCAGCTCTCAGTCCTCACTTTCCCCGGCTGTCACTGTTGGTGGAGGATGGTCTCTCCTTCTCTCAGGTCACCCCCCATCCCACCTAACCTCCCATCCGTCCATCTATTCATCTCCACCTGCAGCCAGAGGGACCCATTCAAATGTTCATTCGGATCACACTCCTCCACTGCCCAACCGCAGGCAAGAGCTCAAGTCTCAACAGTGGCAAATGAAGCCATCCCTGCCCCTTTTCACCTCTCTGCTCTCACCCCTCCTCACTGTCCTGGGCCTGCTTACACCTCCCTTCCTCAGCTGTCTGCTCCAGTGCCCCTCCTCATAATGCCTCTCCCAGCATCATCCAAATGCAGCCCTGGGTCCCCCAACACCTGTCTCCTGTGACAGACCTCTCCATGGCTCTTTCCCATCCGCTCTGCTGCAGGTCTGTTCGTGCCCTGCCTCCCCACGGGAATGGCAGCTTTAGGGTGACAAGTGTGTCTGTTGGGGCTGCACTCTGTGCCCAGGACCTAGAACAGTGTCTGTGTTGACAGAGGAGCCCCTCTGTGGGACTAATGTGCCCTCCTGCCTCTTATTTACCTTTTTCCACTTCAGGGGATTCCCTCTGTCCCAGGTTCCCACTGACAGAATTTTGGTTCCCAGCAAAGAATTGAGTAGCTTTTAAAGAACAATAAAACAGATTATGTGAGTAATGAAAATGCAGGCTGAGGGTGGCCAGCAACTTGGAGGGGCTGACCAAAGCCCTGCAGGTCACAGCTGACTCCAGGCCCTGCGCACCCTCACAATGCCCTCCTGAAGCATATGTGGGCCACATGACCCTCCCCTGCTTGTCTCAGAGCTGGCATGTTTCAGGTGTGGGGGACAGCCCCACTGGCACCAACTCCTCCTGTCCCGTGGGTGCCCCAGTGCACAATGAGGATATAAAAGTGAGAAGCTGTCCCCAAGTGAGGGGACATCAGGAAAAGCTTGCCGAGTTGGTGGCATCAAAGAGGAGCTAAAGTGTGGGTGCAAATGAGGCCTGCAGGTTGAGGAAAGGGGGAGAACACAGCATTGGCAAGGGCTGGGGGTTAGGATCCACAGAGGCCGCTCTGGGAGCCCCCACCTGCATGACCCAGGTGCACCCTCCTGTTCCCACAGCTGGGGCCCCCACCATCACTCAATTCACGGACCCGCTCGTGGAAGCCACTATCATGGTGTACTCCACCATCACCTCCCAGCTGCTGCCCACCCCAGCCAAGTCCCACTACACCTTCAACCTGAGGGACCTCTCCAAGGTCTTCCAGGGGATACTCATGGCTGACCCGGCTAAAGTCGAGGTGAGGATCTGGTAGGCTCCCTTCCCAGTGTCAGGCTGAGGAGTACCCACCATGATTTCACAGCCCCCCCCAGCCCTGCAGTTTTGGGCCTTACTACTCAAACACTGCCCAGCCTTGATTTGGCCAGGCCCTGAGTGGGGCTGAGGGCATGGTGGGCTCCAAGCCCCCTGCCTTCCTATAGCGGAGTCCAAATCCATGCTTAGAATGGCAGTGGTGTTGGGGATCACACAAAAGGGGGAGCCAGGGAAAAGAAAGGGAGAGAGAGGTTCCTGTTGGAGGCCCCGTGTGGGAGATTTAGAAGGAAGGATGAGTGGGACGCACCCACAAATACCCGGCTGGCAGGAGCGGAACGGTAAGGGAGTGGGCTGGCTAGTGTGCTGGGTGGGCTGGCGCAGCTGTCAGCTGTGGGGCCCCAGGATCCTGAAGGTGATGGGAGGCACGGGGGCGGGTCGGGGGGGAGACAGATTTACACTTGGAATGGGGGTGGGATGGGTCAGTGTGTGCAGAGCCTGGTGCCCGGGAAACTTGGTGAACAGGACAGATGCCACACTTGGCCTTGCCAAGATAGCCAAAGAGGTAGAGAGAAGGGCCTGGGAGCTTCCTGAGGGCCAGCCACTTACCCAGGGAGAGACAGGAAAGCTGGGATAGAGGTGGTAGCAAACACAGAAATGGGAGCGGAGTCAGAGGGGCTTGCTGAGTGGCTAGACATGGGGCATTGGGAAGGTGTAAGGAGGACTGGGCATTCCTCCCCAGCTCGGGGTTCGAGGAACCATGGGGGCCCTAAGAGGGGAGAAGTGATGACCAGCACTTGGCCTCCTGAGCTGGGGGTGGAGAGGCACAGGCAGTGCAGGACAGGGTCCTTGGTTGGCCGGCTGCCCTGTGTGGCCCTGCCTGGGGCTCCAGGGGCAGAGGCAGGCGCTGATGCTGGGGTGGCTGCAGGACAAGACACAGCTGCTACGACTGTGGTACCATGAGAGCTGCCGCGTGTTCCGCGACCGCCTGGTGAACGATGAGGACCGCGGCTGGTTCGACAAACTCCTGGAGAGCCACATGGAGCACTGGGGCGTGACCTTTGCCGAGGTCTGTCCCTTCCAACCCATCCTTTATGGGGACTTCATGTCGCCGGGCTCTGATGTCAAGTCCTACGAGCTCATCACCAGCGAGAAGAAGGTGAGGGGCCCGGCTGAGGCCTATCCCTCCTGGGGCCCCCGGGACTCGGGCCCTCTGCAGTGCTGCTAACAGACCAGCATGCTGTGGCCAGAGGGTCAGGCGCTGACTGCGAAGGCCTTTGGCTCTCTAGGTCCCATTTCCTCACCAGTCAAAAGGGTGTAGCAGGCCCTCCTTGGGCCACCTCTGAGGATGAGCCTGTGGTTCATCTGAGACAGGCTCTGTAAACAGGGACGTGCTGTGGCTGTTGAAAGGCTATCATCCTGCCCACAGAGGGGCAGCAGGGCCCCTGGGGCCACAAGTCTGAGTCACGGCCCCAGGGAGAAATGGAAGAGACCTTGTCGGGCATCAGAGCTGTGTGGCTGGAGCTCCCACCAGAGCCCTGGTAAAACCCAGAGGAAACATCAGGGTTCTGCCCCCTGCCCCTCAGGCCTTGGGTATATCTGACAAGTGGGGCCTTATGTAGGTGGGGCTGTCTTCTGAAGGCACAGCACTCTCCCGAGCACAGAGGAAGGGTGTGCTTTCTGTTGGGGGCCCTGGTGTGTACAGAGACCAAGAGAGGACCCAGATCTCCCCACCCCCCTGGCCCCAGATGATGCAGGTGATTGAGGAGTACATGGAGGACTACAACCAGATCAACACAGCCAAGCTGAAGCTGGTCCTCTTCATGGATGCCATGAGCCATGTCTGCCGCATCAGCCGCACCCTGCGCCAGGCGCTGGGCAACGCGCTCCTGCTGGGCGTGGGTGGCAGCGGCCGCAGCTCTCTCACACGGCTGGCCTCACACATGTGAGGGCCCCCGGGCATGGCTGGCAGTGGGTGGCCAGAGGCAGGCTGTTGGTCTCATTTATGTTCTTCCACAGGTGGGGGAGCCTCAAGCCGCCCAGGTTGGGACCCCCACCATGGGCTTCTAAACACATTGGGAACAGGAATTAGGCCCCAAGGAGAGGCAACAGCAGTGCCCTGTGGTGCTATGGAGGGGGGTGGGGGGAATGGGGCTACAGACATCCAGGTGGGATTCCTAGACCAGATGGCCATGGGCTTTCTCTCAGAATGAGAGCTGGGAGGATGGAAGGGAAAGGCATTCCGTGCCATGGGAACAGCTTAAGCAAAGGTCTGGAGGCAAGAGAGCATGTTCAGGGCCTGGAGAATCTGCAGATCTGTCCAGGATGGGAGCCAGACTCCAGATGGCTGGGCTGGGGTATGGGCACCTACCAGTGAGCCCTTGGCCTCAAGCTCTGGTAGGCCTCCACCCAAACTCCCATCGCCAGGGCCGAGTACGAGTGCTTCCAGATCGAGCTATCCAAGAACTATGGCATGACTGAATGGCGTGAAGATGTCAAGAAGGTCTTGCTCAAGGCTGGCTTGCATAACCTGCCCATCACCTTCCTGTTCTCCGACACCCAGGTGCCACTGCCACAGACACTGGGCAGGGTCCAGGGTGGGGTGGAAACAACCCCATCCCAGTGTGGTATCCTAGAAGGTGGTCAGTCCTTCAATCCCAGGTCGCTGTCATTTGGGGTGGCTGTTTTGAGGGACAGCTGGGACTGGGAGTGAGGGAGCCCATAGTTGGGTGTGTCAGGTGCATGGGGCCAAACCCAGCCTGTCAGGGCTAGGGAGATATAGATCACTACTATACCCTAAGGGTAAAGAAGGCCCCTGGCACCACAGCTGACCACAAGCAGCACCACACTCACTGGCCAAAGGCTTCCCACCTCAAGGACCATAGGACTTGTGCCCAAAGTGCTGTGCCCGTGGTTCCCTTCTTAGGGGCTGCTCCTCCGAGAGCTCCCTAGGCATGAGTACTATCCGTAGGTCTCTAAGAGAAGGTGAAGTTGTGGCTCTGGGATCTCAAGACAAATAGAACAGAACTTAAACTTGCTGAGGGTCAGAACTGGGCTGAGGCTGAAGTCCTGGAATGTGTCCCACCCTGTGCAGGGTCCTCTCCATTCCCAGCCCTGCTTCTACCCCCAGGGTTCCTTCATGTCACTTGGCAAGGATCTATTTATGCTTGTGGCCTGATTTCCTCCTGTGAGTAAACAGACATGGAGAGGCCTGGAAAGTGAGGAGTAAGGTGCCACATCTCCTACCCATAGCCCAGTGGTGATGTTCAGAGTCTCTGTTATAGGGTAGGCCTAGATATGAGTCCTAGACTATGACTTATGGGATCACTTGTATGATCCTGGGCTTCTCTGGGCCTCAGCAGCATGGTTTGTAAAATGGGGCTACTGTGAAGATCCAAGAAGACCAACGCCCAGGGCCATCAACAAGGCTTAGCCTTTGTACTCTCATCTCTCCCCAGATCAAGAACGAGTCTTTCCTGGAGGACATCAACAATGTCCTGAATGCGGGTGACATTCCCAACCTCTACTCCTTAGATGAGCAGGACCAGATTGTCAACACCATGCGGCCATATATCCAGGAGCAGGGCCTGCAGCCCACCAAGGCCAACCTCATGGCTGCCTACACTGGGCGTGTGCGCAGCAATATCCACATGGTGCTGTGCATGAGGTACAGGCAGTGGTCGCAGCCCGCCATGGGGAGGGCCCTGGGTTCCTGGGGGCAGAAGTCAGCATTTCATTTGGACTCCTGGCCCCCAGCCCCATTGGAGAGGTCTTCCGAGCCCGCCTGAGGCAGTTCCCCTCTCTGGTCAACTGCTGTACCATTGACTGGTTTAATGAATGGCCAGCTGAGGCCCTGGAGTCTGTGGCCGCCACATCCCTGAACGAGATCCCAGAACTGGAAGCCACCTCTGAAGTAATTGAAGGACTGGTAGGTGTCTTGGTGAGGAGCAAGCTGTCGTGGGGACTGTTTAGGTTTGGGACTCTCACGCAGGCCTCACGCTGATGGGTATTTGGGCAGGTAAGTTACCTGTACTGAGCCTATTTGCTCATCTGTATAATGGGGGTGTCACAAGGCTGTTGCAGTGACATAGGAGATTGGACACATACTTCACAGTCACTGGTTCTTTTGTTCCTTGAGGACTTTGTGGCACCTTTCTTCACATAGCCCCCTGACACAACAAAAGACCACAGATGGGTGGCCAGATTTGTCTGGTCCAAACTGAGAGAGTGATGGTCACCTGGGGACCAGGAGCTAGAGTGAGCCCATTCCCTTGTCCAGCTGTGCTGTGGCCTTGGGACCTCTGTTTCCCCAGACCCAGCCTCCAAGGTAGGGGGGGGGTCCAACCTTAGGATTCTCAGGGAGAGGCAGGTCTTGGGAGCTGTGACAAGGGCAAGATCTGGGAGATACCTGAGTCCACATTCAAAGACAGCTCTGCCCTTGACAGTTGTGTGAACTTAAACAAGCCCCTTGACTTCTCTGGGTCATGGGATTTTCATCTGCAGAACAGGTGACCTTGACCCCAGAGGTTATGAGGATCATAGGACACAGTGAGTGTGAGAGGCATTGAGGTTCCTACATGTGGCTCCTTCCTTGGAACCAGGCTGCAGTGGCTTCGAGGGCACCCCGGTGCCCTGTCTTTGCTGCTGGCATCAGTGGTTTCCCACCCCACAGATTCAGGTTTGCGTGTATATCCACCAGTCAGTGGCCAAGAAGTGTGTCGAGTACCTGGCCGAGCTGGCCCGCCACAACTATGTGACCCCCAAGAGCTACCTGGAGCTGCTTAATATTTTCTCCATCCTAATTGGGCAGAAGAAACAGGAGCTGAAAACTGCTAAGAACCGTATGAAGAGTGGCCTTGACAAGGTGGGCCAGGGCGGGGCTTTGTGGGCCCTGCTAGCAGCCCATGGTTCTGCCTGATCTGGTTTAGCCCTGGCCCAGGGGGCCCAGCTCACCCTCTCAATCAGCAGCCTGCAGTGTTGAAATGGGTGGCTTCCTCCCTTACCAAATGAACAAATGAACAGAAGTTGTTGGCCAAGGGCAAGGCTGAAGAAGTTATCCCACAGCTTTGGGGTACCCCACAGCTCCAGGGTTCATGAGGCAATGAGCTACAGCCTCTCACTCATGAATGAGGGCCTGTGGCCCTGCAGGAACCTCTCCCAAGACCCCTCCAGGCCCAACTCTCTCTCTCTTTTGTCTTTTTTTTTTTTTTTTAAAGTAGGCTTCAAGCCTAGCACTGAGCCCAGCAGGGGGCTTGAACACAAGATCCCGAATTCAAGACCTGAACTGAGATCAAGAGTCAGATCCTCAACCAACTCAGCCACACAGGCACCCCCCTGGCTCTCTTCCTGGGCCCTGTCACACCTGATTTCTTCTCTACCCACCCCCCATCCCCCAGCTGCTGCGCACCTCAGAAGATGTGGCCAAGATGCAGGAGGAGCTGGAGATGATGCGCCCCCTGCTGGAAGAGGCTGCCAAGGACACCATGCTCACCATGGAGCAGATCAAGGTCAAGGGTGCTCCTTGGCTATCTTCCCTGATGTCTAAGCATTTCTGAGGATGTTCTGTGTCCCCATGCAACCACGAGAGCACCAGCTGCCTGACCCTGCAGGTTGCTTAGACTCTCAGTGCTTGTCTTCCTCAGTCAGTAGTCATTGGTTTATTCAATGAGTGTTTGCTTGGAACCTATTCTATGCTGGGCAGTGCCTGGGGTAGGGATGTGGTGAAGAGCAAGACAGGCAGCCCAAACCACGATGATCACAACACAGACTGAGTGGCAGGCCATCACAGGCAGCTGTGCAGAATCTGCCTGAGTCTCCCTCTGAGACCCTCTGAGTCTTCATGAGTTCCCCAAATTTTAGATGCTCCCAGCCAACATTTTAGATTCATATGTTCATTATGACAGCTTTCTGGTAGAAGCAGTCACATCCTGCTCTGCAATGTCAGTGTTTTGAAAATGTTTGCCAGCAGATGGAATGACCATGATGGGGGATGGGGCAGGTTTCTCTGTCTTGCATGGCGGTGCTCTGAGGGCTTAGGGGGTCCTTCCCTGGGAGGGGGAGCAGTTGTACTCAAGCACGTAAATCTCAGGGCTCCAATCCAGGCTGACTGTGAACACTCAGAATGGGCTTCTTACATTCCCAGAGTACCATGGCCTATCATAGCTGAGAGGTCCCTTGGAGAATGGGGTATCCCAGGCCTCATTTCCCTCTGCCTGGGGAGACTGAGGTGTGCAGGGAGGAGAAAGGGGAGGGGACACACCTGTGCCCGGCATGCCACCAGCTGGGCCCTCCCTGCCTTTGGTCTCCAGGTAGACACAGCCATTGCCCAGGAGACCCGAAATTCAGTGCAAGCAGAGGAGATCAAGGCCAATGAGAAGGCCAGGAAGGCACAAGCTATTGCTGATGATGCTCAGAAGGACCTGGATGAGGCCTTGCCTGCCCTGGATGCAGCCCTGGCCAGCCTGCGCAACCTCAACAAGAATGATGTGACTGAGGTGGGTGGCCAGGAAGCCCTGGAAATCATCCCCTGGCATCCAGCCCAGCATCTCTGGGCCCCAGGCCCCCTCTCTCCACATCCCTTGGGGGACATGTGCTGGGAGGTATGAGCAGAACTAGGGCTCAAACCCAGCTGCCTGCCCTTACCTCCTTGTGCCAGCCCCCAGACCCTGGGCCAGTACATGGGGAGGGCTTTGAGTCCTAAGAAATTGGCCTCTAGGACCTCATGGTCAAGCCTGGGTATATGGGGGAGCAGCAGGAACCACAGGCTGAGGCAGACCTCAGGGGATATCTCAGAGCACACTTTGCCAAGATGGTAGGAACCGGGTTGGTGGGGTTCACCTTGTCTAACAGTGGTCCCTGTCCCGGCCAGGCATTGATGGATCTCCTCCACACTTGGCTTAACCCACAGGTGCGGGCCATGCAGCGGCCACCCCCAGGCGTGAAACTGGTCATAGAGGCTGTGTGCATCATGAAGGGCATCAAGCCCAAGAAAGTGCCTGGAGAGAAGCCTGGCTCCAAGGTGGATGACTACTGGGAGCCTGGCAAGGGGCTACTGCAAGACCCTGGCCGCTTCCTTGATAGCCTCTTCAGGTTCGACAAGGTGAGCATGCCAGGTGCAGGCTGGCCAATGGGTAAGGCAGAGAAGCAAGGTGAGGAGCCAGCACCTCCACAGCATAGGATTCTCTGTCCTGTCTCCCTCTGCCTGCATCATACACAGCCCTGTGGCAACAGGGGTGACAGGCAGGCTCCCGTCCCCAAAAGAGTCACCCATGGTTATTCCAAAGCTCTGTAGCCCGGAGATACCCTCTTGTGCCCTGTTCTCCCTGAGACCCCAATGGCCTTGGCCTAAGACCTTCACTGTCTGTGCAACCATTGCCTTTCCCTCAGCCTCAGCTGAGGCTTAGCTTCTCCTGTCTGCCTCTGGGTTTCTCTGTCTGCTGTCTATCTGGGACCCTTAGTGTCCATGCCTATATTCTCTTTCGGGAGGTGGCTTCATGGTTAGATCAGCCTGGAGCCCACCACCCTCTGGGGGGACCCTCTTCAGCCCAGCAATTGGGTAGGGGGCAGCTCCCTGTGCACACGGGCCACCCCTCACCCCACCATGTGTCAGTATCAGGCCCCAGACACTCCAGGCTGCACTGAGAAGGTGGAGACAATGGCCCATAGGCAACTAGACCCCTATAGACTTCCCCATCCTTCCTCCTCCTCTTCCATCAGTCTAGAAACCAGGGTCCCTACAGGCCTAATTAAGCCAAAATCAGGAGTGCTCACAGTCAGTGCTCGTCTCCCCTGGTCCCAGGCTCTGAGCCCTGGGAGCTCATGAACCATGCAGATTCCTGGGCTCATCCTGAACTACAGGTTGGACTCTCCCAGGGTGGGACAAGAACCCTGGGGGTGTGGTGAGCTCTCAGGGTGAGGATTAATACCCTGAACATGCACCTGGTTGGGCATCAGAATCACTCACTCATCTCACCTGTCAGAAAATAGCCCTTGTTGCTAAGTGAGTTTTAAATGGGGCTTGCATATTACCAGACCTCAAGGCTGTGTGTTTCTTGAGGACAAGGTCTCTGATTGTATTGTCTGAAACCCTGGAACATAGAAGTTCCCCTTCCGACCAGCCTTTCTGAGCCATGTTTATTCCCAAAGAAGACACCTGTGCTGAAGCCTACATGGGGCATGGGACTCAAAGCAGGAACAAGGTGCTCCTTAGGGCCACCATCCCTTCCTCCCTGCAAAGCACCCCCTGATGCCGACAATTCCCCTCCCCTAGGACAACATTGGGGAGGCAGTAATAAAAGCCATCCAGCCATACATTGACAATGAGGAGTTCCAGCCATCTGCCATTGCCAAGGTGTCCAAGGCCTGCACCTCCATTTGCCAGTGGGTGCGCGCCATGCACAAGTACCACTTTGTGGCTAAGGCAGTGGAGCCCAAGCGGGTGAGGGCTGGGTACAGCTTGGGGGCAGGGGAGGAAGAGCCCTCGTGAGAGCCCCTGCCACAAGCTGGCCCTGGGCCCTCTGCCGTCAGCAAGCCCTGCGGGAGGCCCAGGACGACCTAGAGGTGACACAGAGGATCCTGGAGGAGGCCAAGCAGCGCCTGCACGAAGTGGAAGATGGCATCGCCACGATGCAGACCAAGTACCGGGAATGCGTCACCAAGAAGGAGGATCTGGAACTGAAGTGTGAGCAGTGTGAGCAGCGGCTGGGCCGCGCAGACAAGGTGCTCACATCCCCGTAGGGAGGTCCTGTGGGCTGGGGCGGCCTGGGTGGGGGGCAGGCCCTGTGCGCCCTCCCCAGCCCTCGGGCCTGGCCAACCACCGCCCGCCCCCTGGGGCTGCCCCTGCAGCTCATCAATGGGTTGTCCGACGAGAAAGTTCGCTGGCAGGAGACTGTGGAGAACCTGGAGCATACGCTTGATAACATCTCTGGTGACGTACTGCTGGCTGCTGGCTTCGTGGCCTACCTGGGCCCCTTCACAGTAAGGAACCTTCTGGCCCTGCCTGGGGCAGCCTCACTTCCCCAAAAAGGCCCCGCCTTGAGGCCTCACTCCACAAGGGGAACCTGGAGGGCCACTCCTTCTTCACTCATTCAACAAGCACTCTTCAGGTGCCCCGTCTGAACCAGGTGCTGTTCCAGGCATAGGGGATAGGGCAGTGCAGGAAACAGCCAGAACCCTGCCCTGGCAGGGCTGGTTTTCTAGTGGGAAAAAGGAGCCTACACTTCCCCGCCTGCTGGGTGCATCTCTTTCAACCCTCCCAACCTCCCTGACAGGTGGGCGTTTTTGTCACTGCCCCGGTCTCACGGAAGAGGGGCTGAGTTTTATGGAGGCCAAGGAAGTCACCCAGTGGGACCTGAGTGTGGGTGTCTGGCTTCACATCTGAGCTCTACCTCTGTGTACAATGGCTGAGCGCTGGAGGTCAGAGAGAGATGGGAGGGCATCACCCGTGTCGTGGTGGGATGGTCCTGAGTGTGGCATCTCCCCAGGGCCAGTATCGCACCGTGCTCTACGACCACTGGGTCAAGCAGCTCACAAGACACAAGGTCCCACACACTTCTGAGCCCACGCTAATCGGAACACTGGGAAATCCCGTGAAGATCCGCTCATGGCAGGTGCCCACCCACAGGGCTGGTGTGATGGGGCTGGCCAGGAGCCTCCTGCTTCCCTCCCACCCTCTTTCCTGGGAGTGCTCAGGAAATGTCTCCCTGAATCTGCCTGGGCCCAATGAAAGGGTGTGCATAGGAGAGGAGAAAGCTGAACATGGTGTGGCACAGATCTAGCTAACTGTGGGTAGAGAATTCAAAGGGTGCTTGTAAGAGTGGGCTGGGGTTGGGGAGCAGCACTCTCAGTGAGTTTAAGAAATTTTCCCCAAAGAAGTGAGATCTGAGCTTGACCCAGAAGGACAAGTAAAGTTGGCCCAGGGAGAAACCCAAGAGGCTATGGGCAGAGGCCAAGGGTGAGCATAGGCCAGGATACCGATGGCCTGTGGGCTCTGGGGAGAAGGTCTGACTGAATGAGGACTCAGTAGGCAGAAGGCAGAGAGGCCTAGAGAAAGGAGGGTGTTGGGAGCCAGCCTAGAAGAAGGAGAGAGTATGGGGTCCTGTGGGCTGATGCCTGTGCACACTATCGCCTGTCCCCACCTCCAAGAGGATGTAATAAGGAGAAGGAAGAGAAAGCCAAGCACAAAGCTGGGAGTAGCTGGTGCCCCAGCTGACCCTGCTTATATGAAAGCCCTGATCCAGACTGGCCCCTGGTGCCCCACAGATCGCTGGTCTCCCCAACGACACACTGTCAGTAGAGAACGGAGTCATCAACCAGTACTCCCAGCGCTGGACTCACTTCATTGACCCTCAGAGCCAGGCCAACAAATGGATCAAGAACATGGTGAGCCCACCTACGTGGTGCCACCGCCCCCACACAGCTGGGCATAGCAGGTGCAGGGGCAGTGGCAGGGGTTCAGCCTGGCTCTCAGCCCCCACAGCCCCACCAGCCCCCTGTGCCCACAGGAGAAGGACAATGGGCTGGACGTATTCAAGCTGAGTGACCGAGACTTCCTGCGCAGCATGGAGAATGCCATCCGCTTTGGCAAGCCCTGCCTTCTGGAGAACGTGGGTGAGGAGCTGGACCCGGCTCTGGAGCCTGTGCTGCTCAAGCAGGTGGGCCTGCAGCGGCGTCAGGGAAGTGGGGGCAGCCTGGACAGGAGAGGGGGCAGCCTGGACAGGAGAGGGGGCAGCCTCTTCCCTGCCTCACAGGTGGAGCGCTGACCATGGTGCTTGCCCATCCCACCACTGTAGACATACAAGCAGCAGGGGAACACAGTGCTGAAGCTGGGGGACACGGTGATCCCCTACCACGAGGACTTCAGGATGTATATTACCACCAAGCTGCCCAACCCACACTACACGCCTGAGATCTCCACTAAACTCACTCTCATCAACTTCACTCTGTCGCCCAGGTAAGCCCCCAACCCTGGACCCAGAGCACCAGCTCTGCCTGGCTGCCCTGCTCCCACCCACAGTCTGAGACTCGGTGGGTCTCTCCCAGAAGCTCCAGTGGGTTTTTCCCACTCTGGCATTCCAGGCCTTCCTAGCACCTCCACAAGCTCCCCTTACTTGCCATGACTTCCTGCTAAGAACCCCCACCCAGTCAGGACCCCTCAGCCTCCTTCATCAGTGTCCAGGTACCCTTCCCCTGCAGCTCAGCCCTTGCCAGCCCCTTGTGCACTCACCCCAGAGCTGTGCTGGAGTGAGTCAGGCATACTCTGGCTGCCTGCACCCAAGCCCTGTTTCCTGCCTTGCTGCCATGAGCCCAGGCACTATGGTTTTTGCTGGCCACCCACACAGAACCCACAGGCAGGCTCCATGCTCGGGCCTCCATGTCAGTGGCCACTATGAACCTCTCCACAGACATGGTGGTGAAAACGCCCTTTAGGCCAATCCCTACCAGTCACACATCCCCCTCCTGCTGAGGAAGTTTGTCAAAGACCCCTACTAGGATCCCAGGTTGCCACCCAGGGTCTCACTGAGAACTGGTCACTCTGCAGACAGGCTCTGCCTTGGCCCTGCGGCCTGAGACAGAGGCTAGGCCTCCCAGGCTGGCCCTGGCAGGGATGCTGGCTTTTGGAGCCCTGGGGCCACAGGTAGATAGGTGAGCAGGCTCAAGCCTGGCCCTCTGGGGCCTACCAGGTGTTGCCAACATGATGGCCCCTGCCCCCTGGCAGTGGTCTGGAGGACCAGCTACTAGGCCAGGTAGTGGCTGAGGAGAGGCCAGACCTGGAGGAAGCTAAGAACCAGCTGATTGTCAGCAATGCCAAGATGCGCCAGGAGCTGAAGGACATTGAAGACCAGATTCTGTACAGACTCAGCTCCTCTGAAGGCAACCCTGTGGATGACATGGAGCTCATCAAAGTGCTGGAAGCTTCCAAAATGAAGGCTGCTGAGATCCAGGTCAGCAACTGCCTGCCCCTGCCTGCCAACTCCTGCCTCTGGCCCGAGGCCCGGCCCCGTCCCCAGCCACCTCTGCCCGCCGCTCTTTGCCAGTCTAGCTGGGCCTGACCACCACTCCCCGGCTGCACCTCCAGGCCAAAGTAAGGATCGCAGAGCAGACCGAGAAGGACATCGACCTCACGCGCATGGAGTACATACCTGTGGCCATCCGCACCCAGATCCTTTTCTTCTGTGTGTCTGACCTGGCCAATGTGGACCCCATGTACCAGTACTCCTTGGAGTGGTTTCTCAACATCTTCCTCTCAGGCATTGCCAACTCGGAGAGGGCAGGTAGCCCTGGCACGCATGCACATGGTGACACAAATATCAGGCTCCCACCCTGGCACAGATGTGACACACTTGGGCACATCTCCACACTGGGCATATCCATGTAAACACATATCCAGGTTCACTTGCACATACTCATATCAGACATAACAATACGCACACCCCTCCCAACCCTCCTCCTCAGAGCCCCTCTACTGGGAATTCCATGGACCACACCATCCCTCTGGCTGCGGGGCAGACTGGCTGGGCTGGGCTGCACCCCCAGGCTCTTGCTTCCCTCACCTCTCCCCATGCACTCGCCCTCACCTCCCTGCCCTGCAGACAACCTGAAGAAGCGTATTGCCAACATCAACCGCCACCTGACCTACAGCCTCTACAGCAATGTCTGCCGCAGCCTCTTTGAGAAGCACAAGCTGATGTTTGCCTTCCTGCTATGTGCCCGCATCATGATGAATGAGGCCAAGATCGATCAGGTACATGAGTAGAGAGGGAACTGGGTGGGCCGGTGACTCAGGACAGGTGGCCTGAGGAGGGAGCCTATGGCAGGGTCTGGAGAACAGGGCAAAAGGAAAAGGAAGTCCAGGCATATGGGCACAGCAAGAGCAAGGGGGCAGAGGCCTCAGGAAACAGCTCCTTGCTTTCAACAGCCAGGAGACCCTAGGTTCATCATGGCCCAGGCTGCTCTGTGAGCACAGCCTGCTCAGAGCCATGGGTGTGCAGGTGAGCAGGGACTGTCATGAGCTTCCCGGCTTACACGCTCCCGAGCCCCACGGTGTGCTGGAAATCACGGCTGAGATTGTGAGTGCTACAGCCTCTCCAGCTTGAGCCCTCACTGTGTGCCAGGTGCCAGGCTGATGGACACACTCTCACTTAACCCCACATTACCCTTTGTGGAGCAGCTAGAATTCTAATTCTTCCTACCTCCCAAAGTTAGGAAACTAAAGCTCAGAGAGGTTACATCCTTTGCCTAAGGACACAGCCAGGAAAATGTAGAGTGAGGTTGCTAGTCCAGACCTGTCCGACTACCACCCCTAGGGAGAACTCCATTTCTCTGCCTGAGGGGTGGTACGGGAAGCATTGCTGGGTGGGGTGCCGAAGGCCAGTCACAGGGCCTGGGCACTAGTCTCCCCCTGTCCCCTGCCAGAGTGAGTGGCGTTACCTCCTCTCTGGAGGTTCCATCCACGTCATGACTGAGAATCCGGCACCTGATTGGCTGTCAGACCGGGCCTGGCGAGATATCCTGGCACTCTCAAACCTGCCAGCCTTCTCAGACTTCGCCCATGACTTCACGAATCACCTCTCAGAATTCCAGGCCATCTTTGACAGTCCCGAGCCCCACCGGTGAGCTGTGCACCAGGGAATGGCGGCGGTGGTGGTGGAGGGGAGCACATGGAGGCGCGAGACCCCAGGAACAGGCCTGCAAGGAGCTTTCTCTCAGGAGCCACCCTGTGCTGCCCTGCAGCTGTGGCCACATCTCTTCTGTGCTCCCATGGCTCCCAGCCATGTACCCTCCAGGCACTCCACTCTCCCCAGCCATCCAGCCAGCAGAGTCCCTGGGGCCAGCACCCTCCCACAGGTCAGCTCTCAGGAAGACATGGCACTGTTGTAGGGAGCCCTTGCCTGGCATCTGGGATGAGTACTTGGACCAGTTCCAGAAGCTGCTGGTTCTCCGCTGCTTGCGTGGGGACAAGGTTACCAATGCCATGCAGGATTTCGTGGCCACCAACCTGGAGCCACGCTTCATTGAGCCCCAGGTAAGTGCCATCAGCCAGGCCCCAGGGGGCTGCAGGCTATTTTGCAGCCATGGTCAGGGTGGAACTCCTAGTTGTGCCCTCCAAAGACTCTAGGACGCTCCAGGCCCCACCAGGAAGCCTCTCTGAGAGCTCTCTAGAAGCCCCAGGACCCCCTGCCTTTCCCTGGTCCCTGCCCTTCCTCAGCCCCAGGTGACTCAGCATCTCTCCCTGCCTTGCAGACAGCTAACCTGTCGGTGGTGTTCAAAGACTCCAGCTCCACCACACCCCTCATCTTTGTGCTGTCGCCTGGCACTGACCCCGCTGCTGACCTCTACAAGTTTGCTGAAGAGATGAAGTTCTCCAAAAAGCTCTCTGCCATTTCTCTGGGCCAGGGCCAGGTCAGGGTGGGGGAGCAGGAGTGGGGCCCTGGGGATTGGACCAGTTGGTGGTGAGGGCACCGCTCAGCATTTCTGCCCCAACAGGGCCCTCGGGCAGAAGCCATGATGCGCAGCTCCATAGAGAGGGGCAAGTGGGTCTTCTTTCAGAACTGCCACCTGGCACCGAGCTGGATGCCATCCCTGGAACACCTCATCGAGCACATCAATCCTGATAAGGTGCGCTGCCCTGCCTCCCACAGGGCCAAAGGCCTCCTTTGCTGAAAGTGCGACTAACACGTCCGTCTAGACTGACAAGGCTTAATGAGATAGTCCCACAGAGCACGCCTCCCAGCTGGGCACACAGTGAGCACTCAGAAAGTGACATACGAAACAGGCCTCAGCTAGATTCATCTTCTAAGTGACTCCCCTAATTACTGTCACCACTGGTGAAGTGACTTGCCCAAGTTCACCCAGGACTGATGATCCTGGGACTTACCAAAGCCCATATTCTTAATCAGTGGTCTGAGCCATCTGGTCAGATTGCAGGTGGCCCAGGGTTCCTGGTGGGAGGGAACCTGGTGTGGTGCAGTCTCCATGCTCATGTGGAGTGTGGCCACCAGGTGCACCGGGACTTCCGCCTGTGGCTCACCAGCCTGCCCAGCAACAAGTTCCCAGTGTCCATCCTGCAGAATGGCTCCAAGATGACCATTGAGCCACCACGCGGTGTGAAGGCCAACCTGCTCAAGTCCTACAGCAGCCTCAGCGATGACTTCCTCAACTCCTGCCACAAGGTGAAGGGCACTGGGTGCGTGCCCACCCCATGTGCCCCCAGCCCCAGCCCCGCCGCTCACTTCCCTGCCCCCACCACCTCTCGCAGGTGATGGAGTTCAAATCCCTGCTGCTGTCTCTGTGCCTGTTCCACGGGAACGTGCTGGAGCGCCGCAAATTTGGGCCCCTGGGCTTCAACATCCCCTATGAGTTCACAGATGGGGACCTGCGCATCTGTATCAGCCAACTCAAGATGTTCCTGGACGAGTATGATGACATCCCATACAAGGTGGGCTGGGGCCAGGCTGGGGCCAGAGAGGGTGGTGCTGGGCGCTTGTGGGGACCCTCACCCACCCACCCTGTAGGTCCTCAAGTACACGGCCGGGGAGATCAACTATGGGGGCCGTGTCACCGATGACTGGGACCGTCGCTGCATCATGAACATCCTGGAAGACTACTACAGCCCCCCTGTGCTGTTCCACGAGCACAGCTACAGCGCCTCGGGCATCTACCACCAGATCCAGCCTACCTACGACCTCAATGTGAGCACACCCCCAGGGGCTGGGCGGCCTGCCAGGCTGGGCTTCTGGGGTGCCATGAACCTGGGCAGCAGCTCCTTTTCATGGATAATTCCACCCCACAAAGAGAGCACAGTTGAGGCGGGGGTGGACCCAGTCCCTGCCCCCTGGAGCTCAGGCTGAGTGGGGAGAGGTGAACTCTGGCTTCTCAGCCACTGCCTGAGTGTACTCACTCAGTGGAGGCAGGGGCAGCTCCTCCAAGGTCATAGCCTGACCCAGGTTCTGCAGTCAGGGAGGGCTCCCAGAGGAAATGCTTCAGCTAAGAGGTGTGAGGAGCTGGCCAGGACTGGGCTGGGTATTCAGAGTGCAGGTCATCATTGTAAGGAGGGAGGCATGACTGATTTGAGCAGCCATATGAAGGAGCAGGGAGCAGGACGGCAGCAAGAAGAGGGCTGGAAGGGAAGCAAAGGCCATCCACACAGTGCCTCAGAAGCCATGCGGCCCCAAGGAGAGGGAGATGCATAAGGATTACAACTAGGGGAGACAGGTGGGAGCTGTGCTCTACTGGAGCGCTCTCCACCTACTGCAGCAGCGGCTCTCCCCCCCTCCAGGGCTACCTCTCCTACATCAAGGGCCTCCCTCTCAATGACATGCCTGAGATCTTTGGCCTGCATGACAATGCCAACATCACCTTCGCCCAGAATGAGACCTATGCCCTGCTTGGTGCCATCATCCAGCTGCAACCCAAATCGTCCTCCATGGGTGGCCAGGGCCGGGAGGAGGTAGGTGGCAGCAGGGGAAAGGGGCTATGGGTTGGGCAGGGCCAGTCTCCCACCCACTTTCCTGCCTGCTCCCCTGTGGGAAGGGACTCCGTGCATATGGAATCCTGCAAGAATTAAGGGGCTGGCCCTCATTCCCTGTGTCCCTTTGCCCCCACAGATAGTGGAAGACGTGGCCAACAATATTCTGCTCCAGTCTCCCGAGCCCATCAACTTGCAGTTGGTAATGGCCAAGTACCCAGTGCTGTACGAGGAGTCCATGAACACAGTGCTAGTACAGGAGGTCATTCGGTAATCCCCCTGCCACTCCCAATCCTGGGTTATGATGCCACGGGGCTGTAGAGAAATGACAGCATAGCTACTATGAGCCAGGTGCCATGCCAAGTGCTAGAAGTCCACATTGTATCATTCCCACTTTACAGATGAGTAAACCAAGGCCCAAAAGGGTTTTAAGTAACCTAAGGTTACACATTTGGTAAGAACCAGAGCTAAGATCAGTATCCAGGCTGCCCAACCCAGCTCTATGCTCGTAGCCCCCATGTTCTGCCACTGTTTGTCAGTCTACGGCTTACAACTGGGGAATTTCAGATCCTGCTACATGGCCCCAGACCACTGTCTGCTTCCTTGCCACTGGTCCTATAGGTACAACCGGCTGCTGCAGGTGATCACACAGACGCTGCAAGACCTGCTCAAGGCACTCAAGGGGCTGGTGGTGATGTCCTCACAGCTGGAGCTGATGGCTACCAGCCTGTACAACAACACTGTGCCTGAGCTCTGGAAAGCTAAGGCCTACCCCTCGCTCAAGCCACTGTCCTCATGGGTCATGGACCTGATGCAGCGTCTGAACTTCCTGCAGTCCTGGATCCAAGAGGGCATCCCAGCTGTCTTCTGGATCAGTGGCTTCTTCTTCCCCCAGGCCTTCCTGACAGGAACGCTGCAGAACTTTGCCCGCAAGTCTGTTATCTCCATCGACACCATCTCATTTGATTTCAAGGTTTGCACACAGCTGGGGTCAGGCCAGGGTATGGCCCAGGCAGGAAGGGTGCCAAGGCCACAGCTGGCTGTCAATCAGGAGCCCCAAATAGAGTTTCGGGGACAGGGAGAGCCAAGTCAGATGAGGCCATGAGCCCCATGGAAATCCCCAGGTCAGTGGTAGGTGATGGGTGGGCAGGCAGCACAAACTGCCTCCTGACCCAAATCCTAACCCAGGTTCCAAGTGTTCATGCATATGGGGGCACATCTGTATACCCACCACAGGTAATGCACCAGTCAGTGTCAGAGCTCAAGAAAAGGCCCCAAAAGGGGTGCTACATCCATGGACTGTTTCTGGAAGGGGCCCGCTGGGACCCTGAGGCCTTCCAGCTGGCTGAATCTCGGCCCAAGGAGCTATACACAGAAATGGCTGTCATCTGGCTCCTGCCTACGCCCAACCGCAAGATCCAGGACCAGGACTTCTACCTGTGCCCCATCTACAAGACGTTGACCCGAGCAGGTACGGGCCCAGGGGATGGGGAGCCTACTCCACAGGTGGGAGACCACAATTGGGCCACAGAGGCCAGTCAGCACTCCTGGCAGTGACTGGTCCAGGACAGAACTGGACCACTAGCAGGCAGGGGGATGCTCAGAGCTTGGGCTTCGTCTGTGGGAAGTAGCCCCTGACCAGACCTCTTGCCTCCCTCACCAGACCCAGTGGGTTCTGGGAGCCCCCGCCTGCCAATGAAGTCTCAGGGGGGTAATTAGGGCTTGGTGGAGAGCTGGAGTCAGGGCTGGGTCCAAGAGGGAAAAGAGCAGTGGCATCAACTCTCCCATCACTGTCCTCACTGGTCAGTGCAATAACCCTGGATAGGCCTAAGCCTTGACCAGATCCATTTACCAGATTTTCTCTTCGGTCAGAGCCCCTGCTTGTCCCCAGCTCAGTCTGCTGAGTCCCTTGCCTTTACCCTGTTCCTGCTCTTATGGCAGACAATTTAACCCTCCCCACTTCTTGCCTGTTCTAGGAACACTATCAACCACAGGCCATTCCACCAACTACATCATTGCTGTGGAGATCCCCTCCGGCCAGCCCCAGCGACACTGGATAAAGCGTGGGGTAGCCCTCATCTGTGCCCTGGACTACTAGACTCAAGACAGAAGAGTCTGAGTCATTAAAGTTGTTTTCTAAGCAGTCCAGCTGAGCCTCAGCTGCTTAGATCAGTGCTCTTCTGCAGGATGACTGCTAGGGAAAACGGTGAGAGTAAGGGGTTGAGGCAGCCTCAAGACTGGAAGTGCTTAGCAACGGGAGTGACAGAGGCACAGCCTTGACCTGCTGGACCTGTCTGAATGCAACAAGGGTAGAGCAGAGCCCTCCAGGGGCCCCCTCCAGGGACTTGCCTCAACCCAGAGCCCCGGCCTCTGTTTAAGTTGCAAGGCCATCAGAACTGGATGAAAGCCATGGCTCTCTCTTCCCAAAGTGTACCTTGCACACATCTCTTCAGGTTCTGCAGCCCCCAAGAAGCCCCTTTTTAGCTCAGATCCTAAATCCTGCGTCTGGGGTTCCAACAATCTAGGCCCTGAAAATGCATACTTCTCACTCTCTGGTCTCAGGGCTTTGGGCCCAGGTCCTTACTCCCACCACAGTCTAGTCTATAAATCTTTGGCCAGCAACCACAGGAGAGTTCATTTCTTGGGAGAGTTTTATTCATTCACTGATCCAATATTTACAGGGGCCAGAGGAGTCAGGCTGTGCTCAGCACAGAAAGGCAGCTGCTATACTGGCCAGCCATCCCCTGCCCCAGTCACTATGTACAGATAAGGGGCCTGCTTAGATCACCTTCAAAGCCATCTGGCAGAGATCATGGGGCTGTTTGGGGCCCAGCTTGAGATAGTGCTGGGCCCATTGCCCCTTGGCATTGGGCTCTCTGGAAACACTGAGCTCCAACTGGTTGTCTCAGTCCTGTTGTCCCCCACCCTGAGTGCCTTGCAGAGGCTGAGGAAGCTGGCGTGGCAGGGACAGCCGAGTGGGGTCAGCTTCCTAGAAGCAGCCCAGTCTCTGCTATCCCTAGGAGGAGGGAAACATGGTAATACTGAGGGGCTGGGCAGAGGCTGCTCTGAACCCCAGGCTCCAGGGACAGAGCCCATCGCCAGGGCTACAACACTGAAGGCAAAGTGCCCCAGAGCCCTGCTGCAGAAAGCAGTCTTGACAAGCCCATCTATAGCCAGGAAAGGAGTTTCCAGGCCACGAAACAGCTCAAACACTTCTCTCTACTCAGGCCAGGGGACCCCAGCAGGCCTCTTGCCCACCCCAACTAGGACACCCCCACTCCCAATCCAGCCCAGCGGCTGGGTTCCTGAGTTTGGAGCTCTCCCAGGAGGAAGGAAGAGTAGACCTAGCTTCCTCCCAACAGGGACAACTGGGGGCTGGGGCTAGAGCAACAGGGCCCAAAGCCCCCCTACCCCAGGCCTCCGGCTGTGACCCTACAGGCATGACCCCGGCATGACGCAGGGACCTGGGCCCACCAGGATGACAACTGTTGGAAAGAACGCAGTCAGAAAGCTGGCTATGTCAACACAGTGGTGGCAAGATGAGTTAGAGCCCAGAAAAATAGACGTCTCTGTAGGTAAAATATATACTCTGCTGCCGAGGCAGAAAGGCCAGGTCCCGCCACTCCACAGCCGGCTGTGGAGGAAGCTGCCGCACCTCACTGTGCCCCAGCTCCGGCCGCTGCTTCCAGAGCACCGTGGGACTGCCCGCCCTGCCAGGCCCGGGGACATAATGTGGGGAATCCAGCCTACCCATTCCTGGGGTCTGGGCTCTCTGGCTGGAACTATTCAGTAATACTGGGAAGAGGGGAATGGGGCAGGAAAGGGGCCCTTGTGAGGCCCATGCGGCAAGAGCGGGCTGCAGAGTATAGGCTGGCAGTCCTCACTGGCGCTTGGCCTTGTAAGGGCGTGAGCGTTTCCGCCGGTCAGGCTTCCGCTGCTTGTGGAGCCGGCCGATGCTGACCCCTTGGCGCCGCCGCACTGAGATGTTCTGTTCCACCAGGTTGGCCAGCATGCCTGCAAAGAGGCAGAGGCCCTTAAACAGGTGGCCGGATGCCCAACAGCCACTGACTCAGGGCAAGAACTGAGGCTCTTCACAGTGCTCCCGGGCCCCACAGTCATTCAAGCCCCAAGAGAGGCCTGAGGGACATGGCCACCAGCAGGGCATGTAGTGAGACCCCTCACCTTCTTGGGCCAGCATGGAGATGAAAGTACAGATGAACTCATCGTAGTTGTGGGTCCTTCTCTGGTCGTCAATCTGTGGGATAGAAGGATGAGGACACTGCAGCCCATCTCCCCGGAGCAGCCATCAGTTGACCTTGGGGTCACAGCTCTGGGAAGACCTCGGAGGAAGACCAGCAGCTGGAGACAACCCACCTTGAATTTCTTCCTCTTCTCCACTTCCTCCTTGAGGCAGGCCTCATAGTTTGCGATCTCTGCTTCCACACACTTTAGTAGTGCAAGCAGCTCCTGCCAAAACCCCACAGTGCGATCCTGAGGGGGTGCTAGCCAGCATCCAATCCCCCACCAGGAGGCAGCTGGAGGCAAGGATGAGCAGCCAGAGTCCACAGAGCCCACCAAGGCCCCTGCCGCTTCCCAACCAGACAGGCTTCCTGGCACCTGGCTTCATCCTCACACCAGAACTACAACCAAGACCCCAGCCCCTGGGCAGCAGTACCCTGGCCCCTCCCCGCTGACAAGATCAGAAGAGAAAGCTGCAGAGGGACTCACCTTGGGTGAGTACTTCTCCCCGATCATGGGCTCACCGGGCCTGGTCAACCCAGGCTTCTCTCTGCCGTCTGCAGATTCCACTACCTCCTTCTGTTCCGGGCTGCTAGAGCCCTGGCTGCTTTGGCTTGGTCTGCTGCAGGGTGAGGAACCTTTTCCACACTCTGGGAAGAGAAGGCACGAGAAGACCCATCAAAGTGCAGGACACTTAGTGGTCACCTGGCCACATCCCTCCTCTGGCCAAGTGGTCAGTGAGGCAGTCCCAGGCCCACCTGTCAGTGCCAAGGGACTCAGCACACCGTCCTCAGCGAGATGCAGCAGGCCTGTGCTGATGACAGGACCCAGGTCTCGTACAGCGCGATTGTAGCGGATGCAGTCAACACGCAGCAGACTGTCATCCTCTCCAAAGAGCACCTTGGAGATGTGGGAGGTAACAGGGCTGGAGGGCCGCGTCGGGTTGGCCGAGCGAATGGGCGACCGCAAAGGCGAGTTGAAAGCACTGCCGATCTCAGAAGCTGTGTCCGTGCTCTCGTTGCTGGGGGTAGGCGAGGGCTGCGGGTGTGTGGGAACCGCCACGGCTGGGCTTGCGGCTCCGCTGCTGGTCTTGATGGACAGAGGAATTGAGAGGTCTTTCTGGGACTCCTTGAGCTTTTCAGCCAAGACATTGATGGTGTTGGGCTGCAGCACCGACAGCTGCCCGTCCCCAGAGCTGCTCAGTGGTCCTGGCTTCCCTGGCCCCTTTCGCTTGTACCTGGGGGGGCCCAAGGAGAGGTGAACCAAGGGAAGGGGCCAGGTGACCCCACCCAGAAGTGCCCAGAATGGCCCTGAACACATCCTGGCCTCCAGGGGCCAGCACTGCAGCTCCTCACACTTGGTCCTGCAGCCTGGCCTGGCCATGCCAAGCCGGGCACCCTAACCTCCAACAGCCACAGCCATGTGTCCTCAAAGGACACCTCTATTCCAGCTGCCTCACTCTGGCTTTTTGCTAATGCTGTGTCTTCTGACAGACAACGCTCCCTGCCCCATCTCCTTCATCCCTGCTCCATCCAAACCCTCGAGGCCTAGCTGAACGGCCACCTCCCAACAGGACAAGCCTTGTTGTCTGGTTAAATGTCTTTAGCACTTCCCCAAGTCCTTCTGGAGTCCTGGGGACCAGGGACCTGGGACCTGGAGTCCACCCCTGCAAGCCAGCCTCTCACAGGATGCTGCATTCAGCAGGTGCTCAGTGCTATCTGCTAAAGGGCAAACTCAGATGTGGGCTGGAACATTCAAGAATAGGATCTACTGCACTGAGAATCTGAAGCCTTACAGAGCTGAGGCTGACCTGATGGCAGAGTTGGTGTTCTGCACATCGTCGTCCTCGTCGTCCTCGTAGTCGTCCTCATCATCCGAGTACTGCTGGGGCGGGCGGACTGGAGCTCGGCTGCGGCCCACACCTGCTGCCAGGTCTTCCTCCTCCTGGGGCAGAGCCAGGGCAGTCATGAGCAGGGGCCAGCTAGCCCAAGCTGGGCATGGCACTCACAGCCAGAAAGAAAGCCAACACGGCTCTCCAGGTCAAGTCTACTGAAGCCCAGGTGCTCTAGAGCTACCCCTGATTCGTGGGGAGGCTGCAGCCCACCCACACGACCTGCCTATATAAGCCTTCTAAGACAAACAGAGCTCTCTAAAACACATACCTTTATTTTGCCAGTAAAACCTAACTCATTGAGTAGTACCAAGGAACCTGCCCCAAACATTTTGCCCCACTGCTGTGTGAGGATTGAAGGTCAGAGTTCTCTCTGCTTCTCTAAGGCCCTACGGGGGCTTCTGGGTAGCAGAGAAATTTGGCCACCTAGGCCTAGGTAGAGGGTGAACACCAAGGAATCATGTGAGGAAACTGCTGTTGCAGCCTCTCAAGAGAATCCAGGAGGGGCTCCTGCAAGGGTGCTCCCAGCTCACCTGCATGGGGGACTTGGCATAGTTGTGATTGTCCAGAAAGGCTGGTAGCCGCTGAACAATGGGAGTGGGGTTGGGAGGAACCCCGTTGAGGCTGCTCCCTGGAGGCTTCACCACCAGCTTGGGTTTGCTAGGAGGGCTGTGGCTTGGGGCTTGGGCGCATGAACCAGCCACGTCCTCCACACCATCTGAGAGGGCAAGGAGCACAGGCAGGACCTTCAGCCAGATCCTCAAGAGAACCTGTCCCCAGCCCCCCATCTCCCCGGTGTTGTGACAGAGCACTGCCTCCTCTCTCCTTGCCAGAGAAGAGGGGAGCTAGCTGGTGAGATGAGAGTCCACAAGCTCTAGGTCATGGGCCCACAGTAACAGGAGAAGTACAAGATGGGAAAAAGGAGGGAGGCAGAAAAAAAAGCCTCTTCAGAAAACCAAAAAGGGAATATCTACTATAGAGAAGGCTCAGGGGTTGTGGTAGTGTCAGCCCTTTATGGGTGCCTTTCTTTAGGGAAGGACTGCTCTCCCTCCGTGTTCCAAAGAGAGAAGGCTGTAAGCATCGAGCTTCATGCCTCCCGTAGGAGCCTCTGAACCACTGCCCAAGTGCCTCCATACAAAAAGACTTGCTCTGCTTGCCCTCCCAGCTCAAGCTATGATGGGGTTGCTCTGAGGTCAACGGAGGTCCCTGGTACCTGTGTGAGTGCCCTCGGAGGCTGCTGGGGCCCTGCTTGCCTCCAGCGCCAGGGGAGACTTGCTGCTGGCTGGTTTGGACTCCTCAGGCAGCTGTGGCTCTTGAGACTTGTGGGTCTGAATCAGCTCTGGCTGTGTCACCCTAATCAGCTAAAAACAGAACCCAAGGCTCAGAGGAGTGAGGGCAGACCCCAGCTGCTCTCTTGGACAGCAAAGGGCCTTGGCTCTCCCTATTTACTCACAAGGAAATACAACAGCCAAACCCAAACCTCCTTTTAGAAGCTATTCTCCCTTCCCACCCCAAGTCCCAGCTTTCCCACAAGGAAGGCAAAGGAAAGGAATGGTCACTTGAAGCTCAAAAGACCCACAATAACGGGTGATCTGGGAACCAGAGACACATACCCCAGTGGGGGTTAGAGGGGTGGCAGGAGGGGTACCCACCTGCTGCAGGGCCTCCAGTACTGTCTGACGGTTCACCTTTAGCACATGCAGCCTGGCCTCATACTTGATCCTGCGGTCGGGCACCACCGCCATCAGGTTGAAGCGGATGTCATGGTAGGGCTCCCTGCAGTCACAGCCGCAGCCGTGAGAGCAGCTCCCAACCCAGCTTCACCATCAGGTTGAGGCAAACAATCTGGCAGGGCTCCCTGAAGTCACAACTACAGCCACAGGTACAGGCCCCACCCCAACAGGCGGGCAGGAACTAGCAATGCACACCAGGCACCTGAGCTGGGCCCTTCCAATGAGCTGTGTGAGGGGCCTGTCAGGAAGTGAGCCAGGACATCTGGACCACGTAGGGCTCCACAAGGCCTGCCCCTCCCCAGCCTGTCCCAAAGCAGGCCATAAGCAGCCTGGGTGAGAAATAGGGCAAGGAGGTAGAAGCCCAAGATCTAAGCTTGACCTGGCCGGACTCATCATGTGGCATTGCACGAGTCATCTGGCCTCTCTCTGCCTTCCCTTTTCTGTGTCCCTCCCAATGGGGGCACAGCTCCAGAGGGTAGGGCAAGCACAGAGCCCTTACCCTGCGGTGGCGAGGCCGATACGCTCCATGATGACCCGCCGGGCCTTGTCTGTCCACTCCTCATCCTCCCCCCAGGGCCCTAGGGAAGACCAAGATGAGGAGTCAGCATGTGGGGAGCCCTGAGTTTGGGCAGGCCAGGAGTGGGAAGGAAGATGGAGAGCAGCTGAGCCAGGGAGTCTGGGGAAGTCAGGCAGTTCACGGTGCCATCCAGCCAGAGACAGATGTCCTCAACACCCAGCCCCCTGCCACTGGGTCCCAACACCTGAGGACCCTAAGCCCTAGCTCCCTAGAAGGTAAGCAGAAAATGGGCCCCGAGCCCAGAGTGCCTACCATGGTCAATGGGGTAGACCTTCAGCCCATCCAGCTCAAAAAGCCGGCCTGTGATAGGCACATAGCTGACAAAGTGGAAGGCCTCCATGGTCCGCACTGCACTAAGGCCATTCTGCTTCTCAGGGAGGTGGCGTGGCTCAGGCCTAAGGAAGAACACACTCAGGGCCCAGAACGAGACAACTCTTCCACACCCCTGCTCCCATCAGCTCCCAGGGTTCCCACACACCTGGCATGACTATTATGTGCCTTGGCCAACTCTGGGGCATTGCCAATCGCATATCCTTTGCTCTAGAGAGAAGGAAATAAGATGACATCAAAACAATTTCTCAGGTAGGCCTCTGAGTGGGAAGCAAAGCTCAGAAGAACAGGCCTAGAGGCATTTTAGGAGCCTGAAGAAGCACAGATAGGACACTCCTGAAAGGTTAGTATGGACAGAAAAGAACTCTAGAGCCCCAGAAACATGGGGTTAGTCTTACATGGTAATGAGCAGACACTGAGGAACAGCGTGGCCTGATAAAGACCTGACAAAGTCCTAACATAGTGTCACTTAAAGAATGTTTCTTTTTTCCTTCAGTATTTCCTGACAACTGGGCCTAAAATTTAAGGGTCAAATGTACGTCACTTGAAAAGGAAATGGCCTCATAGTGTCAAATGCAACACAGTAGCATTATGGGTGCTGTAAGTCAGATCTGGGCCTGGGAGTCAGATCTGCCCAGCAAGCTATGACCCAGGCTGAGGCACTGCAACTTACCTCAGGGCTGAAGCCTTTGGTGAAATCCTTCATGCGACTCAGGGTGGGCCCCAGGTCCACATTGCTGCAGTTCAGGAGCACGCTCAGCAGGGCATGTGTGGCACAAGAGTTGGGGATCAGCTGTGAAACCAAGAGTGGCCACTCATACAGAGTCAGTCACCCCCCCCCCCAGCCATACTCATTAAGAACGGGGACCCAGAAGGGGACAGTCATATCTGGATAACAAAACTCATCAACTTCCCTGAGCTCCACCCAACTTTGTTCATTCAACTAAATACCCACCAGGTGTCTGAGGACATACAGGGTGGACTCAGACACCACTCTGGTCTAAAGATACTCCCTTTTTAATGAACAAGAGCTGAGTTCCTTCTGCCAGGGGACTTCTATAACCACCACTCCTGATATCTGCCTATGTCCTTCTGTTTCCCCCACTCCCACGTCCCAAGCAAAGACAATAGCAGCATCCCACCCTCCAGATGGAACACAGAGCCGAGCAGACCTGATGGGCAAAGAACATGTTATTCACAATATCATCATCAATCACAGACGTATCATCCACCAAGGTAGAGACCTTGCGACGGGATCGGCGCTCTTCGATCCATTTGAACAGGAAGATGAATCCATACACTGGGCTGGGGAAAGTAAGGGGCACAGCTAGACCAGCCAAGTGGGGGAAGGCAATCAGCATCTTCTTTCTTTTCCCTCCTATTCCCATGCACTGTGTGACCACTCAGGTGCCCTTCCCATGATCCCACCTCTACCCTGGCTTCCTCCCAACACTGCCTAAAGTGGCCCTGAACCCTCACACCCCAGAGGTACACCTTATGTCCTCATGAAGTCTATGGTTCTGGATAAGAGGTGAAAAGCTGGAGCCCATGGCCCAGGACAGGGTAGGAACAGAAGGTAAGGCAAGAAGACAAACTCTGATGGAGGAATTTAAACACTGATTCTCACTGTGGACCCCAAGGCCTGGGCCCCACTGCAGTCGAGGAAGCAAAGGAACACCCACCAGTCCCTTCTTTCCTGGGAGATAAAAACAGACCTCTCTGTTCATGCACGGTAGTCCCTCCACACCTCTATTCTGTAGGACCACCAAGACAAGGGCCCTGAGTGAGGCTGGTCACCCAGGAGGGACCTTCTCAGATGCCACACACCAACCAATCAAGACCTTTAGAAAGGAATTAAAGATGCCGCACACAGGCTTGTGAAAGCAGCAATTAATAAATTACAGCAGGTACTGTGTGACCTGCGTCAAGAAAAGGGGCTGCCTCCTGCTATAAGACAAGAAAAGGCAGCTGAACCGTACCCCAAAGGATGGTTAGATTTGTACTCGGGGTAAGGGACTACTACACAAAAGGAAGTGCTGAAGGAAGACTGGGAGAAAACAAAAATATCCGCTTGTTCAGGAGGGCACCCAAAGCAGAGGGGTGCGTCCATGTATGAGATTTTATAACTTGGGATTCCTATACTACCTCCCTTGAGGGGCACTCATCCCCCAGCCCTTCCCTTGCCCTCAGGTTGTAAGGGAAGGCCTTGCCACCGAGCCACTCACCCCTGGCATTTGCTCTGAAGGTCATAGATCTCTTCCACCTGCACCCCTTTGACACCTGCGATCAGGGAAGAAAAGAAGTAGGGAAAGGCAGACCCTGGCTGTGGAGCAAGGGCACAGGTCTGAGGCCCCCCATAGCCCGGATCCGACGGATAGGAGAGTCTCTTACCGAAATCTTCCACCAGGAGGGTGAAGAGGCCTGGGTGGGGCGACAAGAGGAGGGGTTTGGTGGTGAGGAAGGCATGTTTCAGGCCCACCCGGCCTCCCCAGCCCCCGGCCCGCCCGACCCCCTCCTCACCAGGGTCGCTCTCCAGCTCCAGCCAGCCCTTATTCATCTTCCCGCGGGGCGGCCCCTCAGCGCCATGTCCAGGCCCTCCCGACCCACCGCCGCCCGCGCCGGGAGCCCCCGCCGCCCCGGGGCCCCTAGCCCCACACACAGACAACGGGACCCTTAGCGTCACCCGCCCGCGCCGGCGACACTACGTCACCACGGCGCGACGTTCTCCGCCCCGCCTCTGGGCTTGCTGCCTCAGCATCGACTCCATAAGTCCTGGCGCTCGCGCCGGGGCAAAGAGGAAGGGGCGGGGCGAGAGCGGCGCGGGGCGCGGGCAGCGCAAGAGGAAAAGGCGGGGCGAGGGGCGGGGGCGGGGGGCGGGGGCGAGGGGCGGGGAAAGGGCGGGGAAAGGGCGGGGTCCTACTCAAACCGCGCGAGAGGAAGGGGTGGGGTGGGCGCGCAACCGTTAGCGGTCCTGCTTTAAGAACTGTCGGCGATGTGGTGGTCCCCCGGCCTCAGTCTCCCTGGGTCGAAATCCGCGTGACCCGGCCTTCTTTTGTGCGCTCGCCCCCTTCGCCGGCGCAGTCACCGCGCGGGGCGGCCGCCCGTGAGGTAGCTACCACGGCTTGTGACAACGAATAAAGCTCCGGACAGCGGCGTCCTCAGCGACAGCTGGGCGGGCGGCTCCGGCCAGGAGGGGCGGCCTGTGCGCTACCGGGAGGAGTGAGCGGCGGAGGCGACCTCCCGCCCAGCACCAGCCGCCCTGCAGGCACGACATGAGCCTAGTCCGGCACACGCGGAATGCTCCTTGAGCCCCTTCTCCGGCTGTTACCTCCGGGGGACGGTTGCGGCCACACCGACACGTATTTTCCAAATAAATCATTGTTTAGTCTTGCGGCGGCGGGGCCGAACACGCTAACTTATTTTTAATTTTCTCAACAAGCCTTTACCCAGCAGTCATCCAGTGAAACAGCTTGGTAAGAGTTTCAAGGGAGCATCCGCTGGGTTAGGAAGTCTCGGACTGAGGAGCTCGTGGAAGCCGGCGTTTGCAGCGTCCCTCCTCAAAACCTCTGAAGATTGTTGCGTCTTCCCGTAACTACCTGTGTGCCCAGAACCCCATTCAAGGAACGTCTTGGTCCAGCGATGCAAATAACTGACGTTTCAAGGTTTTATTTCTATTACTAGATGGCCTGGTTTCTCCCCAGCAGCCCGGAGCTGCTCAGTAGTCACTAAAGTGGATCCCCTAGTGCACGCCCTCCTCTCTCCTCTTCCAGCCCATCCGAGTGCTTTTGTTGAATAAGAAGCCATCAAATGTCATTACTTCTGCAAGTGCAACTCCTGGGTCAGAGGAGGAAGGGAGGAAGAGCAGTCTAAGTTTTCTGAACAGCCAGTTGCCTTAGTAATTATATCCATGGGGAACAATTAACAGTCCCTGCAGATGTTCACCCTCCCCATCTGTGATCTGAGGACATGGATGCTGGAGGGTCTGTCCCTGGAGTGACCAGATTCACTCAGCTTTCCTTGGAAGAAATGCTGCCCTCTACCTTCCTTCATGGGAATGGATTTTTATGTCTTTTTCATTAGTCTCAGGGATTTCCTCTTTAACCAATGAAAACTAAAATTTCAGTCTGCTACCATTGGTGGGGGGAGGAGTGGCAGGGTGTCCTCTCCACTCTGAGATATCTTACTCTTGACTGAGACGTGAAAAAGATTGGGAACAGACCAAACCTCAGTGGCCTGCTGAGCCTGGTGAAAAGTGATAGGAGCTGAGGGGTGATTTGTCAGACATAGTCTCTTGTCTCCCACTAGGGGGGGTTCTTGCTTCAGGCAGTCAAAATCCCAGGGGCTTTTTCTAGGAAAGAGCTAGCTTCTCTAAGTTTTACTGGGTAGAATTAAGGCACCTGTACTTAAGGCAAAAAAAGCACGACCTCATCCATTTGGTAGGCACAAAGAAAACAAAGACCCACTTAGATCAAGAAATAGTTCCGATTCTTACTAGGCTGAGTGGTAACAGTAACTGATCTTGGGCAAGTGCCTCTCTGTGACCTCTCTGTGCCTCAGTCTCATCTTGAAAATAGGGATAACGGTGGTACCTCCTGCATGGGAGTGTTTGTGAGTTAACACATGTAAAGTGCCTAGAACAGTTCTTAACACAATATTTGTTGGCTAACACTAGCCTTGATACTGGGTGGGTCCCTTTTATTATGTCACATGGGTTGGGGGGTGAAGTACACTATTATTTTGACCCAGTGGAACCAAATGTAGACTTAAATTGCTGACCAAGACCCGTTTATATTTATAGCTGGAAGAGCCTATATTGTCCTCATAATAGTATAGAAGAAATCAAGTTAGGAGAGAGAGGCAGCAGCGAATGAAGACTATTAAAGAAAAGAAGAAGGAACATCAAAGACTGAGGTAGAGTAGGTGACATAAGGGAGTTTGGGAGAAATTGTCCAAAGGCCTGTGGTATATGCTACGCCGTGTGGCCTTGAGGACTGAGGTTGGGGAGTATGGAGGCACACACCAGTGGTCCCCTGGAAACTGCCCAGTCACCTATGCTCCCAGGACTGTCCCTAGTAATGAAGTGCTGGCTCTGGAGCCCTAATGCCTAGATGCATATGCTGGCTCTAAGGCTTGCTAACTTAGGTGACCTGGGCCAGGTTTCTTCACTTCTTTATGCCTCAGTTTCCTCATCTGGAAAATGTGCATCATAATAACACCCAGTTTTAGATCCTTCTGTGGATTCTTGCTTACTGACAAGAATAGTGCTTCACAATAGGAAATTCGCACTCAACTTTAGTATCATTTTTTTTTTGATGTTTTGTGAGCATGGTACCACCAGAGATTCAGAGTATGTGGCAGAACAAACAGTAAAAGAGTAAAAGCGGGTTTGCTCTTAAATTCATTCAGTCTACACAGGCAGCACAGCCAATGGGAACAGAAAGAAAGTACAATCTCACATAATTCAAATAACTTGGTACAGTTTGTGCTTTCAAAAAATGCAATAAAAAAAGAAACCAATGTCTTAGCCTTTTGATATTTTGGCCCTGCATCAGATTTGTGGAGGCATTTTGAGGGAAATGATACAATGGTAGTCAACAGGATGTTTAAAGACAACCTTGTACTTCTTCCTTCTCTTGTATAGAAAATCTGCCAAGACGAGGGTAACCCAAAGGAAGCCATCTTCAGGGCCTGGTAAGAAAGACTGGAGGTTCTGTTCAGCCACTGCCTTCTGCCCTCAGCAAAGGCCACCTGTGTAGGGCGGCAACAAACTTGCTTCTCTGTCCTACTTCCCAGATTCTCTAAGATCCTGAAGAACTCCGGGTCCTTGAGGTTTGAAATGTTTCACCCAAAGTTCAAGAAACAAGTGAATTAAAGCCACTTGAGACAAAAGTATACAAAGTGTGCAGTTATATCCAATTCCTTCAAAAGTGGCCAAAATGTATAACTGATACCATGTAACACTTCATCCCTACCTCCATCCTTGTCAAAATGTCCTCTTCCTCATACTGCACTCCTCCTTGTATTTAGAGAGATGGTTATACTCCCAAATTGAATTCTTAACATTCTCTCTTCCAGTTTGCCGGTTATGCCTCCAAGAACCCGGGGATCCTGAAAAACTGGGGGAATTTCTTCAGAAAGACAATCTCAGCGTGCATTATTTTTGTCTTGTGAGTATAAGGTTCCCTTTGTTTTCCGTGGTTTTTTTTTTTTTACGTTATTTATTTTTGAGAGAGAGACAGACAGAGTGCATGTGGGGGAAGGTTAGAGAGAGAAGGAGACACAGAACCCAAAGCAGGTTCCAGGCTCCATCCGAGATGTCAGCACAAAGCGTGATGCGGGGCTTGAAACCACAAGTCGTGAGATTATGACCTGAGCCAAAGTGGGATGCTTAACTAATGAGCCACCCAGGTGCCCCAATAGCTTTTTTTTTTTTTTAAAACCTAGTTTTTAGAGGCTCCTGGGTGGCTTAGTTGGTTAAGCTTCCGACTTTGGCTCAGGTCATGATCTTGCAGTTCTTGAGTTTGAGCCCCATGTTGAGCTCCAAGTTGAGCCCAAAGTCAAGCTCTTGTGCCAACAGCTTAGAACCTGAAGCCTGCTTCGGATTTTGTGTCTCCCTCTCTCTCTGCCTCCCCCATTTGCGCCCTGTCTCTCTTTCTCTCCCTCCCCCCCCAAAAATAAATAAACATTAAAAATGTTTTTAAACCTAGCTTTTAAAAATTAATATACATACCTGGTATAAAATCCTGACAGTATAAAGTATGTACAGTTAAACAGTTCATTCTCAAACAGTATTCCCAATACTTTTCAAAACAGTATTCCAAATCTTTTCCCCTCTCCCCAGAAGCACATGGTATCAACAGTCCTTCAAGCTTTAACACTATGCTTCAATTTTTAACACTATCCTTATTTTTATCAGCTATAATTTGCTATATACGTTATATATAGTATACTATACTATAGAATGTACCCATTTTTAAGTGTACAATTTGATGAGTTTTTATAAGCTCTTATATTATGGGGATATAATGTATATCCTGATCTAAACACTGCCCCAATCAAAGTAAGTTTTTCCATCACCCCAGATGTTTTCCTCCTCCACTCTTCTAGTCAATCCCCTTAGAGATCATCACCGTTCTGATTTATAGATTGCTTTTGCCTTTTATTATACTTTATATAAATGGAATCATACAACAGTTAAACTTTTGTGTCTGGCTTCTTCTGCTCAATGCAGTGTTTTGGAGATTAACCCCTGTCATTGCATGTATTGGTAGCTTGTGCCTTTTTGTTGCCTAATGGTATTCTTTTCTATGAATATTTTATAATTGGCTTTTTTATCCATCTGCTGATGGACATTTGAATTGTTTCCATTTGGGGGCCTATTATGAATACAGTGGCGATGAATATTCCTGTACAAGTGTTTTTGTGAACGCACATTTTCACTTCTCTTGGGCAAATGCCTAGGAGTGGAGTTACTGGTTGTATACTAACTGCATGTTTAACTTTATGTGAAGTTGCCGAATCACTTTTCAAAGTGATTGTACCCGATTACACTCCCACTAGCAATTTCTGAGAGTTCCAGTTGCACAGCATTCTTGCAGTTCTTGCAGAACTTGATATGATCCATCTTTTCCATGTTAGCCGTTCTATTAGGTGTGTATTGGGATCTAATGGTAGTTTTAATTTGCATTTCTCTGTTGACTTAAGATGTTGAGCTTCTCTTTGTGTGCTTACTGGCCATTCACTTATGTTCTTTTGTGAAGTGTCTGACCAAATATTTTTCCTTTGTAAAAGTAGGGCTATTTTGTCTTATCAAGTTATAACAGTTTTTAAACATATTCTGGATATAAATCCTTTTTCAGGTATGTGTGTGGTTTGTCACTATTTTCTCCAAGTTCGTGGCTTGCCTTTTCATTTTCTTAATGGTGTCTTTTGAAAAACAAATGTTTTTAATTTTGATGAAGTTCAGTTTATCAGTTTGTTTTTCTTTTATGGTTAGTGTGTGTCCCAAGAAATCTTTGCCTACTCATTGAAGTACCTTGGTGTGTTTGTCAAAATCAATTGACTGTATATCTTTGGATCTGGATGATTTATTTTATGTCATTGATCCATGGATTATCCTCACAACAGTATTGCATTGTCTTGATCATTGTGGCTTTAGAGTGTCTTGAAATAAGTTCTATAAGTTCTACAGTCTTTTTAAGACTGTTCTGGCTATCAAGTCCTCTTCCATGTAAATCTATATTTAGCTTGTCAGTTTTTCCTTTAAAAAGAAAAAAAGCCTGTTGGGATTGAGATTGGGGTTGCATTGAATTTATAGATCAATTTGGGAAGAATTGACAAATAATATTGGATCTTCCAATCTGTGGATGTCATATATTTCCCCACTTATTTGGGCCTTTTTAATTTTATCTCAGCAATTCTTTTTATTTGTTATTTATTTTTTTATTCAGCAATGTTTTTTTAGTGAAGTCTTGCACACCTCTTATTAAATGAATGCCTAAATATTTTATGACTTTCATTGTATTATAAATCATATTTAAGATTTTCAGTTTCAAGTTCGCTATTGGCATATATAAATACAGTTTATTTTGTATGTTGTTTTTGTATCCTGCAAGCTTGTTAAGTTCACTTGTTCAGTAGTTGCTTTTATTTTTAATTTTTTTGGTAAATGCCTTAGGATTTCCTGTGTACACAATCATGTAGTGTGAATAAAGGCAGTTCTACTTCTTCATTTCCAATCTTTAAATTATTTTAATTCTCCTTCCCTTATTATACTAGCTAGGACTTTCAATCTAGTGTTGAATAGGAGTTACGTGTGTGCATGTCCTTGTGTTATTCCCAGCATCCTATTTTTCAACACTAAAATATGTTAGCTATAGGCTTTTAATCAGATTTTATTTATTTATTGTTTGCTGAGAATGTCATAAATGTGTGTTGAATTTTGTCAGATGCTTTGCATCTGTTGAGATCATTTTTCTCCTTTATTTTGTTAATGTGGTTTTTTACATCAATTGAATTTTTTAATGTTAAACTAACCTTGCATTTGTGGTATAAACCCTGCTTGATCATGATGTGTTATCCTTTTTATATGGTACTGGATTCAATTTTTTAATTTTTTTTAATGTTTTATTTATTTTTGAGAGAGAGAGAGAGTGAGCAAGGGAGGGTCAGAGAGAGAGACACACACAGAATCTGAAGACAGGCTCCAGGCTCTGACCTAGCTGTCAGCACAGAGCCCAACACGGGGCTCGAACCCACAAACCATGAGATCATGACCTGAGCCAAAGTCGGATGCTCAACTGACTGAGCCACCCAGGCGCCCTGGATTCAGTTTGTTAATATTTTGTTTCCTTTTTCACACCTATACTTAAGAGAAAGATTGGTCTGTGATTTTCCTCTCTTGTAAGTCCTGTCTGGTTTAGATGCCAGATCTTGGTTAATCTCAATGCCTTTACAAGCATACATATTTTCAACATAAAAATAAACATACTATACACAGTATTTCGTATTTTGCTTGTTTTTTAATCTCTTCATACTTATGAAGATCCTTCCACATGGAACATACTGATCTAGTTTTTTCTTTTTAATAGCTAATTGGCATTCCATGGTATGGGGGATTGGAGTATTAAAACAAATCGCTCTTAAAGAACATTTGACTATTTCTAATCCTCTGCTGTTGATTTTTCTTTTTATAGAAATAGTAGGTGCTCATTATAGAAAATATTAATAATAGAAGATAACAAATCACTCATACAGTCCTAAAGCCCTGAGGTAATTAGTGTTAAATAGATAGGTTTTAAGCCTAATTGGGAACATAAATCTATAATTCAAGCATCCTCAAGTCATCTAGCCTTGTAGGGTCACCCTTCTATAATGTCAGAATAAAATGACCTGAGCCCCCATTACACATTACCTGTAATTGCTGCAGGCAGTCCACTGCCCTTCTCAATATTTTTGAGAGATTCTTGGGGTGAGGCTGGGGTGCTGACATTTTTTCAATGTACATACACATAACAGTCTATGGGTACATTAACAGTTTTTTTCTTTTTTTCCCTTGATTTCCCATCCTAGAATCTGCCCTTGGGGCTTTTCAGAAACAAAAGTCCCATTAAAGTGTGTTTTTAAAGAAAAGTTTAATTCCTTCCCTTCCCCAATAGGCTAAAATGACTATAGTCAGATTTTAAAGCCCTGTTTCCCTTCCTGTAGAGAATACACTCTGAGAAGAGCATATTCTGTACCAAGGGGCAGTGCAGTGGGTGGGCTGAGGGTGTGAATGTAGCTCTGCTGCCTCTTTGCTGTGTGACCCCAGCCATGTCACTTACCATCCTGTATCTCAGTGGGTTCCTCTGTAAGAAGACCACAATAGTATCTGTATCAGGGTTGTAGTGAACATAAAATGAGTCGAGGGAGCATTTTGCCAAAGGGCTCAGCACACCAAAGCAATGCTCAGTAAGTGAGAGGCAGTGTAGCACAAAGGTATGTAAAGGCCCAGGTTCTGGAGTCCTGTGACCTTGAGTAGGTCACATAATCTCCCCTATAAAATGGGATGATGGAAGTACCTACCTTTTGATGTAGTTACAAGAATTAAATGAGTTAGTATTTGAAAAGCACCTAGAGCACCCAACACATTACACAGTTAATGCTGTGTAAGCCTTTGTGAAGTAAATTATCCTGTAAATGCATATACACTGTATATCCTGTCCAGCTCTCTCTATACCCTGTCATCCTCCTCACCGCATTGCACTGTTTCACTGATCAATGTTGACAGCTTGCTTCTACTGCTCCCCCAGATCCTATCTAGCAAGCTGCCTCAGAGAGGCCAGTCCAACAGAGGTTTCCATGGATTCCTGCCTGAAGACATCAAAAAGGAGGTAGCCCGGGCTTCTAGGAAGGTTAGAATCCCCCAATATGGGGTCCTGGGCCTGGGGGTAGGCCTCTTCCCATACCTCTCAGATCGTCCCTGTTTCTGTTCTTTTCCCTAGCTGCTAGTTTAGAGGCAGAGGACTCCTGGATTTCCCAACTGGTCCTCCTCTTAAATTGCATGTTTCTCTGGGGTGTAGTATCCTAAGTGAGGAGAGAGAGCAACATCCTGGGAAAACACTTGAAGTGCAAGTTCAAGGTGCCCTCAGAGCTTTCAGGTCAACTGTGAAAAGGGAATGGCTTTTGCTTCATAGAATTTCCACTCCGTAGAGTGATGTGCCACAGAATGTCTGTCTGTCTTTCTTGGGGCCCTGAGCACTGCCTGGGATCTCATTTGCAGATCTGCTTTGTGTGCAAGAAAAAGGGAGCTGCCATCAACTGCCAGGAGGATCAATGTGTCAGAAACTTCCATTTTCCTTGTGGCCAAGAAAGGGGTTGCCTTTCACAATTTTTTGGAGAGTACAAGTGAGTGACGAAGGGGAAGAGTCAGGCTGCCCTTTCGCAAGTTGCTCTTAATTAGCCACTAATGAAATCAGAGTCCAGTTCTCACGGGCCTGTTTTGATTCACTGGTGAATCTGTCCCACCATCAATAATGAGAAACAGTGTGTTGGCTTGGTGATTTCACAGGGGTTACTTCTTGCCTCCCACCCCCTTCTTAAATTACAAACAGCTGGGGTTCTTAGACAGCTGCTCGGAGCTAAGCGGGCCTTTCAGGAACAGGAGGTGCGGAGATGGTCCCGGGAGTTTTGTTCAGTGGGGGAACAGCTGTGAGGAGGCATGTGGGCTGTTCCTCCCCCTGCTTCTCCTCCCACGAGCATGGAGGTTCACTGCGCATCGGGCCTGGGTGGTTACCCTCCCTAGGCCCGGCCGCTGGAAGACAGCATCAATGACAAGCCAAGTAAGTCTGTTTACTCTGCTACAGATCTTTTTGTGGAAAACATCGCCCAACACAGGACATCCAGCAGGGGAAGGCAGGGGAGGAAAGCTGTGTCTTATGTTGTGAAGACTTATCGCAAGCAAGTGTTGAAAACATCCAGAGTCCATGTTGTAGTCAAACTATCTACCACCGCAAGTGCATACAGGTGTGGCTTTCTCTGCCTTGAGGACCTTCCACATTTTCTCTAGTTCAGAGCACCTTGGGAAGAATCAGACAATCTCGGCTTCCCGTGCCCATCTTGGAGGCCTGTGTGCAGGGTTGGCTTCAGGCAGTCAGAGGAAAGTCAGCCCAGTCTCTCATCACCCATGACCTGTAAGACCTCGTTCATGATAACATTTAGACTGAACAAAATCCTTAGGTTGGCTAGAGCAAATGAGTTTAACCTAGAATGAGTCAAGCAGCCTCAAAATCAGTCTTGCTTCCTGGGATGGAAGGAAAAGGACCCCAAATAGGTCAGCACTGCCAAGCCCCACAGCCAGAGATGACAGCTGAGCCACTCCTGGGAGCTTTCTTGAGTTGAACTTGGTCTCTTGTCTGATACCTAGATTTGCACCCCTCACACTAGCTTACCCATAGCCCTTCAGTGGAAATCTCCAGTCAACCTCTTCTAGCAACATCCTCTTGAGGGTTGGGGTGGAGAGGAGGTGATCAAAAATGGTGCTTTTAATGTTTTTTTAATTCTTTTTTTTTTTTGAGAGAGAGAGAGTATGTGTGAATTGGGGAGAGGCAGCACAGAATGTGAAACAGGCTCCAGGCTCTGAGCGCTCAGCACAGAGCCTGATGCGGGACTCGAACCCACAAATCATGAGATCATGACCTGAGCTGAAGTTGGACACTCAACCGCCTGAGCCACCCAGGTGCCCAAAAATGGTGCTTTTATAAACACAATGCTTTTCCATGTTTCTCTTACAGAAATATGCCCACACATCAGCAAAGCATTTCTTCAAATGTCCACAGTGTAACAATCGAGAAGAGTTTCCTCAAGAAATGCTAAGAATGGGAATTCATATTCCAGACAGGTAGTAGAAACTCTTTTTTTTTAAATGTTTTATTTATTTTTGAGAGAGAGAGACAGCATGAGCAGAGGAGGGTCAGAGAGAGAGAGGGAGACACAGAATCTGAAGACAGGCTCCAGGCTCTGTGCTGACAGCTCAGCGGGGCTTGAACCCACAAACTGCGAGATCATGACCTGAGCTGAAGCCGGACGCTCAACTGACTGAGCCACCCAGGCGCCCCAGTAGTGGAAACTCTTAAGGCAGGAAATGAGCCAGGGAGTGGGTTGCCTAGATTTCTAGAGAGGAGGTGAGTGTAAGGGTTGTTCAGAAAATGAAGGAGCAGCCCACGCCTTTGTATATGGGAAAGAGAGAAGGAATGGAAGGAGGGCTTTTCAGTTATAAAAAGAAAAGCAGGGGGGAACCATGGGGATTGGGGTAGGCATGTTCCTGAAAAGGGTACTTGGAGATCAGAATTCCCTGGTGGGTTGGTTCGAATTCCAATGGGGAACTACGGAACCCCCATATTCCACTCATCCTGCCTCAACCCTCTCCCACTGCCAGGCTGCTCAGCCCATCGTGTTTAAAATATTCAGGCAGCCTGTTGCACTCTTTTCCTATGCTAGCTCGAGTTCTTTCTAGTTCCTTCCAGGTTTCACCACCAATTATGTGCCCCTTACTCAGTGTTTCTTCTCACACTAGAGATGCTGCCTGGGAACTCGAGCCAGGGGCTTTCTCGGAGTTGTATCAGCGCTACCAACATTGTGATGCCCCCGTCTGTCTGTATGAAGGAGGCAGAGACAGCTTTGAGGACGAAGGGTAGGGAAAGGCTCCTGGCTAGAAAGATCTCTCATTGGTGCCATCGTAGGGTTAGCTGTTATTGGCACAGTTATTAGGAGCAAGAAACTCGCTCTTATCTGCAGACCTTAGGGTTAACTCAGGTCCCATTCTCGACCAGCCCAGGACTCACACTGGCACAAGTGGACAGGTCCCTTTGGGGGTCTGCTCCTCCTTGTGCCCAGAGCAGAAACCCTCAATCCAAGTCTTTCCCAAATCCACCTTTTCAGTGTCTGTGCCCGACTGCAGGGTCCGGGGCTTGGCACTCAGCCACGTGTGGGTCACAGGTGAAATGTATGGTGAAAACTGCCTGGCAAGCCCTCAGCCAAGGCCTGGCCCCTAGCTAGCCTCCTGAGAGTGATGTGTGGTATTTGTCTCCGCGCCCCTTGGCTCTTCCTGCAGGAGGTGGTGCCTCGTTCTGTGTGCTACATGCGGGTCCCACGGGACCCACAGGGACTGTTCCTCCCTTAGAGCCAGGAGTAAGAAATGGGAGTGTGAGGAGTGTGCACCTTCTGCTGAAGCCACAGGTGGGACCGGAGGGATGGTCTGGTCTAAGAACTGAGGTACAGGTGGGGCACTTGTGGTGCCTGGGAAAGGGGGAGGGCTTGCCACCAGATGGGGACTCGCAGTTGGCACCTTCTGTTTGGGAAGGAAAGTGGCTAGCGAGGGGCTTAAGGACCTGAGCCGGAGAGGCAGAGGGTTGAGTCTTCCTCTCCCACCTTTCTTTCACCACAGATCACACACCTGAAAACTCAGGTGCCATCCCTTGCTGCAGCAGCACCTTCCACTCCGGGGGGCGTTTCTGCAGAGACACCAACCTGGAAGAGAATCCAGGCCCTTCTTGCACTGATTGGCCAGGACCTTCCTTTCTAGAAAGACCAGAGACCTCTGGTGGCAGGAGGGGCCACTCCTGGCAGTCCAAGGGTGTCAGAATCACTAAAAGCAGCAAAAAATCCAAGTAACAGCTTCTGAGTAGCTGCTGCTAAGCACATTTGGCTATGAAGCTATGCTTCTCCAGCAGGTTTTGGGGAGGGGCCCTTTGGGACTGTGAGACAAAGAAAGCGGGCCAGCAGTGAGAGTATGAACCAAGGAAAGAGCAGTCCCAGGGGAGATGCCAGTCTCAGAACACGTCAGTGGTTACAAGAGCGTCTCTGCTCTTTCTGCCTCCTCCCCAGAGAGCCCTCTTCTCCCACCCTGGTCTGGTTCTCATATGCCTCTTCTTACTTCACCCACGTTTGTTATTATGCAAATAAAGGTTTTCTCTCCATTGGTGTCTCCTCATAAATTCACTCTGGACTTTATCTAGCATTTGGAGGAATCCAGAGGAAAGAGCGAAGAAATAGAAAACGCATGCTTCCAATCTATAAAATGGGGTGCATAAATGTAGAATTCTCAGCTTAGAGCATAGACCTGTTGCTTTGGAGGGAAGCAGTTTGCAGGGAAATCAACTTTACGGGTGGGGACAGAGCTTTCATCATTGCACAAATAAACACAGGCTCCCATCAGGGAGGTGAGCCTGTCAAGGAGTTTACACTAGGCTGAGAATGGGCCACCGTTGCAAGACGTGGGATCCTGGGCCCCAGCAGGGCAGGGGCTGCCGTGCCCACACTGGGTGGAAGCACTGTGTTCACTCAGGGAGTGCAGTCGCCAATGTGCCCGCACTGAAATCTCGCTACCCAGTGGCTTGGGCATTTCTGTCTCGGGTGAGGGAGCTATGCCAGGTCAGCCGCCTTAGACAAGGCAGCTGGGAATCTGGCAGAAGATCTTGGGAGAAACTGAAGAGAACCTATCTCACATTTGTTTGTTTTTAATGATTTTGTGGTATTTAGATTAGTGGGGGAAACTCAGGACCTTTGCCAGATACTCAGTTCTCAGGGTCTCGCTGACTCGTCCCCAATGGCGGAGGACTGGGTTCTCAGTTCAGATGTTGCTGACCCCTGGGGACTTACATCCTTGGTGTTCACAGTGATCACTTTCAGATTTGACCAGATTCACTTGGAATCACATGGGGTGTGGGATGAGGTGTTTGTCATTTTGTTATTAAAGCATATAGGTAAGGTAATACAGAATTTTAAAAGCCTTGAGAAGAACTAAAAGGAAAGTACTATATATGAAAAATAGCTTCTTGAATTACCCTTCCCTACCCTTATCCCGTTCCCTAAAGGCAACTACCTTCCATTTTTTTAGTCATTTCTTGATTTATTAATCTTACATATTACTGACTCCCTGTTTTGTAGCAGAAGGATCTAGCACCTTTAAAGCCTTCCCATTTTCATTCTCTCCATCTTTTATAATTCCATCACAATCTTTGTTAAATTAACCTTCGGTGTTTACATGAGTAACCTTCAGTTTACCTATTATGACTTTGTAAATGCTCTGTACTTCTGAGCTAGGATTATTCTTCCTCTCTTGGACATTGGTTCTTTCTTGAAATGAATACCTCTTTGTTTTTTGCTCAATTTGCTATGTACCTATGACTAATTCTTCCTAAACGTTCTACATGACAATTACCTCAAAATACAATTTCCCTTATAGGCCAGATATCAGGTCACTATTAGCTGCCCTTCTTTTCTGGAAGTCCTGCCTCCTAGAGCCGCTTCCTGAGCCGGTGCTCACGGGGCCTACCGCACAGCTAACACCCTAGGGCTGCCCATGACTGTGCCTTTTTTCTTCCTTTTCTCTCTGGTGATTTTGATAACTCAGTATTGTACTACCTGAACTGGGCTTCCAAGGACACCTTGTCAGAGCTCTGCGAGTGACAAGGGAGTTTTTAAATTGTGGATTCTCATTTCAAAAACAAATTATATTTTACCTATTTTAAAGACTCAATTCTTGTAATTCACAACTGAAAGATACTTTTAAGATTAAGACTTTAGTTTCTTAATTTAGAATTTCTACAACTTGGGTCACCAGGCATATTCTCAAATATCTTGGGTAATATCTTTCCCTTTAAAAAAAATCTACTTGTGGGGCACCTGGGTGGCTCAGTCAGTTAAGTGTCTGACTCTTGATTTTCGCTCAGGTCATGATCTCACGGTTGTGGGATTGAGCCCCATGTTGGGCTCTGCACTGGGCATGGAGCCTGCTTAAGATTCTCTTTCTCCCTCTCCCTCTTCCTCTGCCCCTTCCCGACTCTCACTTTCTTGAAAAGTAAAAATTTTTTAAAAATCTACTTATATACTTGTATACTACTCAAGTGTGAGAGGTACCATCTTAACTGTAAGTAGTGAGCCTCTAATATTGCTTTCTGGGCTTTAGCTGCAGTGGGCAGGAAATAGAGCTTATGGTGAGATGGGGGATGGGATGCTTCTGTCACCCAGACATTCAGCTCCCTGAACTCTTATGGGTACCTAGCATGTTCTTATGGGAACAGCACATGTGCACGCGCGCACACATGCACACACACACACACACCTATTAACTATTTCTTCATCTCTATGCCTTTACTTTCCATTTATATTAATAGCCAATACCATTCTTGTGGGCTGGAAAGCCCCCAACTTTGAAATGTTGTAGTCTTCATCTGGGCCTAATTAGTCATTCTCCACTAAATAACAGGGATTTTTTTCTTTTTTTTTAATGTTTTTATTTATTTTTGATACAGAGAGAGACTGAGCATGAGAGGGGGAGGGGCAGAGAGAGAAGGAGACACAGAACAGGAAGCAGGCTCCAGGCTCTGAGCTAGCTGTCAGCACAGAGCCTGACGCGGGGCTCGAACCCACGAACGTGAGATCTGACCTGAGCTGAAGTCGGAGGCTTAACCGACTGAGCCACCCAGGCGCCCCCAGGGATTTTTTTCTTAAATAAACTCTTAGTTTAGGATAGTTTTAGATTTACAAAAAAAGTGTGAAGATAGTACAAGGAGTCCCCAAATATCCCAAACCCAGTTTACCCCATCATTACCATCTTAAATCAATATGGTACATTGTCACAATTAATGAGCCAATATATTATTATCAACAAAAACCCAAAGTTTATTTAGATTTTCTTAGTTTTTTAAAAAAATTTTTAATGCTTTTTATTTATTTTTGAGAGACAGAGAGAGACAGTGCGAGCAGGGGAGGGTCAGAGAGAGAGGGAGATACAGAATCTGAAATAGGCTCCAGGCTCTGAGCTAGCTGTCAGCACAGAGCCCAACGCGGGTCTCGAACCCACGAACCGTGAGATCTGACCTGAGCCGAAGCCAGATGCTTAACCAACTGAGCCACCCAGGTGCCCCTAGATTTCCTTAGTTTTTAACTGATGTCTCTTTTCTGTCCCAGGACTCCATCCAGGACAACCACATTGCACTGAGGCATCATGTCTCCTTAGGTTCCTCTTGGCCATAACAGTTTGTCAGAGTTCCTTGTTTTTGATGACCTTGACAGTTTTGAGGAGTACTGGTCAGGTATTTCGAGAGCCCTCTGTTGGGATTTGCCTGATGTTTTTCTCATGATTACACCAGGATTATGGGCCTGGCAGAGGGAGACCTCACAGGTACAGTGCTGTTAGCATCACATCATATCTGAGTTTCATACTATCAACAAGTCTTCTACTGCTGACGGTGACCCTGATCATCTGGTTGAGGAGTTTTGTCAGGTTTCTCCAGTGTAAAGTTACTTCTTTTCCTCCCATTCCAGACTGTGCCTTTTGGAAGGAAGTTACTCTGTGTAGCCCACAATTAATGAGCGAGGATTTATGCCCCCTCCCTCCCTGAAGACAGAATATCTAATCATTTGGAATTTTTCTGCATAGGAGATTTACCTATTCTCTCCTATTTATTTATTTATTTATTTATTTATTTATTTATTTATTCAGTCATTTGTTTATATTAGTCTAGACTTAGAGATATGTATACTATACTCTGAGTTATAATCCAATACTACTTTATTTATTTGGTTGCTCAAATTATTCTAGCTTCGGCCACTGCGAGTTCCTGTGTCCTTTTCACATATCCCCATTATTGTGTGTGGTTTGTTTTTTTTTTCTCTTGTTGTTTTTCTGAGCACTTCTTTACTTTTGGGCACTACAAGATGCACCAGGCTCATCTTGTATGTATTAGATATATATTTTCTCAAGTGGTGCATCTTTTAGAAATAATTACTGTTTTATAACTTAGGTCCTAAAACAAATAGTTCAGTTGGGGAGGGTAGAAATAGATATTACATAGAAATTCTCCAAAGCACCTTTTCTACTTTCTAATTCTTACCTTTGTAGGAACCATAAACTAGGGCCAGAAATCCCACAACTTCCTCCTATTTCCCTTTATCTTCAATTACCCTTTTTCTTGTCAATTTCAGTGTTTTACAAATGTTTGCATTCCTCTATCCCAATTGCCAGGGCTCAGCTCAGACCCCTGTGCCTCAGGGGACTGCAGCAAAAGCCTTCTCTCTTCATGGGTTCCTATGTCTGCTTGCTTTGATGACACATCTGCTCCTTTCCCTTCTGCTAATTGCCACAAAACATCTGCTAGCTCTTTACTTAGACTGGCTCTGCTGAGATTGGCATCCAAGACCTTCCACAAATATGGCCCTACTCCTCTACATCTCCCTGGACACCCCACCCACAGGCACTCTGCCCTGGAACCCTGGCGCTGAGCATGAAGTCTGCAGTCTGGAGAGCCATAACTTTTAGCCTCAGCCTGTTGAACCCAGCCTAAGGGCCATTTCTTCACCCTTAGGCACTCTCACTGGTCTCTGCTTATACTCCTATTAGAGCTACCACCATTCTTCACCTCATCCTACAGTTGTGGATCTATCTCTGCCACTGGATTGGAAGCCCCCTAAAGGCAGGGACCTCTCTGTCTTGTTAACCTTTCTCCCCGCCGGTGTCTAGCTCTGAACCCCACATTCAGAGGCAGTTTGACGTCTACTAACTTGATACGAGTGCTTATACCTTGTATTCTTAAGCCTGTTGTTTTACTGCCAAACACCAGAGGGCACTGTCAGCATATTGAGGAAGAAGGTTCTAACTCCTTAGAGCTAGAAGGTTGAAAAAGGTTCTAACTCCTTAGAGTTGGAAGGTTGCTTCTATTCTAGGCTTATATAGGACTTGCTGCTCTTCATTCGTTCTAAATACATCCATTTGCATTTATTCATGAGGTATGCTCCTGTTGGGTTTTGAGGTTAGTATAAAAGTTACTAACAACACTTCTATCCCAGGGCAAAGCTCAGACAGGTCTGCCTTCATGGTCTGTCCAGACCCAAAGTGACCATCCTAATTCCAGCTGCCCTCTTCCTACCTCCAAAAAATGAGGACTGCCAGTCCCAAGGGACATGGGTGAAACAGTTCTGTTCTTCTGACCCACCTTCCTCACACATAACACACCCAGGTGTGCGCGCGCGCACACACACACACACACACACACACACACACACATTAAGGTCTTCCTCTAGTTAGTGACATCAATGGCTCTAACCTATGGACCAGGCCTGAGGTCACTATGAGAAATAGCATCTCCATTGGCCCTGCCCCCAGGGACCCTATGTTAGCTCCTGTATGCTCCCAGGCTGGAGGTGAGTTGCAGCATCTTTGGGGCCCCCAGGCATGAGAAGTTTCCCTACTAAGCCAGGACAATCCCAGGGGGGTCTGTGATTTGGAAGGATCTCATGCTTTGTACATTTTTTTCCCCAAAAAGCAAAGTGGCAATTGGAGGCCATAAACCAAAAAGTTGATCTTTTTCAGAAACCAAAAATCAAAAACCTTGTTCTAGCTTCTCTGTGGCAAATCACCTCTAGTATGTGCAACAGCATGAGGCCCACATGGAAGGAGAGAGGCCCAGGGCTCCTCCCCCTAGTCTTTGGTGTAAACTTGTTCCTTGACCCTTGAGGTTTCTTGCAAGGACCTCTGATAAACAGGAAGGCATCTGCGACATCAATGTCCATCCCCCTCAGAGCATCTGAGACCTGTCTGAGCCATCAAAGCCATCCCCAGCCCCCAGGAGCATTGTGGAGGGGACTCCAGCCTCACCAAAAACAATTCCCCATTGTGTTCCCCTCCTTGAAAATCGGGAATTTGTAAACAGGCCCTTACATTTAGGTAGGTCCTGCCCTGTCTTTGTGCTGGTGTGTTGTTTTTTCTTCCCTAAACAATGTCCTTTCCAGCAGGCCTAGCCGTTCACACCATTGTCTGAGACCCTTGGACTACAGGAAACAGCACCAGATTTTTATCAGCTAGGGGTGGGGGGCAGTATGAACCGATGAGGTCACATCCATAAAGCAAGTTTCTGGTCTGCCACATCATTCTTCTGTACCTTTATCTGTGAGTGCAGAGCCCCCCTTGTCCTCCTAACTGGCCAACCTGGGCTTTGAGTGTTCCTGCCTCCCTAGTTCCCTCCATTTGATGACAGACAGGCCTCTGTTGATTCATTTTGGAACCCTTGCCAGCCCACAACTGACCCCTTGTCCTGGTCTTTCTTCTCTGCCCAAGGGCATGCTTATGAAAGTGAAACACGCCCTGTTGGGATGGATTAAGGTGCACTCCAGTCATCTTCCTCCCTGGGGGAAAGTGGTCAAGACTGGTCACCTAAATCCCCCTCAGCTGAGTCCCTGAGTGTAAGCTACTAGCTGACTGCTAAGTGAGGTTGGGGGCAGGCGTCCCTTATAAGGCCTCCCTGGAGTCTGTGCAGCATTTCCCATCCTCAGTGAAGAATGATTTTTTTTTAAGTTCTCTTTTATTGTCCTCCACACAGGGAGAATGATCTTTTAAAAGGCTGCATTGAGGAACCAGGAGTTTCCTTAATGAAAATCCAGTGGGGAAAGTGAAAGGCTTCATTAGGACATGGAATCTAGGGAATGGGTCCAGCAGTGGTACCCACAGCAAGAGTGGGCAGGGGCTGGGCAGTGGGAAATGGGCACAGGGCCCTAGCTGCTATTGCCTCATCTCCTGTTCACCAGGGTGGTGGGCAAATCCAGAAGAGAAGCCAGGGTGGGGGCCCAACAATCCTTGAGCTCCTAGTCAGGAATTGTACGGAAACCTAGCCCCACCCACCCACTCTCTCCCAGGGCCAAGTTTGTAGTCTTAGAAAACCCTGGAGATTTGATCTTGGTGTGTGCTGAAATTTCTCTTTGCGGAGCCCCTGAGAACCAGCACTTGGGGAGGGCTGGGGTGGATCCCTCATTAGGATGGAAACCGAGCTGTTTCTGTGCTGTCTCCTAGCTCTCAGGAGGAGATGTGGCTGGCTAGAGAAGCCTCAGTGTGCTGGACTTGCAGAGGCCTGTGAGGGAGTTCCCTGCTCACCCCACCTCACCCCATCCCCCTGTAGCTGCATCTGGGGCTCCTTCCAGTCCATGGAGAGGATAGCTTGGGTCCTGATGGCTGCTGCCTGCCCCCTCCTCCAGCTGCAGGATTCGAGGGGTGTCTAAGAGCTGACTGGGGCTTAGCTGAGTGTTAGAAGCCCTTTGAGAAAGTGAAAAGAGCTGTTTCCTTCCCCTATTCTGCTCCCTCCCTGCCCCCACCCTTCCTTAGAAGTGCATCTATTAGACTGCTGGACAGCCACAGGCTTGGGGTGAACCCTAGCCATCAATTGAGGACCTTGCCAGGAAGTGGGCTGCTGAGGCAGACTGAGTGTGGGAGGATGGGCAGAGGCCAGGTCCAAGGGCCAGCAGACTGGTGGCTTGCCTGCCCTGGCCCTGGAGTGGCAGGTCCTGCTCCAGTGCTTGCCATGGGAAGTCAAGATGTGGCTATTCGACTGGGGGGGCCAGGGCCTCCAGAGTTTACAGGCTTAGAAAACAGATTAAAAAACTAATCTCACATATCCAAGGAAGGAATTTATCAAATCAGCATTTTCCCAAAGTATGTTTCAAAACATTAGAAACATGAAGTGATTACTTGATGGGAAAAAGGGGATAGAGAACCCCAGGTTTGGGAGAATCATGTAGCTCATAATAGACATTAATAATTATGAGAGATCACTGTGGGCTTCTTGGGGATTTCACAGGGCAAACAGGCAGCACACAGCAATTCCATGGGGGCTAAAGGGACAGAAATCCCCGTTTTTATTTGACCCTTGTCACGGAAGATCTCATGTTCCACAGGACACCATTCTGGAAAATGTTTGCCTTGTGTCTTACTCCAAGCCAAACCCGTTTGGGAAATCATGACACAGACCCAAAGACTAGGGGAGGTATGAGACTGCAGAGAAAGCTGCCAGAGGAGTGAGAGGAAAGCCCTTGAGGCAGGAAATAGGACTCAAGATGGGAGGCATGAGAGGGAAAAGTCCAGACCCTAGGGGTGAGAAGGTGCTGTGTGGCAGGTGCTATGGCCTAGGGGGAGAAGGGACTGTGGAGGTCAAGTTCTCACACCCCTCCCAACCCCACACTCAGTGCCAAGGGGGTGCCAACAGTGCTTCCTAGGTGACCGCTGCAGCCGTGGTGGCTGCTGCAGCCATGGTGGCTTGGGGTGGCTTGGGGCAGGACATACTGGTTCAATTCTGTCAGGCCCAGGGGACAAAAGGAGGGGCCCTGCTCCAGTGCTGCAAGAGGGGACTGGTGACTGACTTGTTAAGTCCCTCTACTCTATGGTATGGATTGAGGAGCCCAGGCAAGCAAGAAGTTAGTCTCCCTGGCAAGGTGGGGTGATGTCCCTTCCATCTTCAAACCACCCCTGCCCTTTCCCATCTCCCTCCAGCACCAACGGGCTCTGTTCTTGTGCAGGGGCATGACATCACTGGGAAAGTGGGGGCTGTGGTCAGAGGCACCCTCAGAGGCAGCTCCTCCAGACCTCCCCTCCTCCTCAGAAGCTGCAGCCCCCACAGTGCAGCCTAGCACCCCAGGCAAGAGCACAGGGGCCTTAATATATGTTGGTATGTGGCTTGCAAGGAAGACAGGCACCAGGCCAAATATTGCTGTTACAAATGTCAAGTGTTACTGTGGAAAAGGAGCAGGACTGCCTACGTGCCCAGCTAACCTTTGCCAGCATTTTTTTTCTGACTCAAGATCTTCCTGAAGTCCAAGAAGGTCAGTCTCAGAAGCCAGAGGGGCAGGAGTTTCCTAACTTAATAAGCAATCTCAGTTTCCTAGACAAAGCCCGTTGACCCCTTCCTTCCTCTCATGGCCATCTCCCTCCCTTCTGGAACATACCACCTATATGGAAGGCCACCCTTCTCCTTAGGTGGCCTTCTCCCTCCTGGAATGGATGGAAAGGCTCTTCATTTCCAACTCACACAGATGGCATCCATCAATTTAGAACAGAAAAATACAGAGATACAATAATGATATAATTATGTGATATAAATATTAACTCCATCGCTTTCCTGATAGGTCTGTGTGGTAGACCACCTCATAGCCTCATCGGAGCACAGAGGCAGTCATGACAATAAAAATAACAATAGTAATTACAAGAAGTGTGCTCTGAAGACAAAAACCATAAGGCCGAGCTCGATGTACGAATATAAAAATAGAATTCACACATAGAAGCATTTCCAGAAGTCAATAACACACAGTACCATGGGCGTGGGAAGTATGGAGAGTTGGCAGAAGCTGTCCATACTTTTCTAAGTGCAGGTGTTCCTTGTTCAGAATTTTGAGTTCCTCCTCCATTATCCAGAGTAACGTTTCCAGGGTACCCTGCCTGGAGCTGGCCATGCCTGGGCCAGCCTAGAGGCCACCGAGAGTCTGGCTGGTCATTTCTTCCTGGCCTTTCTGAGATAGAGGGGCTGCAGCTCTTTCCTCCCCTTCTTCCATGGCCTCTACCTCCCCCTCCACTCCCTTCTTCAGCCTCCCCTCCACCCCATGGTCCTCTCCTTTGCTTTTACCTGCTGACTTCCCAGCCACAGCAACCCCAGGCCTGAGGCTTCCCAAGGGTAATCTCAATGTCTCTGGCTCACTTACTGTGAAGAGGAAGGGGGGCCTATTTCAGACCCCAGTTTCTGGGCGTGGTCGGGTGACTCAGATAAAATCCAAGGCAGATGTACAGTCTGAGTTTGAGTTTGGTGGAGCAGGAAGCCCTGTCCTGCTTTTTCATCTGTTTTTTTCCTCCTTTCTTCATCTTGGTTCTTTTCATGGAGGGAATCTCGGACCTGACGCTCTTCTCCTCCTCCTGTCAGTTTTGTGCGTCATTAACTTGCTCATATGCAGGCTGGGAATGACTTTTCATTTAGTCCTCCTTCTCCTCCCCCTCTGAGCTCCCCAGCCCAAGAAACACATCACTGCTGTTGGCAAAAACACCTCCCTACACACCCAGACAAAATGCATCCTGGCCACCTGAGCCTCACCTCCAAGAACCAGCAGGATTTAGCAGCTTTTTCCCCTCCATTTTCTTCCCTTAAAAGAGAAAAGCCTTCATAAATGAAACCATTTATAACCAACCATTATTTTAACAGAAACCAAAAATCCCAGGGTGGGAAACAGCTGGTTTCCCCTGCAGCTGAGCTAATTGATGCTATTCTGGGTTCTTGAGAATGCCTGCTCTGGGGTCCCATAGTCTATGCTAGGGTCTCTCACCCTCTCCCCACCTCAGAAGTCTCTCAATCCTCTGCAGTCCCTGGCAAAGCCCTAGGTCTGTGCCTGCCCACCAGCTGTAGCTATTCCGGGGAGCTGCCACATTCCCACCCTCCCCCTCCTCCTGCCCTGCACTTCCCGGGATCCCCTCTCCCCATCGCTAGTCCACAGAGATGGGGGATGACATTCTCCTAGAACCCACCCTCTCCCTTCATTAGCTTGGAGCCCCTGATGGGGAAGGGATGCCCATCAGAGGTCTGGGCATCCCAGGAAATCTGGCCTGGCAGCCTGGGGTCTGGGGAAGAGAAGTCAGGCTGTAGAGACACTGCTTGGTTTATGAAGTAGTGCCTGAGACCCGGACCACCGCAGGGGCCTGGGAAGCTCTGGCTGTCAATGCTTCTATGACTCTGTCAAGGAGAAGAAATGGTGGGCAGTGGCAGGGAGCCACTCTAAGTGGGGGGAGGGGCTTGCTGTTCCACCTTCTCTGCACCTTCTCTTCCCTGCCGCGACTCACTCTTAATGGGTGCTAGCTTAGAAGCAACTTTCACCCTCCTCCGGCTGCCTAAGGGTCCCTTGCCCAAACACCTCCTCAGACGCATCCACACGCCCACTCCAAGGGTCACTCAGAATGGTCATTGTTCTGCCCCCTGGGAAAGAACCACCCAGGCCTCTCACCTCCGGGCACAACGGGAAATGTGCTCTGGGAGCCATGTCTGAAAACAAACAGCAGGCCCCCTGGGGTTGGCAGCTGACAGTGGGTGCTGGCTCCAGCCTAGGGCTGAGAGCACTGAGGGGCCTGAACAGGCCTTGGACACAGGGCTCTTCATCAAGCTTCAGCCTTTCCAGCCCGGTAGAAGTATGAGAGGCAGAGACTCCCATTTCTAAGAGTCAGTCAGGCAAGTTGGTCCCGCCTCAGCCCTAGCTGGGTGGTTGGGAGACTCTGGGGGCTGCTGGGCCACCTGCTCCATCCCGACCACCCTCTCCTCCACCCTCTTCTATGTGGCCTCCACCTCCCGGGGCGTCCGATTGCGCTCGGCCTGCACCCGGCTTTTCACCTTCTTGCCCAGCTCCAGCCCTGCCCAGCTCTTGCCCTTGGCCTGTTTGCCCCGGCTCCTGGAGGGGCACCACATGCGCTCACAGTACTCATCCACCCGGGGCAGGTTGGCGAAGCCGATGAGCTGCAGGATGTCCTTATACCAGGCCTTGGAGGGGGTGGAGGCCAGGCCTCCCCAGGCTGGGGGCTCCTCTGGCCTTGGCTCCTGAGGAAACAGGCTGTTGAGCTGTGTGGCCACAATCACCTCCAGAGCCAGGCGGACCACAGTCTGGGAGAAGCCATGCTCCAGTGTCTTGCAGGTGTAGATGCCGGCATCCAGGTGGCTGAGTCTGCGGAACAGCAGCCCCTGCTCTGTTTGCACGACTCTCTCATCTGTCTTTACCTGTGGGGGGCATGGGAGGGATGAGGGGGACATGGAGCAGGGCACAGACAGCATCAGTTACCCTCCCTGCTTTTCCAATCGCAGTTCAGGACTTGGTGCTTAAGCATTTCCCCTCCCCATCTCTCCTTCCTAGGCCGGCCTCCTCAGCTCTGTGAGCCAATTGCAGGCAGGGTCTCACCTTCTTATAACCCGGGACAGGGCCTGCAAAGGAGGCTTTTCAAAGATTTCACTGACTGGTTACTCCCCTAGTCAGAGTTCTGTGGTGCCTCCCTTGGCCTTAGGGGGCCCTGCCACATAGTCCCTGGGAATAGGGTGGGCAAAGGGGTACTTATAGGCTTTTATTCAGAAAGGGCTGTACCCATAGCTCTAGGACTAGAAGTCCTTTCCACTTTCCACACACACACACACACACACACACACACACACACACACACATACACACACTCAGCCTTCCCGGTCCCTGTCTGCACTGTTCACTCCTCCAGCCAGGGGTAGGCTGAGTGCCCCTCACAGTGCGGGAGGCAGAAACAGTACTCTGATCCTCCCTGCATGTCTACACATCTGTACGTTGAGGCTGGACTGCTTGGGCGGTAAGTATTGTGTAACCATCTCATTGTTCCCTGTGCCTGGCCCCCTGGGGGTGCCTTCCTAGTGCCTAGCCCGACAGCTGGCCCAAAGCTGGCCTCCCCCAGTTCCCAAGCTGGAAGGAGAGCCCCTCCTGTAATCGACCCACTCCCTCCCCTTCTCTGCTCCTGGGAGAGGCTGGAGAATGGTTCCTCACCCTGCCCCACCCACGCCCTCATCAGGCCCCAGACTGAAGCCATTTCTGGGGTTTACAGACCTTTCCGGATGGGGGAGATGAGGGCCTGGGCAGACAGCTGGACTCCAGGGAGGAAATGTGGGGCTAGGCAGTTGGGGTGTGTGTAGGGGAGTGTGTGTGTGTGTGTGTGTGTGTGTGTGTGCAAGTGTCAGTGGTTTAGGCACCACCCTGGGGCAGAGGAGAACCAAGAACTCATGGGAAAGAGACCCCTGCAAAGATGATCCCTATGCGTAAGTCAGTGGGCTCCGGTCACAGGAGGGGTTGCAGCCATGCCTGGCCTGGGTGTTCCTGGAGGCAGGAAGAGGGGCGCCTCCTCCCAGGCACTGCAGGGACTTACTATACACTTTTCTTCAGTTGATCTCAGTAGGTTCCCCCTGGAGCCCCTCCCTAGAGATCAAGACTTGGGGTCAAGGAGGAATGTGACATGAGGACATGTGCAGGCTGGAGGCAAGGTCCTTGCTCACCTGGTCAGGCCCCTCGCCCCCTGGCCTCTGCAAGACCCAGTGCACAGCGGCCTGGGGAGACTTGGGCAGGCATTCCAGGAAGGTGCTGTTGTGTTCCGTGCCGTAGACCGTGGTGGTTGCCACAGGGCCTGTAGCCTCCTCTGGAGGGAGGTGGAGGGGGGCTCAGCTCAGGACTGTGAGCCCCTAGGGCCCCCACCAGTATGACAAGGACCTAAGTGTCCATCAGTCCCCAAGTTGCTCACTGTCCAAAGACCTTTCCTCCCCCAGTATACCGACAGGAGCTGCACACATAGGAAAACTGAGGGCTGGGTGTTAAAACAGGACCAGTCTGAGACCATACTTTACAGAGGTTGAGCTCGGGCCAGAAGGGTGAGGAGGGGCCCCCATGCCTGCCACCACTCACCTTCCTGGCTCTCCCCCAGGCACTGCAGGGCAGGATTGCCATGCCGGATGTCCTGCCTGCGGAACCGGCGCTTGCTGGTGCCAGGCCGGTAGCGGGTGCAGGAGGCACCGTCCCAGGCACAGTATGGGTCCCGGGCCAGGCAGCACTCGGCACAGGCACTGCCATAGGTTTCACACTGGTGCAGCTGCAGCCGGGCCACTCCCAGCCCCGAGCCCACGTACAGCATTTGCTGGGAGAGACACAAGCAGAGCCGAGGTGAGCCTGGACCCCACCTAGAAGCAGCTAGGCTCTTGGCCCCCTTGGGCTTCCTGAGACCACCACCATTTGCAGGCTGTCTTCCAGAACTCTTGGATATATCCCCAGGAACCAAAAATGTTTATCACCCACCTGATATGCACCAGATCCTGTTCTAGGACACGGAAGGCATAGGGCAGACCTGGGGGCTCTTCTTTAAGGGGCTTCTCCAGGCCCTTCCTGTTGCTGACTTTTGCCCTCAGCCTCAGTAATCTTTATTCTAACTTGCCTCTGACCTTAGAGGTGCACCCTGCTTCATGCAATCCCAATACAAAAGTTGGGAGTTACCCAAAGATAAACTGGGGCAGATAAATGAGGAGATTTTGCCACTTGCAAAAGGACACAGCAGACCTTTATAAAGTGGCTTTCCCCTATTTGATTTAAATTACAGAGGGACCTGGGTGGCTCAGTAGGCTGCGTGGCCAACTTCAGCTCAAGTCATGATCTCAAGGTCTGTGTGTTTGAGCCCCACATCAGGCTCTGTGCTGACAGCTCAGATCCTGGAGCTGCTTCGGATTCTGTATTTCCCTCTCTCTCTCTCTCTCTCTCTCTGCTCCTCCCCTATGCATGCTCAGTCTCTATCTCAAAAAAAAAAAAAATGAATAGACATTAAACAAAAATTTCTTAAATAAATTCTGGACTTTGTTTCCAGGCATGTTTCTGTCTCCCCAGAGGGACTGGCCTTTGCAGATCTTCCCTTATGTGAACGCAGTCTCTCTTACTCAGGACTCCCACTGCCCACTGGTTCCATGCACGGGGATCTCAGCTCCTCGCTGGACCCTCAAGCCTCATCGTAAGGCCTAATCGGCAGCCCCCAGGCCTGCTGCAGCACCGCTTCCCAGCAGACAGCAGCCTTGCTCAGAGCTTCAGGTGAGGGGTTAGAGGAAGGAGGAAGGGATGGATGGCAGCTGCCCCTACCCTTTTGACAGAGATCTCCATCTCAGTGATGGGTGTCGGCACCTGGGGAAGGAGCAGGGTCTCAGAGATGGGTGGGCTGGGGCCAGACCTCCCCTGCACCCCTGCTTTCAGCCTCCTCCAGCCCTTGCGTGGGAGCCACCTATCTCCACGCCTGGGTCAGTGCACTCCCTGGCAACTAAGGCCAGACGGTCTTTCCCAGACGTCGGGTTATTGGAAAGGTCCCCTCACGCTGGCTGGCCTCCAAGGAAGAGGCTTGGCTAAAAGCACAAAGCTCCAATGTCCCCTCCCACAGCCCTGCTCTCCAGCAATGAGGCAGCTGTCCCACATCACCCATTCCATGTTGGGAGAACAGCAGTCCCCGGATGCACACGATGCCCTGCCTGGCTCTATGGAGGGCCCAGCAGAACCCCATGGGGACTTGGAATCTCAGCCACCCCCTCACTGTGACTTGAATCTGGCAGGGCTCCCTCCATGGATGCCCCTCCCTGGGCCCTCCAACTTTTCTCTGGGCCCCACAGCCAGATAGAAGCATGAGCAAGGCCCTACGGTGGCCAGTGTCTCACATGCACCTCCCACTGGCTACAGGTTCAGTAAAGACAGGCCCATCTCCTTTCTATATTTTGCTCCTGTGTCCCCGCGGCCAGGCCTAGACTCAGCAGTGGAGCTAGAGGGGACCCCTCCCATCAGTCCCTTTTCCCCAAGACCCCCTTACCTTAAACACCTGGAGCTCCTCCAAAACCACCTCCTCGGACTCAGTGGAGGCCCCACCCTGGAGGGCCATGACCTTGAGCACGGAGCCTGAGTCTGGGACAGGGCAGGAGGGAGGGGTTGGTAGGAGAAGAAAGAGCAGCCTGCCCCACCCCCCAACAGCGGCACACCTCCCCAGCCCGTCCACCCCACTCAGTCCACCCACCAGTCCCCAGGAAGATGACATCATAGGTCCCGTCCTCTGCCTCCACGCGGTCCACCACGATCTGGCGCAACTGCTGGGCCAGGTGCGTTTTGACAAGGACAGGGCGGCCCCGCCATGGACGCACTGGCCGGAACATGAGTGGGTGGGCTCGGGCAAACTGCAGCACCTCATCTGGGTAGTTCTTGGTGCTGCCAAAAGGTCGTCCTGGCTGTGCTGTCATCTTGCTGGGGCACTGTGTGTGGCAGCAAAGGGAGCACCTGAAACATCCTGGGACCACCCCAGCCTGTTTCCAGGCCCCACCGCCTGGTCATTCCCACCTTTGGGGGACTGCTCTTGCTGTAACAGAGGCTTCTTAATGTGGCAGGGCTCTGCTCCCCTCCTTACCCCACCTGGCCCCCCTGGAGCCCCAGCTCAGCCACAAGGCCCTTCCAAGGTACAGTTCCTCTGGTATCGGCTCAACCTTCTTCCCTGGCCTGGCTCCAGGCAGATACTCACCACTCCAGGACGAGGGAAGGGCACCTTGCCCCCATAGGGTCCCCACTGGTGCTGGGGACCATCTTGGTGGGCAAAGGGTCCCTTGAAGACCTCCCAGATATCCTCCATGTGGTACACGCAGACGGCGAAGCCCTGGAACACGGCACTGCCGAGGGTGGACAGGGATAGTCAGGCCAGGGTGGCTGTCATAGGTGGGAAGGGGGCAGCTTGTCCATAGACAACACAGAGGGTGATGGTGCCTGAAGTCAACAGAGACCAAAAACGAGGACACCAGGCAGAGAAAAAGAGAGGGAGATAGACAATAGAGCCTCAGAGTCATAGAGTTGCAGACAGAGACAGCGACCTACAGTAAAGTCGGGACATGCAAGCAGAGGCTCAACAGAGGACACTGGGGATGCAGAGACTGGATCCAGGGGTGGGGGTGTGAGGGGAGGTCCATGCGCCCACCTGACTGTGCTAAACAGGGCGTACACCTCAAAGGTCTTCCCTGCGCTGGGCCACAACAGGAACACATCCTCTGAGAGACAGAGGGCCACCATCAATGCCCCACACTCACTGACTCTGAGCCCTCCACACCCACACCCAGGCCTGCCCCTGGCCATGCCCTCACCCAGCTGGTCAAAGTGGGTCTCAGCACCACCAGGGCCAGGCACGGAGCACACCAGCCTGGCCTTGAGAAAGGTGCTCCATTTGTTCACCAGCACTCGCTGGCCACCGGCGTCATTCTGCGGGTGGAAGGCCAGAGTCAGCCCTGAGCCCCCAGGGGTGGACCCCATTCCTGTTCCTCCACCCTCACCCTTGTGGGCAGAGGCTTGGATGTTGACTTCACACCCTTGCCTCAGTTTCCCTCCTGTCGCTGGTGGGGATGGGTGTAGGAAGGGGGTGCAGTGAGGATCTGAACCTCACCACCTCTTCACAGTTCTCACCACGCAGACACGGCCCACGCGACTGACGGTGACACGGCCTGGGCCACCATCTGGCGAGGGCACAGTTTCTGAGAAGAAGAAGTACACCTTGTCATCATCCTGATCAGAGTTGTCAGGGATCCGAGCGGCCATCACAAACCGGGGATCTGCGAGGTGACAGGGTACAGCTGGTTGGGGGGCCTTTCAGGGGAGAATGAACCCAGCAAGGAGGGGAGGAGGCAAAGGGACCCCACTGGAGGCTGGGGTCCCAGGGAGTAGAGTAGGCACTCCAGTGCCAGCTCTCCTGCCTCCCTGCCAGTGCCAGGGGCAGATCCCAGCCCTGCCCTGTCCTGGGCAGACCTTGGGCTCACCGTTCAGGAGGTTCTGGTCAGAGTCAGAACGCAAAGCTGGTCGGGGACCCCCAGTCCGGAAGATCATGGCCTCTCGCCCCAGGAAGTCAGCCGTGAGGCCCGTGTACAGCTCCCCACCTGGGTGAGGATAGGGCAGAATCAAGGGAGGAGGGCCAGGCCCCATAGCTGGTCCCAGTGCTTCCCAATGACATTGGGTCTCCCACCCTCCTCATGCCCACATGGGCCCTGGCCTCACCCACCTACAAAGGTGCTGGCAAAAGGACTGCTGGGCTCATGTGGGCACCTCCCACGCCCGTTTTGCATACTGCTGGGCTCCAGGTGGAGCACGTGCTGCCAGGGAGGGAGGAAAGGAGGGAAGGGTGTCACCTAGGAAAGCAGCACTAGCCCCCTCCCAGACAGTGGCCATTTCGTGCAGCAATGAGAGTGGGGGTGGGCGGAAGTTGCCCTCATTCAGGGCCTCGCCAAAGGGGTCAGGCTGGCACAAAGATGCCTTTCAGGCTCCTGACCCCTCGGCCCTGAGCCAGGCTCAATGGGGAGCGTTCAGACAGCAGGGAGGAAATGTCACTGCTTCCCAGTGCCTTGTGACACCCGCCCCAGGCTCACCTCCCCACGGTGCCCAACTGTGATGAGGGCACAGGTGGGCTGGAAGGCCCCAGTGCCACACGCCAGCAGGTGGGTCCGGTTGTGGGGCTGCAGCACTCGCACGAAGTTGGCGCACTCCACCTAGCAGGGAGAAGAAGCAGGGTGGAGGAGAAGGGGCAGGATGGAGAAGATGAAAGGGTACTTACCATCCCCTTGGGCCCTGAGGCTCAGCCCTGTCTGGCTGATCGGCTCTGGGGTTCTAGGGTGGGGGTGACATTCTTCACAGACCTTCAAGAGCCCTCAGGATCTGCTCCAAATGCCCCTAGTATAAGCCCCTGGGGGAGTGGCCACAGGCTATCCTAGGGGTCAGGACCTGGTGGTCAGGGCTAGGGGGCAGTCACTCCTGATAGCACTCACCAAAGGATCTCTTCCCTTTCGAACACACTCCTCCTTCTGTCCTGGCTGCGGTGGCCACAGGACCTGAAACACAGCCTAAGTGACTCCTGACCTCACAGCCTCAGTTTCCCCATCTGGCCTCCTAACTCTCCGACAGACCCTCCCCTCTGCCAGTCCAACTCACTTCCCGGGGATCTGGCCATGACTGATCCAGCCGCAGAGAGTAGATGGCATCACGGCCCCCCAGAAAAAGGCGGTCCCGGTACTCATCCAGGTACATGGCCCGAAGGTCCAGGGAGCCCTGGGGACCCAGGAAGACAGCAGAACGGTTGGCAGACAGGAGATCTAGGAGGAAGCAAGGGAGGGGGGCCAGTGCCCACTGCTCAGCTTTACCTCCCCAGCTAAGATGTGGAGGTGGAGGGTCCCAGCTGTGCATTCACCCCCCCCCCAAACTCACATCTGGAAAATGTTTCCATCCATAGGCCTGCTGGAGGGTCTGGGAATTGGCTCCTGGGGGTGGGTGGACAGGGGGCCCTGAGCCCTGCTTCCTACCACTTCATTCCTTAGTCCCTTGATTTTTCAGTTAACGTCTCCTTCCCACAGGCCCATCTGTGCCCTACCCAGTCCCCAAGGAAGATGGCCCTGCTGGTCCCACTGGCAGAACTTATGGTAGCAAGCTGGGCAAAATGCTGGAAGAACCTGGAGGAAGGGTGGGTTAGTCTGAGCAGTGTGCAAGGCTGACTCCGTGGGACAAGCTGCACAGACAGGGGAGGGCGTTCCCAGTAGAGGGAACACCTGGCAAAGGCCTGGGTATGGGGAAGGCCAGGTACAGCCAGGAGGAGCTCAAGGCTCTGGTCCAGGGAGGTGATGAAGGAGGACTTCCTCCTCTATAGACACTGCTCTCACAGATGCCAGGGATTGGGGGTGGCTGGCTGGGGATGCTGATCCCAGGAGCCGAGGGTCCTGAAATAGGTCCTTGGCTAGGGAGGTGGAGGTAACAGGTGGCCAAGGGAGCAGGCAGAAGGATATGGTGGGAATGAGTGTTGGCTACTCTTAAGAAGGCCAACTATCCTATGCCTGCTCAAAGGGTCACCCATCCAAAGTGGCAAGCCCAGCACCCACTCCATCCCTAAACTAATCAACAGCAACAGCCTCTTTCAAGAGGCCCTCCATGGCTGACAGTACTTTGGAGGGGATTTGCCCTATTTGGGCTTTTTTTTTTCTTTTTTTCTTTTTTTTACTTTCCCCACAAACCATAGCTCCCTGGGCAGGACCACATTCTGCCCCCAGACCCAGCTACAGACTCTCCAGAGTGGAGCCATGTCTCCCCTCTCAGGCTCCCCAGAGGAGGCCTGGGTCTCCCCACTTGCATTGGGGTGCCCAGGGGATGGTGGTCACCCCTCTGGTTTCCCCAAGAAGAAGAATCACGGAGAGTCTGTGTCTCAGGGCCCTCTTCTGCGGACCCTCTCCACAGACTCAGAGGAGGCAGTGCCAGCTGCAGCACAGAATATCAGGTCCGATCTGCTGAGCCCCCCACCCCCCGAGCCAGGATGGGCAAGAGAGGAGGCTGGGCTGCGAAGAGCCTCAAACAGAGAGGGAAGAATAAAGACCAGCACTGTGAAATGGGCTGCAGGCAGAGGGAACAAGGCTGTGGGGAGAGGAGGAGGGCCCCCACCGAAGGCTGCTGCCCTGCTTCTTACTGTCCACCCTGGGCAAGGAGGCCAGGCTAAGTGCACACCTCAGGACCTTGCAGACCTGTCCTCTCCACCCCTCCCCATCTCTCCCTGCCCATCTCTAAGGAGGCCTCTCAGGTTGTTCCCTGTGTCTCTGTCTCTCCCACCTCCACCCTCCTTGGACCTGCCCCTGCCCCCGGTCCTCTTCCCCAGTTCCTGCCTCTGGCGGCAACTCAGCTGGAGCACCATCTCCGTGAATTCCCTCCCACTGGCTGTGCTGTGCGGGGGAGTGACCTCTGGCTGGCAGAAGAGACTGCCCCGGGCTAGCTGGGACACCCCAGCTGGGGATGGCACGGATTCCCAGGGTCCCACAAACGCGCACGTGAACAGGGCATGCACTGCCCGTACCTCGGTAGGAGAGTCGCAGGCGAGGCACGCTGGGGCCAGGGCTGGGGCTGGAGCTGCCCCCAAGAAGCAGGAGGCTCCCCAGGATGCAGGAGATGGCCCAGGACGAGGGGGCCATGCTGTGGAACCAAGGGCACCAGGCTGCCCAGCAGAGCCGCCCTCTGTCCCGCTCCTGGTTGCAGTTTGCTCCGTTGCCGCCAGGCCTGACACTTATAAGGCTGCGGCTCCACCCAGTGTAGGGTCAGGGAGGCGGGAGGAGGAGGGAAGGAGGTGGGGGAGGGGCCCCCCTGCCATCCACCTGCTGCCTCTCTCTTCACCCTGGGCTGGCTGGGTTAATGTCTCTGTGTCAGATTGGCTGGCTCCCCACTGGGGAGACTTTCCCAGCTGGGATGTGGGTGGCTTACACAAAATGTTCACAAACCCAAGTCTCCAGAGATAGCCTGGAAGAGAAGTCAGGGGTCAGAGATCAGGGGTTGGTGGGCTGGCCAGAAGTCTAGCTGAGCTCTTCTTTGTTCCCTTGCCCTTCCATTGCTCGTGACAGAGACCCCACAACAAAGACAAACTGACTCTGGGCCCAGAGCCCTGATACCAGGAAGGTCCAGCCCCCTAAAGCACTGGCCTGGCTCCCCGGCTCCCCTGGCAGGTCCCAAGTTGCCTGGGAGGGTCATTCTAGTCCAAGGGACGCCATGCTTTGGGTGGAGGCTGGAAGTCTGGCTACACTTCATAGATCTGGGGTTGGCAAGAGATGAGCCCAGCCTCCTCCACCCAAGCCTATCCGTGTCTGGTCTCCAGGCCCCATCCCAGCTTACTGGGGCAGAGGACAGGATCTACTCCATGCTAGGGAATTCTCCCATTGCCCTGCATCCCACAGCCCTCCAGATCCACCAGAGCCCTGGGGCCCAGAATGTCACCAGGTGAGTGGTGGGTTCTTCCCAGAGTTCCTTTCTGCACACAGACCCTACATCTACACAATCCCTCTGGAGTGAAGGTGGAGGTGGGGCACTCACACCCCCACTCCCTCTACCCTGAGCACTGATTCAGGGCAGGAGAGCCACAGAAGAGAGACAAGGGAGGCACAAGGCTGAGGGGTTGAATAAGGGCAAGGAAGGGAACCTCCCTATGCCCCCCATCCCACACCAGCTCCTGTCTCTGCACCCCCTCGCCCACATCTACCACTGTACTCCACCAGAGCCCTTTACTCAGGATTTGAGGCTACAGGCACTAAGATTTTAAACTTCAGCTGGAGTTGGAGTTCTAAGGATTCTAGAAACTCCCACAAATTAGGCCTCCCATGTGGACCAACCTGAGCCCTTAGATGTGGTCAGGAAACTTGGGGGCATTAGAGAGGGAAGGACCTGGCTCAGGCCACACAGCAGGCTGAGAACAGGCTCTGCTCAGCCCTGGCCCTTCCTGGGACTCTCTTTATCTTCTGGGGCTCCTGGAGTACTGGGATCCTGCCCCTCCCCCATCTCAAACCTGCAAGGGAAACAGGTTGGCTCCTTGAGTCAGCATGAGAACGACCCGGGGACCTGGAGCCCTGTCTCCCTTTCTCCATCTCCCCCTAAAGCATATATGGCTCCTCCCAGGGCGAATGCAATGCCTCCTGGAATTGGGCAAGGGACTTCTCAGGGAGGCCAGAGATTAGTATCAGCCCACCCAGCCTCTGGCTCCTTGGAGAAACTTGGCTAAAGCCTTTCCCTCTTTGGGCCTCAGTCTCCTCCTTCCATGAGCAGGGAGCAGCCACCTTGGGTGTAAAAGGCTCTACACTAGTGAGGTGTGCTTGTTCAGGGCCTGCCATGGTGGTGATTATGTCATGGGCGCTCAGAAGGCTGGAGCCCCTCTGCCTCCATCTCCCTGGGGAGATGTTTCAGTCTGAAGACCAGGCTGGGGGCCAATGTCTGGCTGAAGATTGGATTGGACACGGCCCCTCAACTAGCATGTGGCCACCAGCTGTGGGTAGGAGGCCCCACGGCTCCTCAGTCTGCCGGCTCATCCTGGGGGTCTTAGCTTAGCCAGGCCCCCAGCTTGCGCTGCAGGGAGGCCCCGGTCTATTGGAGCAGGATGTGCTGGGCTGTCCACTCCATACTTGAGAAAAAACAGCCTGTGGTAAGGGCTGGGAGCCCCAGGTCTACTGCTAATTGTTGTGTGGCCTCAAGCAGGTCTTCTCCCTCTTTGGGCCTCATTTTTCCAGTCAGGGAAGTGGGTAAGGATCTTCTGTGAAGGCCACCGCTTGCTGGCTCTAAGACCCCAAAGGGTACCCTTAATACCGCAGATCAATGGGCCCAGCCATGAACATCTTATGCCATCTAATGGACAAAGAGGGAACTGCAGGAGGTCCTGAAGCTGCCCACTGTGTCAGGCCTTGTGCTTTGGCAGTGGGGCCACTCGGTAGAAACCAAAGCATCTTGGCACCCAAGGCAGCAGCCAAACAATCATAATATGAAAAGGCAGGGGCATTAGGAGATGCCGGTGACTGATTCTGATCAAGAAATCAAGGGAGGCTTCATGGAGGAAGCACTATCTAGGCAAAGGATGACACAGCCCAGAAAAAAGAGAGAGGAGCTACTCTCTTCTACTTTCCCAATCCTGACAGCATCCCACATTTGCCAGGTGCTCCCTTCTGCCCTCACTCCGTTCTCCTCACAACTACCTCCCCCTGCCCCCACATCACCCACCCATCCTCCAGCTCACCACCAATAGGGATGTGACTTTCAGCATCTCTGTTCAGAACATCTCTTCGCCTGGGCACCCCCTCCTGCACTCAGTAACCCCACTGCCACAGTTCTTTCCTCATTGCTTCCAGTCCAGCCTCTGTCTCCTTGTCCAGCTTGGATGCAGGCCCAGCACTTAAAGCAGGCCCTTAAAACACTTCCCAGAGACACGTTGCTGCTCACCCTCTGTAGCCTTGCCACTGCGTCTTGCATCACCCTTTGCCAGCTCACTGGGTTTCCCCCAAGCACTCCTGCCCCACCTTCAAGAAGCTTCCCTGGACCCCACATCTCCCTGCAGCTTCAGCACATTTCCTGTAAAACTTCACTGGTATTGTCCATGCTCACCATCTGCCCTTTGCCTTGGCCCCTTTGATCCTCTCCAGTTGGGCTTCCATCCCATTGCTCCAATGAAACCCTCATGTCCAAGTGGCCAAGGCCTCAGGGGCCTCTGGTTCCCTAATTACAGGGTCACCAGCCACCTTCAATGCCACTCTCCTTCCCTCCTGGTTCCTGGGTGCCTTACTCACCTAGGGTCTCTCCCATCCTCCTGGCCACATCTCTCTCTCTCTCTCTCTCTCTCTCTCTCTCTCTCTCTCTCTCTCTCTCTCTCTCTGTCTTTAAATCTTTTTTAATGTTTTATTTTAAAAAATTTTTTAATGTTTTTTATTTATTTTTGAGAGACAGAGAGAGACAGTATGAACAGCGGAGGGTAAGAGAGAGAGAGGGAGACACAGAATCGAAGCAGGCTCCAGGCTCTGAGCTAATTGTCAGCACAGAGCCAGATGCAGGTTTGAACCCACGAACTATGAGATCATGACCTGAGCTGAAGCCAGACACTTAACCAACTGAGCCACCCAGGCGCCCCACATCTCCTCTCTTGAACTACCTATGTGGGATGCCCAGTGTCCAGTTGTGGGCCACCTCTCTCTATACCCTCTCTCTCCAGAGCCCTCATCTAGGACCAGGGTGTCTCCATTCCCTTCTTATTTTGATGACACCTGAGTTTATAGTCCTCTCTCTGCCCTCTCACTTAGCTCCAGCCCCACTTTAACATCCCCACTACCCTGTCCCAGAGGTATCTCAACTTTGACATGGACAAAGGACTCTCCATCTCTTCTGTGATTGTCCCATCAGAATTGCACTTCCTCCAGGAAGACTTCCTGGACCACTGGTCATCACATCTCTACAGTCCCCATTCCATCTCACACTGCTCTCCTCACTGCACTCATCCTTCTGTTGTCTTCCCAAGTTGACGGTAAATTTCATGAAATTAGGGACTAGGCTTCCCTCTGGAGGGTTCCTGCATACAGCCCACATCAGGCACATGTTAGGTATATGTCTAAACTGCAGAATGGTGCACTGGCAGGTGGGCCCACTGTGGGTCTGCCTCCTCTCCTGGGGTGTCGTCATTCCTAGGTGTTTCTGTAGGTCCTTGAGTTCTCCTGCTCCCAAGGGTGGGCCTGAAAGGACCCCTCAGCTCTCCCCTCAGGCCTCCCCAGGGACCAGGCAGCTCCTGTGGTTCTGGTCTCCAGTGGAGGCATCCCCAGAATTCCAAGACTCTCTCTGGAATGTGGGCCTGTCTGGGGAGTGCTAAGGCTGGGGCACAGGTGGAGAGGCCTCGGAGCGGCTGGTCAGAGCAAGGACAGCTGTTGGCATTCTGGCTGGAGCCTGCACACCGTGGCAGCTGTCACTCCTGCAAACATCATTGCTGATACCTCCATGTCCTTGTGGTTCCCTCTCCAAGGCCAGTGCCACTCAGTGTTCTCGCTGCAGCTCTGTCCCCAGCTAAGCTGACAGCCACCAAGCCTCACACTTCCATTTTGTCAGGGAAGAAAAGTGGGTCGCTGGAGCCTCTGAGGTTCAGGGGAACTGGAAATTATACCCCCTGGACCTGGTTCATCAGATAGCCCTGGCCTGGAAACCAGGTGGCTCTGCTCTCTGCCAGGCTCACTGGATGACTGTACCTCTCTGGGTGCTGGGGTCCTCACCTGGCAAATGGGTGAGTGGAAGGAGAATAGATGGTGTGTCCCTCAGTCCCAAGGAACCAGTATTGTCAGCACGAAATGCAAGTGAGTGGGCACATGGACTGGTACTGCAGCCTACTGAGCTCATGTGGCATCCTGCTTCTCCCCGACCAGAGCCAAGAAGGAGCTGGGCCCCTCCAGGGCCTAGCACGGTGCCCTATTCTCTCCAAGCGCAGGACCTCTCAGCCGCCAACTGAACTGGATGACCAAAGCCACAGCCACCAGGAGCCCGTTAATTGTGGATTCCCAGGCCACCACCAATTCCAGATGCTGAATCATCTGGACATCAGCAGTCATAGAAAGGAGTCAGTGGGCCACAGAGCATGGTGATCTCTAATCTAATCTAACCTCTCTGGCAGAAGATGGTGCACGGGGATGGGCAGAGCACAGGCTCTGGGTTAAGGCAAGGAATGGTCATCAGGGCAGCAGTGGACCCTGTGGAGCATCCACAGCCCCCCAGGGAATGAAAGCCAAGTCCCAGGCATCCAGGGAGCAGGGTTTTATTTGCATTCCCTAGGACAGGGCTGGGGGAGGCAGTCAGGGAGAGCCCATGGTCGGTTGAGGACACACCCCAAGCTCACATGTGGGGACCCTGGCCCCTTACCCCCACCCCGGGGCCCGGCTAGAGTCGCCACGTGGCACAGACAGCTCTGAGAGAGGGTTGGTGTCTACTCCACTCCCTTCATGAACTCCAGGAACTCTGTGGAGAGAGAGACAGGCCCGGTCAGAGAACGGGGCCGGGCAGGGTGTGGGCAACAGGGATCCCAGCACACACACCACCCTCACCATCATAGTCAATGCGGCCATCATTGTTCTTGTCACCATCCTTCATGAGCTCCTCGATGTCATCTTCCGTGATGGTCTCACCTGTAGCTTGAAGCATCAACTTCAGCTCATCCAAGTCGATATAGCCATCTGCATTTCTGGGGAGGGGGGCCATGGAGAGGGTGAAGGGGACCTCAAGAGCTCATGGTGAGGGCTAGATGAAGGGAAGAAGCCATGACCCCAGGAGGCAAGACGGGGTCACTGGGAGGTGGGGTATCTCCTTCCCCCATTGCACAAAATGGGAGGCTGAGGCCTTGAGGTCACAAACTGTCCCCCTTTCCCCAGCTCTGTTAGGTTTAGGGTCAGAGGTCCAGGGTCATGCACTTACTTGTCAAACATGCGGAAGAGGTCCGACAGTTCCTCCTCAGACTTTCCTTTGCTGTCATCCTTCATACACCGAACCATCATGACCAGGAACTCATCAAAGTCCACTGTGCCGCTGCCTACAAGGTTAGCAGCACAGCCATTAGTGAGGGACGGTTACAATGCTCTCAACATTAGACCCCAGTATTGTTGCTGCATCCTTGTAGCAACTCTGTAAGATGAGTGTGGTCATTATGCCCATTTCATAGATAAGATGCCTGAGGCTCAGAGAAGTGATACAGTTCCTTCAAGGGCACAGAGTAATAAGTGGCAGAGCCAGGACTCAGGTCCTCAGCAAGAGAAGGGTGATGTGAGTCTGGGGTCTGAGGGACAGAGGGGCTCACCGTCCTCATCCACCTCGTCGATCATCTCCTGCAGCTCCTCAGGTGTGGGGTTCTGGCCCAGCATCCTCATCACCTTGCCCAGCTCCTTGGTGCTGATGCAGCCATCCTCGGCGCCCAGCACGAAGATGTCAAAGGCTGCCTTGAACTCTGTGTCGGAAGCAGGCAGTGGGGTGGGGAGTGAAGAGTGGCCAGGGCTCAGAAGGCAAGGCCCCAGAAGGCCAGAACCTTGGGGTCACCTGCCAACCTGCCCATTTCCCTCCAAGACCTCTGAGGTCACACTGAGAGAGACCCCAGCCTCTGGGGTCCTCATGCTCCCAGCCCAGCCTTGCTGTCCCCACACATACGTTCGGGCACTCACCATTTTTCTGCTCTTCTGTCAGCTGTTCTACCTAGAGAGGAAAAGAGGTCTCAGGCCTCAGACTCAGGCCTTAGCTGCTTTTAAGGAAACAAACCCATTCCACAGATAGGAAGACTGAAGCCAGAAATAGGCAGGCCATTTCCAGGTCACAGTCCTCAGTCCTCCCTCCCTGCCCCCAAAGCCCTGAGAGTCGCCACGTGGCACAGGCAGCTCTGAGAGAGGGTTGGTGTCTACTCCACTCCCTTCATGAACTCCAGGAACTCTGTGGAGAGAGAGACAGGCCCCGTTCTCTGACCCAGCTGGCCTCACTAAGGCTGGGCTTAGGGCCAGGGTGACAGCCCTCCAGAACCAAGGTGACCCTGAGTAACAATAGTCAGTGACCACTCACTCAATGCCCTTTTGGCCCCCCCTTCTGAAACTCAAGCTGAGTGGCTTGAGGGACAGCTGTCTCTCAGGTTGGGACAATAAAACCAGTGTGGGGATGGGCAAAGTCACCCACAGTAACCTGACCGGGATAGCCACTGGGCTATTTTTAACGGGGGACAAAGTTAAACCTGGTGATTGTTCTGGGGACTCTGGCATGCAGGGGGTGGGGCAGCGTTATCTGGCCCCCTGGCCTGCTGGTGCCTCAGGAGCCAAAATTAGTCCCCAGGCCCGCCAGGCCTTGTATGGGCACAGGGTGGAGGGCTGCCCCCCCCCAGATCCATGGACTCCTGCAGGAGAGGCAGGGACACCCCCAGAGCCAGCTATAGTTCTTCCCTGCCCAGGAGGGGGGCTGCACTCCCAGGGCAGAGGGAGGGGTTCCCTTGGGGACAGCTGTCTGTGCCGAATGTCCTTGCCTCTGGGGCAGGGGGAGGTCAGCAACACCCCCCTCCTGCAAGGGACTAGCATCTAAAACCCCTCCGTGACCCCAGGATGCTGCAGGCACTTGGGGTGACCACTCTTCAGTCCTCACCCCTGGCTAAACCACCGAGCCTTGAGCCTGCCAGGCCTGATGTGGGCTGGGACCCCAGTTCTCTATTCCTCTTTCCCTGTCTCTCCCCGTGGCCAATGCTTCCCTGCCTACTTCAAACTTCAAAGCCCCTTCTCCAGCTTAGGATTCCAGATCTCCAGCCCTGTCCTCAAACTCCTGTCCCACCCTCCACAGCATCTTCAGCCACGAAAGAAACTGGAGGTGGGTGGGGGATTGTAAGTGTGAGAAGCAGAATGTACAGGGCAGGAAGGGGGTGGGCAGGGAGACAGCATTATTAGAGACTCAGAGAGACAGCTTGGGAGGAACAAAGAGATGGAAAAAGATTAAGAAAGGCAAAGGTCCAGAGACCACAGACACAAGTGAAGAGAGATGTGGCTGGAAGACAGCGACACAGACTACAGACACTTGGAGATGGAGGCAGACATGATGCTAAAAGCTATGATTTCTCCACCCACCTGACAGCTTCTCTCCAGACCCTGAACCCTTTACTCCTTCCACACCCTGGAACTGGAATGCCAGATCCACTGTCCCTTTGAAGGCCTGGGCTGAAAGTGCACAGGCCCCCTCCTGGGTCCCTACTGCCTTTATGGCCCCCCCATCCTGAGTTGAGTGAGCCCCCAGTGGGCCCACCCACCCCAGCCCTGCCCAGCGCAGTCCCTCACCGCAGCCTTGTAGATGTCATCCATGCTGGCGGCTCACAGGGCAGGCTGCTGGTGTTGCCAGCCAGTCCTGGGCTTAAATAGCCCTGCCCCACCACATTCCGGCTGGCCCAGCCCACCCCTGCTTGCAGTATCCTCCACCCCCTCCCTCTGCCCTGGGGATCTCAGGCTGGCCTGAGTCCCTGTCCTCTGCCCAGTGCAGGGAGCAGATGAAGGGCTGCAAGGGCCACATCTTTTCCCCTTTGTCCCCCATGGCCCCCAGGGGACCCTCTGGAAAGGACAGGACAGGTGCTGCAAAGTAGTGGACCCCAGGCCAGGCTCCTATATACAGTAACTCAACTCCTATCCAATCGGGGAGGTGGGCAATATTATTCCCACTTTTTAATTGAGGAAACTGAGGCTCCTGGAGGAGCTAGTGGCTTGCTCAAGGTATGACCAACTTGGCAGCCCCCGCTGTAAGCTAAACATGTTGGGGGCTGGGGTGGGGTACTGGCCAGGAGTATGCAAGGAGAAGTCGTGCCAAGAGAAGCTTTGAATGCCAAGCTCAGAGTATGGTGCTGTGTAAATGTTGAAGAAGGAATTTTTTTTAAACTTTTTTTAGAAGTTTATTTACTTTTGAGGGGGCATGCACACAAGTGGAGGAAGGGCAGAGAGTAAGAGGTGAGACACAGAATCTAAAGTAGGCTCCATGCTGTTGGCACACAGTCTGATGCAGGGCTAGACCCCACAAACCATGAAATGATGACCGGAGCTGAAGTCAGAGGCTTAATCAACTGAGCCACCCAGGTACCACTGGAGAAGGAAGTTATTGATCCACCTTAGTACAGAGTAGTCTGGAGCCCGTCAGCCAGGGGTGTCAGAGGATCCATGCCCAAAAACCTCTCATCTCCCCAGGGAGGCCCTCTAGGGTTGAGTAAGATTCACTTAGTCATTCAGTAAACACAGATGCCCCATCTGTGCTGGACTATCCCCCTCCAGCTGGGTTACTATCTCCCTCTTCTGGGTCAGGGGCTTCCCCCGTTAGGATTCTATCTCTGTTACTGTCTTCCCCCATTTCAGCGCTGTAGTTTCTGGGTCCAGGGCCAGTCTGTCACCCCCTCCTCCTGAGCTCTGGTAGGCCACTATCCGGGGGGCTTGCACTCGATGGCCAGCACATATCCCTTCCTTTCACCTACAGGCAGAGCCCCCACTTGATAACCACACCAGATCCCTGCCTTGAGTGCTGGGCACTGCATTGATTAACCCAGTAGGATAGAAGAGATCTTCAAGTCTTGGAGAGGTTAAGAACCTCTGTCCAGCTCAGGCTCTAAGCACAGCTTATACGTTTCCTTTAACCCTCTCGTGCCCTACAGGGAACGAGCCTGAAAGCCAGGTTCGGCCTGCCCCTTTTCCGGAGTGGGAAACTGAGGCCAGGCAGTGCAGTGGCTTCCATCAGGTAGCCCGGGAGGTGCGGCGTCTTCTGTCCTCCCTGCCAGGGCACTGAGTGGCAATGC
>NC_043711.1:20504449-20575854 GCF_006229205.1 Suricata suricatta
GGGGGCCGGGGGGCGGTGGGACGCTGACCCCGCCCCCTGCTGCTGCCAGTCTGCGCCCGGCGGCTGCGGCTGCAGCAACGGACCCGGGAACATGGCGGCGGCGGCCAGCAGCTTCGGGCCGGAGCGAGAGGCCGAGCCGGTCAAGGAGGCGCGCGTCGTGGGCTCTGAGCTTGTGGACACGTATACGGTGTGCTGGGGCGCTGGCGCCAGAACTAGGGATAGAGACTGGAACCCGGAGTCCGAGTCGTGAGGATTGAGGGGTATCTGGGCCCCTCCACCGGGGAGGAGGGGGTAGCGGGGGGCCCGATTCCAGGAGAGAAATCTGGGGAAGGGGTCTCGGTTCCACAGGTCCGGAAACATGGTCCTGGGTTGGGTCCCAGGGAAGGAGCTTGGGGAAGGGGTACTCTTTCGGAAAAAGAGGCTAGGGTTGGGAAGGATCTGGGGATAAAACGGGGCGGGGGGGGTTCTGCGGAAGACCGGAGTCTATATGAGGCGGAGGCCCTTCTAGTTCTTCTAGGCCTGGAGGGGCGCCGACCTGGGAGGACGTGACAGGGCCTTTGGAGGGGGCGGGGGAGAAAGGTTCTCGGATGGAACCACGGGAAAGGTTCGTGGGGTCCTGCAACCCATGAAGAAGAGGGAGCGGTGCCTTGATGGAGGGGGGGTGCTTGGGGTCGCAGTTGAGATTTTCTTTAAAAATGAGGGGGGATCTGGAGCCCCGAGGCCCTAGGGGTTCAGGCAGAGACCAGAATGGGGGAGGAGTGGGGCCGTGACACGGGGGAATTGAGGTGGCCCCTGTTGACTGAAACTATCAGACCCAGGAACCTCAGGGGTCTTCGTGGCTTTGGGGTGGGGAGGCGGGCTGTCTGGGCAGCAAGCCGCCCACACACTTCCAAGGCTGTGGGGGAGGTGGAGGAGAGAAAAGGGGGGTGGAGTTCCAGACTGTGATGGAGTTGGGAGGCTTTTCTGGGTCTGGATGAGGTTGGTCGCCAGGCTGCTGGACTGGCCCTGGGGTGAGGGCGTATTGAGCATCTCCCAGCCTCCTGTTCTTTGTTCCCTGAAGGTGGGAAGTAGTGGGGGTGGGAGGCTTTGGCCATGCCTTCACCCCACCCCTTTGGCCCTCATCCTAACCCTCCTGCTGAGGGTCATTTCTCTGGCTCTTTTTCCTTTCCTGGGCGGCTGGAGGGAGAGGGAGCTGCCAAGCTAGGAAGAGGGGCTGGGGGCGGATCCTGGAGCAACAGGCCAGCCCTGGAGAAATGGCTGCTCTTCCTTGGAGGCTTCAGTTGAGTTGATTATGTCTCCTCCCCCTTCCGTGCAAGCTGCAGAGAGGGTCAGGACACTGAGACCAGGGGGCCTCTCCAGGTGAGAGTTAAGGTCTCTGAGCGGATGGCTGGCTGGCCATCACCCCTCTGCAGCATTCAGCTGGGATGTCAGCTCCAAAAAGCTCTCATTATTCCTAGGGGTTAGGCATTCCTCTGCATGGATACCAGGGATCCAGGCCGACCCTACGGCTTGTCTCCAGCTGTGCTGAGTTGAATATTATTAACACACCTACGTTTGTTGAACATTTGTCAGGCCTTGTACAAAGCATTATTCGGTTGTTAAGCCCATTCGATTTTAAGATGGAGAAACTGAGGCTCAGAGAGAATTTAGGCTCCCAGTCACTTACATAAGCCACAGCGAGGAAATGGCAGAACCAAGTATTGAACTCAGGTCTTCCTTGACTCCAGGGCCCCATTCCCTTAACCGCTAAGCTATATTGCCTTCTGCTGGGTCTTGATTGTTCATCACTGCCCTTCCCCCACCCTCCCATCAGCTTCTTAGTACTTTGACTCCTGGCTTAGCAGCAGAAATCATAGTCATGAACCAGCTGAAAGCTTTGGGAAGGGACTTGCTTCTAGGATATAGTCAGGGCACCTGGAAAAATACACAGTAGTGAAGCTAGTCCCACCAGACCCCACCCTGTTCTGCCTCCCTTGGAAGGGGTGGCCTTGTCTGCAGCTCATGTTGGAGGCAGATGTAAAAAAAAAAAAAAAGAAAGAAAGAAAGAAAAAACAAAAAAACTAAGAGATAACTTGATAGGAGGGTCACCTTTTTTGCTCCTCACCGTTGGACAGAGCCACAGATCGATTCCATGTGCCTGCCAGCTGGTGCTAGGGCTGTGGAGGAGGTAGGGTCAGATGCAGAGGCTAACGGGCAAGGGCAGCCTAGCTTTGGTCTGGGTGTTAGGACCGTCTGGGTGGCCCGTAGCTATTGCTGAGGGGAGGACGAGGCCTTCCTTGTTGCAGGCCAGGCAAGGACTGTGGATTTTCCCTTGTAGGTTTACATCATCCAGGTCACTGTTGGCAGCCATGAATGGACAGTCAAGCACCGCTACAGCGATTTCTATGATCTGCACGAAAAGGTAACTCTTGGGAACTGGGGGTGTGTCTCAGGGCCTTGGGGGGCTTTTAGGCCAAATTCCCATTGTGTCACACATTACATTTATGGCAAAACTGGCTCCATGCCCATAATGTTTAGTTTCCCGGGGAGGAAACAGGTTTGAACTTGTTCCACCTGACTATAGCTATTCCAGAGCCTATATTTTAATATCTGGCTGTGATTCCATTTCTTTGTTTTTGAGAAGAGCCGCCTTTCTCTGGGTCATTTGCAACATGAGTGTTTTAGAGACATGGTACCACCCTGAACAGTTTTCATTCTGGTTTGGAAAAGATGATGGTTTTTCGGGGCCTGGAGGTATTTTCTGAATGTCTCCACGGTCTCCAGACAGAGCTCCTTGTCTGGGATTGTACTGGTATTTCTAATCCTAGTGGACTGATGAGGCCAAGTTCCAAGTGCATTAGTTTGGTCACTAATTCTGATAGTGCTTCCAGGACGGGTTTTGGGAGTTGTGACAGGCACCTGTCCTCAGCTACTTGCCTTGGTCCTGCACCTTTGCAGAACCTCTTGGTCTGTGGTTGACCATGCTTCTATTTTCTTACAGCTGGTTGCAGAAAGGAAAATTGATAAAAACCTACTTCCGCCCAAAAAGATAATTGGGAAAAACTCGAGGAGCTTGGTGGAAAAGAGAGAGAAGGATTTGGAGATCTACCTGCAGACGCTCCTGGCTACCTTCCCTGGCGTGGCCCCCAGCGTGCTGGCCCACTTCTTACATTTTCATTTCTATGTAAGTCCCTCCCAGGTTTCCCCCTGCAAGCCCACAACCACCACAGCTCGAGGCAGCAAACCAGCGATCAGTCTCGACTTCCAGGAGACGTGGGCTGGAGTTTGAGCCCGAGGTTAGAGGATGTAGGAACACCCCCCTGGGGGGGACAGGGTGTGGGCAGCAGCGTGTTTATTGACAGGTTTGCTCTAAATTAGACTGTAGCCACAGACAGGGTTTCCTTTACCACATGGCATTTTGTTGAGCAAAAACAGCCTGTGGGTGTTGAAGCTAGTTTTCCTTCCAAATGGATGGGGGCAGATTAGAAACAGCTGACACCTGGTACAGAGTGTCGTTTCATTGTTGGTTTACAGCTCAGGACCAAGGAATCAGTCTGTGTCGGCAGAATATTGCCATCTGAGGGCATCTTCAGGGTCCACGGTGCTGAGTGTCCGTAGATAGACTCTAGTATATGCCCTGGAGCAGCTCTGCACTCCCTTTGGAGAGAGGAACAACTTCCATGGGCTGCTGGTGACAGGACAAGTTGTCACACTTCATAGAGGGAAGTTTTAGCCATGTGAAACTCAGGCAGTGAAAACGCCTAACAAGTCCACTTCTGAGAGTTTATTCTAGTGGGAGAAAGTCAGGCAACTGTGAAAAGGATATAGGTATGGGATACCTGGGTGGCTCAATAGGTTGAGAGTCTGACTCTAGATTTCTGCTTAGGTCACAATCTAATTGTTTGTGGGTTCGAGCCCTGCGTCAGGCTCTGTGGTGGCAGTGTGGAGCCTGTTTGGGATTCTCTCTCTCTCCTCTCCTTCTTTCTGGCCCTCCTTAGCTCAGCTCTGTGTGTGTGTGTGTGTGCGCGCGCGCGCTCTCGCTCACTCGCTCGCTCTCTAAGTGAATTTAAAAAAAAAAAAAGGAAGAAAAGGATATAGGTACATTCCAAGATCGTAGCAAGATACTGAAGACTATCAAAAGTCTGGTGGAAGCATTTTTTTAAAATCAGAGGATACAACCACATAATTGGATATTCTGCTGGAGAATGATGGTGTGTGTAGCTGTGTATTTATTGATAAAGGAAAAAAGGAAAATAAGTATATTACTATATGAAATGAGGAGGCCATAAAATGGTCCTGTTTTTCTGAAAAGAAGTTTATGTGGGTGTATTTGTCCAGGAAAATTCTGAAAGATCATATACCACAATACTAGGAGTAATCTCTGGATGATAGGTTTTTGGATAATTGACATTTAATTGTTTTCTCTTTATGTAATGAAGATATGAAAGAATCCATTTCATTTTCAGGCTTATCTTTTAGGTAAGGGACCTGTGGGTTGTGGTCTTAAAGGCTCAAATAATGTTTAAAACAACTTTCTTGAAGTGCTTTCAGAGTAGCACAGTTGAACCTTTCTTGGAATGCTAGAAAGAACCTGGAAATTTGGTGATAATGCTGGTGTTGGGTCACTAAGCTTGGAGGGGCTGTGTGGAAAAAGGGTGACACTTACAGATGGTCTGTATCTATTATATATATGCTTTGGATTTTGTTCTGCATATACCAGCAGTGTATGTGGCTAGCAAGTTTCCTGTTGTGTGTATTTTTTTTTTTTATGTTTTCATTCCGTATGGAGAAATTTCCATTCCTTATGAGAGTTTTTTTTAGAGAAACTTTATTGGTTAGTATTTTAGGAAATGCTGTTCTTTGGTTAGCCATTAAAGGCTAAAACTGATAAGCAGCCCTTTAAAAGTATAATTCATCGCTTAAGACCTAGACCTTTGAGGAACAAGCTTTTTGGCTACCTCAGGTTTGCCCAGCTCTGAGCACGGAAAGGCCTGGGCTGCTCTTCTGAGATAGGTTTGCCTGAGGTGGGCCTGGGCTGACCCACCTCTGAGCTTCTGGTTTGAAGCATGCTCTGCTGTTTGGAACATATTGGACATGCTGAAACTACTGTTCTCAGAAGGGCCCCTGAGGGCGCCTCGGTGGCTCAGTCGGTTAAGTGTCTGACTTTGGCTCAGGTCATGATCTCCCAGTTGGTGAATTTGAGCCCCGTTTCAGGCTCTGTGCTGACAGCTCAGAGTGTGGAGCCTGCTTCAGATTCTGATCTCCCTTTCTCTCTCTCTGCCCCTTTCCCAATTTGCTCTCTTTCTCTCAAAAAATAAAAAATTACAAAAAATTAAAAAATAAAAAGAGAAGGGCCCCCGGGTTGCATACATGCAAGGATTTTAAAAAAGTAACTGACCCATCATTACCTTAAATCCTGGTTTCTCAGCCGTGGCACTGTTGACCTTCGGGGCTGGATGATTGTCATGAAGATTGTCCTGTGCACTGCTGAGGGGCATCTCTGGACTCTGCCCACTGGATGCCAGTAGCCACCCTGGGTTGTGACAACCAAAATGGCCTCACGCATTGGCAAATATTCCCCTGAGGGGCAAAATTGCACCTGATTGAAAACCACTAGATCTTCAAATGAGTTTGAACAAACAGGACCTGAAAGATTTGTCAGCCTTTTCGGTAGGCAGGAAGCTCTTGAGGGAATGTTTCTGCCAGCCTTTGTCTCTTCAGCGTCCTCTCTTTTTATTTTTTAAAGTTTTTTTTAATGTTTTATTTATTTTTTGAGACAGAGACAGAGCATGAGTGCGGAGGGGCAGAGAGAGAGACACACAGAATCAGAAGCAGGCTCCAGGCTCTGAGCTGCCAGCACAGAGCCTGACGTGGGGCTTGAACCCATGAACGTGAGATCATGACCTGAGCCTAAGTTGGAATCTTAACCGACTGAGCCACCAAGGCGCCCCAACGTCCTCTCTTTTTAAAAAAAATTTTTTTAATACTTTTTATTTATTTTTGAGAGACAGAGAGAGACAGTGCGAGCAGGGGAGGGTCAGAGAGAGAGGGAGATACAGAATCTGAAACAGGCTCCAGGCTCTGAGCTAGCTGTCAGCACAGAGCCCGACGCAGGGCTCGAACCCACGAACCGTGAGATCCTACCTGAGCCGAAGCCGGACGCTCAACCGACTGAACTACCCAGGCGCCCCTCTTCAGTGTCCTCTCAAATTGTTCTCAACATGTTCCACTTCATGTGGGGCTGACATTGGGCAGAGCGGGCTCAGGGAATCCTATTTGTCCCAAGCCTGGGTTTTTCTTCTTCTTTAAAATAGAATTCACATACCATAGAATTCACTCTTTTAAGTATACAATTCCCTGGTTTTAGTATATTCACATAGTTGTGCGGATATCACCACTGTCTAATTCCAGAACATTCATCATTCTGAAAAGGAACTGTGTACCCATCAGTAATCACTAATGTACTTTGTGAACCCATGGATTTGCCTATTCTGGACATTTCGTATAAATGGAATCATACAAATGTGGCCTTTGTAATGGGCTTCTTTTGCTTGCCATGCTTTCAGGGACCATTTGTATTGTACTCTGGTCCTTTCTTGGCTGAGTAATATTCTCCCGTTTAGATGCACGATGTTATCTGTGAGGCAACGGACATTTGGGTTTCCACTTTTTGGCTCTTTTGCTCCTGTGAACATTCACATAGAAGTTTTTTTTTTTAATTTTTTAAAAAATGTTTATTTTTGAGAGACAGAGCATGAGCAGGGGAAGGGCAGAGAGAGAAGGAGACACAGACTCTGAAGCAGGCTCCAGGCTCTGAGCTAGCAGTCAGCACAGAGCCCGACACAGGGCTCCAACCCATGAACTGCGAGATCATGACCTAAGCCGAAGTCGGATGCTTAACCAACAGAGCCACCCAGGCGTTCCTCATATAGAAATTTTTCCGTGGACCCTATGTTTTCCTTTCTGTTGGGGATGTATAAAGAGTGGCATTGCTGGGTCCTGTGGGAACTTTAACTTTTTGAGGCACTGCCCCAATTTTTCCATTTGACATTCCTATCAGCAGTGTACAGGCCCTCTTCCCCCACATCCTTGTCAGACTTGGTACTGTCCACTTTTATGAAAGCCATCTTAGTAGTTGTGAAGTGGCGCCTTGTTGTTTTGATTTGCATTTCCCTAATGAGGCTGCCTCTTTTCATATGCTTATTTGTCATTTGCATACCATCATTGGAGAAACATATTCAGATATCCTTGGCACTTTTTTATTTTTAATTAAATTTTTTTTAACGTTTGTTTATTTTTGATGTGGAGAGGGGGAGAGAGAGAGGGAGACACAATCCAAAGCAGGCTGCAGGCCCTGAGTTGTTGTCAGCACAGAGCCCCATGTGGGGCTCCAATCATGACCTGAGGGGGAAGTCAGACACCCAAACTGAGCCACCCAGGTGCCTCTCCTTGGCACTTTAAAAAATTAGGTTACTTGTGTTTTTGTGGTTGAGTTTTAGGAATTTTTAAATATATTCTAGATATTAGACATATCAGAAATGTGATATGTAAATATTATTCCCATTGTGTGAATTGTCTTTTCATTTTCTTGATTGTGACATGAAAGTTTTAGATTTTGATGAAGTTCATTTCATCCATTTTTTTCCTTTGGTCCTTTGTGTTTTTGGTGTCCTTAGAAAGCATTGCCTAATCCAAGGTTACAGAGCTTTACAGCTTTGTTTTCTTCTAAGAGTTTTATGGTTTTAACTCTTACATTTAGGTCTTTCATCCACCTTGAGTTAGTTTTGTTTATGGTGTGAGGTAAGGTTCCAACTTCATTCCTTTGCAGTGTGGATTTTGGCGGCAAGGCAAGAAAGCAGTGCATCTGTCCGTGGGCAACCCTGAGCTGGAGAATTGAGGGGCTGGGGCAGCCCAGCCCCCTGTGTGTTGCAGTGAGCGAGTGCGCCTCAGCACTGGGCTGGTTGCTGTGCAGTTTCTCTCCAGATAGCTGTGGCTCGGTACTCCTGGGACTCTCAGTGACAACCCTCATCCCAACACCCCCCGCCCCTGGCCCCAAGCAGAGGTTTTCTAAAACAAATTTTTTTTCTTAATGTTTTATTTATTTTTGATACAGAGAGAGAGAGAGAGAGCATGAGAGGGGGAGGGTCAGAGAGAGAAGGAGACACAGAACCAGAAGCAGGCTCCAGGCTCTGAGCTAGCTGTCAGCACAGAGCCTGACGCAGGGCTCGAACCCACGAACGTGAGATCTGATCTGAGCCGAAGTCGGAGGCTTAGCCGACTGAGCCACCCAGGCGCCCCAAGCAGAGGTTTTCAAATTCAGAGAAATGCAATCCCACAGAGAATTATAGCAAACCATTTTGAGGCAGGATGTCAGCCAGTGGACTTGGGAGGCAGGCCGCTTCCTGACCGTTTATTCTAAGTCAGTCATTTGACCTCTCCATGTCTCAGTCCTTCCTTTGTAATCTTAGGGGTGATGTCCCCCAAGCTTGAGAATTGGTGGAGACTGTGCAGTGAAGGTAAAGGGTCTGGAAGAGCGCGGAGCCAACGGGTGCTCACCAAGTGCCAGCCAGTACCGGCTGCCTTGGTCAGGAAGGGCACTCAGCTCTTGTCAAAGGTGGCATTTCTGTCATTTCTTATTTTAAAGCCAGTTGACTAGGAGAAAGGTGCTTTTTTAACATTTGCAATCAGGAGCTGTGATAGGACCGTTACCACCTTGACATCAGCCTTAGCCTCCGCATCCATCCTTTGTCTCAGTGGCAAGGTGCTGAGGCATGAGTGGTAGTAGATTTCTCTGCGGCGTCCTCACGGTCGTGGAGCTCTCCAGTAAATATTTAGCCTTGAAGGTCTCAGTGGGGAATTTTTACTTAAAGCTGAATTAATTGCACATAACATACCCGACTCTTGCTAGAATGCCTCTTCACTGTCATAAGAGCTATACAGGGCCCCTCAACCCTTAGCACGTGTGTGTGAACCACACAGTGACATGTGATGGAGTCCCTTGTTTGTGCCTCATTAACAAGCACTCTGTGCTCTGTCCAAGCAGAAGCGTCGCACTGGCCTGGGGTTATGCCTTGAGCATAACCCAGTGGGGTGCAGTGGGTCGTGGGCCTCCACATGCAGAGACAGAATGGTAGCCGGTGAGCTGCAGCCCGACTGGTTCATGGCACATTTGTGTGCACCAACATTTGATCCTGGTAGGCGGCTAATTGACTGGTCTAGAACCCATTTAGGGATGGATGTTAATGGTTTTTAAACATACCTAATATTACTGGAAAAATATTTGAGTTATAAAGAATGTCTCTTTTTTTTTTTTAATGCATTTCGGGGCGCCTGAATGGCTCAGTCAGTTAAGCGTCCAACTCTTTATCTCAGCTCAGGTCATGATCTCACATTTTGTGAGTTCGAGCCCTGTGTCAGACTCTGCACTAACAGCACAGAGCCTGCTTTGGATTCTGTCTCTCCCTCTCTGCCCCTCCCCACTCATACTCTCTGTCTCTCTCTCTTTCTCAAAATAAATAAGAGAACTTTAAAAAAGGCATCTCAATTCAGGTATTTGTGGCACCCCAAAGCACTTTAGGTTCCCTCCACCCAGATTGGGTGAGGTGTGTGAGAATCACCCTCAGGTGACCTAACAGAATTTGCAGTGGCTTAGATGGGGGCAGGGGGGCACTGACTCCCATCCCCACCTTCCCGCACCAGGCATAGGCCTGGCTCTGCTCACTTTTGCTCTGCACAGCCTAACCAGAACACTCTGAGGAGGCCAACAAAATGCTTCTCTTAGGAGACTTGAACTCTCAATTCAGGGGCTGAGACATTCCTTTGCTCTCTTGGAAGGTCTCCACAGGTGAAGATGAGCCTGGGAGAGGAAGTAGATAGTGTTGCAGCAGTGTGTACTTCCCGTGCCCCAAAGAGTGGGGAAGAAATTGTCACATAGTTTGCTGCTTAGATTGCTCCAAAATAAAAACCCTGCTCTCTGCTTAGCATGAGCCCTCAGCTCCCACTATCTCTTTCAGCTTTCTGTGTTTTCCGGAAATGCCAGCCTTGTCCCATTGGCAAGGTTGGCATTGAGGCCAGCTGCCCAAAGAAATGCAACATTGTTAGGTCCAGATGGAAGGCAGGGAGAGCCCTTTCCTGCAGGAGACCTTCTGGGGAGCCCCAGGGTCACTAGCCCAGGTCAGAGAGTTGCTGCTCAGGAACCTGCCTCTTTGAGGGCTCACCAGGTGACATGGCAGCAGACTGGGGAAGTGCTGGCTTAGAGACGGGCCACGGCTCTCAAAACTGTTGGCAAATGAGCCTTTGGATCATTCCAAGCTCTTCCTAATCTTCAGTTCTTCACAACAGTCAAGGAAACTATAATTGAGTTTAAGTTGTTGAAAAAGACTGCAGTTGAACTTCACCATGAATGGAGAGTCCCTCTCCTCCCTAGCTGGAGCCCTGTCCTGCTCAGAGCCTCTGTTGTCCTGACGGCCCCTTTCATCTGACCTTTCGTCAGCTGGGGCCGTGTTTGCTCATTTTTCTCCCTTGGGTTTTTGTCCATTTGTGATGCCAAAGGGAGTTATTCTCACAGTATATGTAAACTGAATTTTAAGCAGCTTAAAGAAATAAACACATTTTTTAAAGCCAGTATAAAGTACTGAAAGAAAAAAATTAGAGAAATATTTATATAGTCTTGGGGTTAGGGAAGAGCCCTGAAGTCACAAAGAAAAAGAATCACAGATTAAACAACTTTTATAAAATAGAAAAATCTCTGTGTCAGGAAAACTGCCACAAACAAAGGTAAAATGCGTGCACAACAGGGAGAAGATACTTACAGCATATAAACAACTTTAACTCCTCCATCATGTATGAAAGGTAAGGACACCGACAAACTACAGAGAAAAACAAGGAAAGAACACTCTGTCTCCTACAACATAGTGCCTATTGAGCCCCATAAATATGTGAATCAAATGTCCTGGTGGCAGAGATGTTCCCATGAGTTACAAAGGCAACTATGTGGCCTCCATCTGGGCCTGTTTACCAGAAGGGCTGTTGGCTGCCATCTGTCAATTTGTTCCAATTCTTACCTGCAGGATTTGCAGCTGGGGCGCCCGACCGTCCCCACGATTACACACAAAAGCACTGAGGAATTGGTGATGTACAGAGAGAGCCTTCAAGGCCAAGTGGCTTTGCTGCTTTCTGGTCAGTTTCTGTAAAATCGGAGAGTACAGCACCTCTCCACCTGAGTTTCCTCATCTGTGAAACAGAGTTCGAAATACCGTCTTCCTCACATGGGGCGTTGGGAAACCTGAGTGTGCCAGTATGTGGCAAGTGCTCGGGGTTCAGACCCCCGCACCCCAGCTGTTACGTGACGGAGGGCTTAGCCTGTCAGGCCTCATTAAAGAAGTCCTTTCCTGCCTCTTGTGTATAACTTGGGGCCAGGTGGACTGGTGCGGGGCTTGACGGATGAGTGCAGAAAGAAGGCAAGTGCTCACTCAAAATATGAAAGAAAGTAGAAACAGTCCCTCCCAGAAGAAAGAGGACTTCCTCGCTGTCACACCCTCTCCCAAGGTCTTCTGGGGCCGGTTTTGGGAGCTGCTGGCTTCCCAGCTGGGTGTCTGCATAACCAGGCTTTGCCAGCTTCCTGGGCCTTGTGTGTCAGCCAGGGCCGGTACGTGCTGACTGTCACCACAATAGTTTGCTTTCCGTTCTGCCTTTGAGGTGATATTCCAAATATCCATAGAACTGGAGATACATAGTTTCCCTTCCTGGGCACTTTGACTTCAGTTTACTTTCTCTTTTGTTGTATATCATTTCTATTTGTTGCATTAACTTTCTAAAGAGCTGACGTTGCAGCCACAGAGGTGGGTAGATAGCAGGGGATGTGCTCGTCCCAGTGACAGAGGGCAGGGAGACTTCCTGACTGTGGGTTCTGTTTTCTCTGCAGGAGATAAATGGCATCACTGCAGCCCTGGCTGAGGAGCTCTTTGAAAAAGGTATGTGACTAGGAGTCCCTGAAATCCTGGGTGTAACTCGCCTAGCCCTATTAGGCCTCTGGGGACCCAGGGTGCCACAGAATTCCATCCGCATCTGTTGTGCTGGGCTGATGAGTCCCAGCCAGGGGCCACCTCCCTGGGGTTGCCCAAATCCCTGGACCTGGTCCACAGCTGAGCCTGCCTGCCTCCCTGCCCTGTGGGTAGCCAGGTCTGAGAAGCTGTGGCCCTTGACCTTGGTAATCTTGAGTCCCTGTGTTGGGAATCTAGTCCAGAACCCTGAGGTGGAGTTCTGGAAGGTGGGTGAACGCTGCCCTCTTACACCTGGTTTTTCCTTTGAAAGAGTTTAGATGTCAAACCGAGGCCAACTCTGGGTTGTGGCCCTGCCAGAGAGCATAGTAACAGTAGCTGCTGTACATGAGTGTTTCCTGTATACTTCAGCCCCGTATTGGACATCTCACTGCCTGCCTTCCAGGAGGTACAGATGAGGACACTGAGGATGAGAGGCCCAGGAGCCTGCTTGAGGATACATGGCCGGGAGGAGCAGAGCAAGGACCACGAGCCAGTCTATCTGGTTGAGAACCCCGCCTGCTCACAGGTCCTACACTGGGCTGGCATCTTGGGCCTCACCTGACCTCAGAGTGTCTGCATATTAGAGGCTGTAGCGTTGAGTCTGGTGCCCAAATGCCACCTCACATCAGCTTTTTCCCATCTCAGTGCCTCAGATTTTGACTTGGCCTCACCTCATGGAGGCTCTCCAGCCACACATTCTCATGGCCTTTCCTTTGCAGTCACGTGTCCTGGGTCTGCCCTGTGCCCACATGAGCTCAGGGCCATAGCTTTGTCCTGAGGGTGCTTGCCGAGTGCTCGTTAACTGTTGGCCAGGTGGGCAGGTGCCCTGGCTGCACAGGGGCTGGCGCTGGATGCTTACCCTGTGGGGCATGGCTGTTGCAGGAGAACAGCTCCTGGGGGCCGGCGAGGTCTTTGCCATCGGGCCCCTGCAGCTCTATGCGGTCACCGAGCAGCTACAGCAGGGAAAGCCCACGTGTGCCAGTGGGGACGCCAAGACTGACCTTGGGCACATCCTGGACTTCACCTGTCGCCTTAAGTACCTTAAGGTAAAGCTGTGGCAGCTTGGTAATGGAGAGCCACTCCGTTGTGGCACGTAGCCCGTTTGGGACCTAAAAGCTCATTGGCTGGCAGTATGTGTGAAGGTGGCTGAATGGGCCCTGGGAGAAGGAAGGCATGTTCTTTGGTGTTCTTAACACTGTGCTTCTGGCTGTGAGCACCAGGGGGCAGTTGTGACCCAATGCCCCCTCGCTCAAAACCTTGGCTTTAGCCTGCTTTGTTGACCATGCACGTGGTGAGTGGAGGTGCATGCCTGCTGCTAGTCAGGTTCGCCAGCTGCTGCGGCACTGCCCCATGGATGTGGCCAGGGAGCAGTTGCAGCAGCATCCCTAATCCAAGCCCTCTCTCTGGCCACAGGTTTCTGGCACAGAAGGACCTTTTGGGACCAGCAACATTCAAGAGCAGCTTCTGCCTTTTGATCTGTCAATATTTAAGTCTCTTCATCAGGTGGAGGTAAGGCACAGGAGCCCGGGAGTGTAGGCAGGGCCCAGCTCTCACCGGTGTGGTCTTGCTTCTGACTATCTGGAGCTGCAGAGTGTATGGATTTACCTGTAAGGCAGTTTTCGAAGTCGGTATGTGGCAGACTCTTGTCTAGAGAAGTCTGGCCCATCTGAAGGTAGAGAGAGTGGGGCCTCCAGTGCCCCCGGCTGGTCTGCATGTCTCCACTCTGGGCACAGGCAGCATTTAGACAGGACGGTATCAGTGGTTAGCTCCCTCCTCCCATTGCTGAAACTCAAGCGCTGGGGGGCACCCTGAGCTGGCTGAGCCGGCTCCAAGTCCGTGCCTTCTAGGACAGGTTGGCAGAGGGCTCTCTGCTCTCTGGTGTACCCAGGCCTGACACTTTGTATCACTCACTACTAAACTCTTGGGCTCACAATGCAAATTTTGTTAACATTGTTTTAATGAGAGGGGACCCAGTAACAAATTAAAAAAATGCTTCAAAGCATCTGTTTCTTGAGCATGGCTTTTGCTTTTAGCCCTGTGCCCTGATGTACACATCTTGATGGAAGCTTCCCAAAAGCCCTGTGAAATGGGCACTTTTATTCCCATTTTACAGTTGAGGAAACAGGGTTAGGGAAGTAAGGAGGTTTCGCCAGGACCACACAGTTAATGAAGCTGGAATCTGAATCCAGCCAAGTCTAACTCCAAAGCCTCTGCTACCCATTGGACTGTGCTGCCTGCACATTCCGGGCTAGTCTCAGAGAGCTGGAGGCCACATCCCTTGCTGGGAACCTGCGATGCGTGACTTGACCAGTGCTGGCTGAGGAAGAGCGGGAAGTGAGAGGAGGGCCCACCCCAGCCTCAGCTCGCACAGGCTGAGGCCCAGAGTCGGAGTCTCTAGATAGGTAACGCCCATGCATTTGCTTTGGCCTGTGGCCTGACCTCCCCCCGCTGCAGGACAGCCGAGGCCAGTGAAGTGGGGCTGGGTGAGCAAGGGGGCCCATCATGGAACAGAAGCAGAAAGGGCAGTGAGAAGCCCCTTGCTCTCAAGCCTTTCTTTCCAGAGCCCACACTTCCTGTCCACCTGCCAAGCCCCAGCCAGCCCTTAAAGAGAAAACGGAACATGGAGCTCGTGGTTCAGTGTACACATTGCTAGATTCTTTGGAGAATGTTTAGTTAGCACTAAAAATTGGGGAAAAGAGACTTAGGGTAGATTCACCTCCTGCCTCTTAACTTGGGTTTAGTGATGGTTGTGCTTCTGTTGTGTATGGGTGATGAACATCCTTTTCCAGGACTTCTGATGGAGCAGTGATGGCCATTTCTGAGACATAGCTGTTCTTTGTTTCAGATAAGTCACTGTGGTGCCAGGCATATACGGGGGCTAGTTGCGTCCAAGCCCACCTTAGCTACAATGAGTGTGCGCTACTCCGCAACCTCTATGAAGGTACGCTTCACCCATTTCCTACCTGGGGCGCCGGCTGAGAGGCAGGATCCTGCGTGGTGACCCCTCTGCACTGAGGATGGGCGTGAGCATCACTGCTGCCTGTCAGACACCAGACGCCGGACCTTCCCCTGGGCAGTCACACACTCATGCGGGTCCTTATGCTTGACAGTTCCCACGACGCTTTGGTCTGCGTCTTCATCAAAAATCAATGCTGTTAGGGGTGCCTGGGTGACCCAGTTGGATAAGCGACTGATTTCAGCTCTAGTCATGACCTTGTGGTTTGTGGGTTCAAGCCCCACATCAGGCTCTGTGCTGACACCTCAGAGCATGGAGCCTGCTTTGGATTATGTGTCTTCCTCTCTCTCTGACCCTCCCCTACTCGTGCATGCGCGCTCTCCCTCAGTAAACATTAAAAAATAATCAGCGCTGTGAAACAAAACAGCTGAAGGAACTGGGTCTCCCCCACCCCAAAAAGACCCTGGTTTTGGATGTGAACACATTGTTAGGCAGTGGCAGTGGCAGAGTATTTAATAGATTGATAAAAACGTTTCTCCAAGCTTAGCATTTGTTCATATCTTGTTCTGAGTGGACTTGGAGTAGACAGGTTGTGGAAATGCTGGTCCCTGTCACTTGTGTGTGAGTAATAGAAATGCTCGAATTGAGAATGTAAGGGTTTTTTATTTCTATTTACCATTTTATGGATTGTATCTTAGTAGTATTAAAGTCCATCTCAGGGTATAGAACGTAGTCCCTACTTCTGTGACGTACAGTATGTGGTCCAGATTTGGGTTTGGTGAAGTCTGTAGGCCGCTAGCTGAAATAGGAGGCTTATGTGACGAACAAGAGTGTGTGGCAACTCGGCCTCTGTCCAAGGCATTCCCTGCTGCCTGGCTCAAAGGGCCCAGATTGATCCGTTGAGGGAGGAGAGGTCTTCTGGGCAGAACAAGGCAGGCCTGGCTTCCTGCCCTTTGATGGTGCCCCTGTGGCCATGCTGCTATCCTGCAAAGTAATGGCTAAAAAGACCTAGTATCCTTAGTGGGGACCATAGTGCCAGTCTGGAAAAGACAGTTGCCTGGGAACACCATGAATTCTGATCTTCAGCTCCTGAGATTTAAGCCAGAAAAGGCATCACCGAGTAGCAAAGACTCTTCTGGGTTTGAAAAGCATTCGCTAATGAAGCAGGGTCAGAACATATCCCAAGTGGCTGTTATGTTGCTAAGCTTTACAGTTATTTCGCAATCGTTTAAAACTGTATGAACTAAAGTCCATTTTAATGCAAGTTTACTTCCACATGCTAAATATGCTGAAGCCCTTCCTGAAATTTTGCAATGATTGTGTTGCGTGAGGGCCAAGTGTGGTGCTCACCAGATGTTCTTACATAGGAAGTCCTTGTTCCCGAAGCTTCGGAATTTGATGAGTGGGAGCCAGAAGGCACTGCCCTGGAAGGCCCTGTGACCGCTGTCATCCCCACATGGCAAGCACTGACTACTCTAGACCTGAGCCACAACAGCATCTCCAGCATCGACGAGTCTGTGGTATGCTCTCAGTGGCAGGCATCAGAGGCTTCTCTGGCCTGATCAAACCCCAAGGTTGAGTATTTGACTTGGCCTTTTCTAGAAGGATTAAGGAAAACCTGTATCCGGTGCTCTGTGCGTTGCTTGCAGCTTTTAAGTTAATTTCAAGTGGGATTAATTAAAATAGGTGAGGTAGTGGGTAGAGCCAAATGGATCCTACTGATTGCATGCACATTTGATATAGAAAAACAGTAAGTGAAGAAACTTATGCCCAGGGAGTAGAGTGGAAAACTCACTCCATAGATTCCAGATGTGCCTGCATAAGAGTGACAGCCAGATGATATTTGGGCAATAGGAGAGTAATTCCTCTATTTGTCCTTTTGGTGGGGTTGGGCAGGGTTGTAGAGGAGGGATGGACTTCCTTCCCTGTCTGCGACCTTGCCATTTGTCATTTTCACAAGCCAAGTGTTCTATAAAAACAGTGGGTCAGGCTCAGCACTGGAGGCCCTTTGTGCTCCTGGGACTTGCAGTCGTGGACACTGGAAGGGGTCACATCAGCAGCCCTGCAGAAGTGTCCAGCTGAGGGGTCCGTGGTCAGGAGGAAGCATCCCACCAGGTGCAAGGGCCACCTAGGATGCTTCCTCCTAGAGTAACTTCGAGTATCTCTTTTCTTTCACAAGAAATTGATTCCAAAGATTGAGTTCCTAGACCTGAGTCACAATGGAGTGCTGGTCGTGGACAACCTTCAGGTAATTCATGTGTTTAAGAACCACCACCTGTGGGCTTCTCAAGGTCCCATTCTCCTGAGAGTTCAGGCGGCTGATGCAGCCTTGGGGTTTTGGCCATATCCTGGGATTTTCTCCCATAGGCACCCCAGAGGTGTCTGGGTGCACCAGAGGTTTACAGAGCCAGGGGCTACTAGTCTTCCTTTAGGGTCTCAGCGATGCATTGGGTGATGGTTGCTCTAGTTTCACAGAATGGGAGAAGGTATGGAAATATAACTCGAGCATGGTGAAGATATGCCTCCATCACGATGATGGACAGTGCCGGGCCTGTGGGCTGTGATGCCTCTTTGGGAGGTGCCACTGGGCCATGGGGCATGCAGGGGAGTAAGGGGATTCCGAATCTTGCCAATAACTGTCCGAGGGAAGTGGGCGTTTGAGGGTAGAAGGTCTGCTGCATCATTCGTGGGAGCCTTGACTCGAACCAGCCTACCCTGTTTTCAATTCTGCTGCAGCACCTGTACAATCTCGTGCACCTGGACCTGTCCTACAACAAGCTCTCCTCCTTGGAAGGGGTTCACACCAAACTGGGAAACATCAAGACCTTGAACCTGGCAGGCAACCTCCTAGAGAGCCTGAGTGGCCTACACAAGCTCTATTCCCTGGTCAACCTGGATCTCCGTGACAACAGGATCGAGCAGGTGAGCCACAGCCCAGAAGGATCTCAGGGTTCTGGGATGAATGTGCCTTGGTGTTTGTCACTTTAAAGAAGAGTTGGGGGGGGAGTGGGGTCTGGGTTGCTCAGTTGGTTAAGTGACCGACTTCGGCTCAGGTCATGATCTCGTGGTTCATGGGTTCTAGCTCTGCATCGGGCTCTGTGCTGACAGCTCAAAACCTGGAACCTGCTTCAGATTCTGTGATTCCCTCTCTCTGCCCCTTCCTTGCTCATGCTCTCTCTTTCTCTCTCAAAAATAAACAAAAAATAAAAATAAAAAAAGAAGAGCGGGAAGCTTTCACTGCAAAGAGGCTGTCAGATGTGTTGCCCTGTTCGTGAAACATTCAAAGCAGGGATGACGGCAGGGAACTCATGTGTTACAGATGGAGGAGGTCAAGAGCATTGGCAGCCTCCCGTGCCTGGAGCACGTGGCTCTGCTGAACAACCCTCTGAGCATCATCCCTGACTACCGGACCAAGGTGCTGGCTCAATTTGGAGAGAGGGCCTCTGAGGTGAGCCGCTGGGGTGGGACAGCTCTGTCAGAGAGACAGTCCCGATGGTCTGGCTTTTCACAGGCAGCACTGGAGGGAACAGCCACTGTTTTATGCCTGCCTGCTTCAGAAGGACATCTGGTCCTTAAGGGCCTTTTAGTTCTGAGAATTCTGCTGCCTCCCCAGGAAGAGGCTTTCTTGCTCCTTCTGTGGGGGACACCAGCTGCCCTGGTTCCCACTGGCTTCCCTCTTGTCCTTTCTGTCAGAGCTTCAGGCCAGGAGGACTCCCTACAAACCAACAGGCACAGAGTGAGTGTGGAAAGACTCTTCCGCTTTTAAAAAGCTACACTGTTTTTCGTAGACTGCAAACCTAAAGGGTTTGCCCGCCTTTGCCAGTGTAGTCTAGCCCGGTGTCTGTTGCCTGCTGAGTGTAATCTGGCCACCTGCCACCCTGCCAAACGGACAGATCCTTTGTCAGATTCACCTGTCTTCAGCCTCAAGCAGGCCCTGCCCCCTTCTCCCCAAATCCCAGGCCAGAAGATATCTGGGTGTCTGTCTGCATCCTTCCCTCACCACCCGCCTCATCTCTTCTCAGCCCCTAGTGCCCTTTCATCACACCGTCAACCAAGACCATGTTCCTAAGATGTCCTCCTCCTACCCTCCCAGGCTGCATGGTGTGGCATCCGCTCCTCCCCCACGTTCTTGGGGCCATTCCTCATTCGAGTACACTGCCATTCCTCACTGCTTGCCAGCCACAGCACCCTCCTGTATTTGCCGTTGGGTGTCCTTGCTCTTCTGCCTGGTCCCCCGTCCAGCAGCCCTCCCCTTGCTCTTCACTGATCTGAGTTTTGCCATAACCAGGGGCTTGGTTCAGGTTGCTACCCTCCCCCACTCCCAGCCACCCAAGAGGCCTTGATGGTGGTTCCTGCACCCTCCCCTTCTCAGAGAAGGACTCTGAGAAATGGACCAGGCGGTGTGGGCGCTCTCAGGTCACTTCCATGGGTGGCGAAGGGCTTACTTGCCAGCGGGTGGAGCCTCCCTTGGCCTCCTGTGTCCTGTTGGGGCTTGGTCTGCACCTCAGCAGGACCCCTGCCACTCTGCTCCCATTAGCCCCTATGCTGACCCCATTCTCTGACCTCTGTAGGTCTGTCTGGACAACATGTCAACCACAGAGAAGGAGCTGGATACCGTGGAAGTGCTAAAAGCAATTCAGAAAGCCAAGGAGGTCAAGTCAAAGCTGAACAACCCAGAGAAGAAGGTGGGTCTTTATGTGGGAGGTGACAGGAGTGAATGGTGAAGAGCCAGCTAAGGAAGGAGCTGGCTCACTGTGGAACCGGGCTGTGCAATGCTCGGGTCTATTGCATCCCAGCTGTGCCCCTCCATATCCTAGCTGCTTGACCTTGGGCAAGCCACACCCCTGTCTTCTCACCTGTGCAAGGAGGGCGGTGGCAGCACCTGCCGCATCGGGTTGCTACGGACTAGGCTGGACCGCCTGCACCATCACCATGCTTGTGAGAGCTGGGAGCTCCTCCCTCCTCCCCACTGGCTGTGCCGGGTTCTGGGCTTCCTGATCTGTCTCTCCTCTCCCGGGCTGACTTGAGCACTCCTCCTCAGATCAGTGAGGATTCCCGGCTCTCAGCTGCCTCCTGCATCCGGCCCAGTGGCTCCCCTCCCAGTGTGGCTCCCACCTCTGCCTCCCTGCCCCAGCCCATCCTCTCCAACCAAGGTAATTGTGTGTGTGTGTCTTTCCACCTGGCAGAGTCACGCAGGTCCTGCTTGGGCCTCCTGGCTGGGGTTGGGGCTGATGCTGGCACCTGCTCCCTGTTGGGTTCAGACAGGGAGGGCATGGTGCTGTCTACAGGCTAGCGCCTCCAGGGGGGGGCACAGAGTGGGGGGTGCTGGCCTGAGTTCAGCTCTGTTGTTTGTTTAGCAAGTACCTCCAGTTGGTCTGAATGCCCATAACAGTTCCTGTAGGATCCTATGGGTTTCTGATGGGGCCAGGGGGCTGACCTTAAACAGGCTTGGGGCTGCTGCTCATAAGGACCCTGCTCCCTGGAAGGCATCGTGGGCTGATTGGCTCCTTGTTAATGGGAAGCCAGGCCCAGTGATTTTCTGGAATTGGGCACCTTGAGCCTTGTGTAGGGAACTTCGTTTTACCATTGCCTCACCTCTGTGGCTCTCACGGTGTGATCCAGCCCCAAAACACTGTGTGTGTGGGCCCAGAATGGGCTGTCTGTGGACCCATGGAAGACCAGTTCCCTTCACCCGCCCACTGTCTTAGCGTTTTCAAAGGGCTTTCACCTTTGAACCCAGGCATCCTCGGAGATGAGTGAGTGAAGCAGGTCCCATGAGAGTGTCTGCTGGCCCGGCCCCCACGGAAGAGGGGAGGGTGTGCCGTCCCAAGTGGAGCCAAGGCTCGGGACACGCAGGAAAGAACGCCGCCCGCCCGGGCTCCTGGAGACGCAGAACTTGGTGTGAGGTCTTGGGAAAACAGTTTGACCCTATGTTTCAAGAGCCAGAAAAACGTTCCCACCCCTTGACCTGGTAACCCCACTGGTGGGGATTTTATCTTAGTGGGTTAAGTTAATGGGGAAGGGGGAGGCGAAATGCTCACTGCAGCGTTATTTATGCCAGCAAAACATGGGATGTGACAAGCGTCAGAGGATGCAAGGGAGATTGAGCTGTGGTACAAAATGCTCTGCCGCCATGACATCAGAGAGAGGGGGCTTGGGTAGGAAGAAAGGGGAAGGGCTCGAGTTAAATTGGAAAGCCAGTGGCAGGGCAGCACACCAAGGTCATGACCGTGAGATGGGAGAGAGAGATCAGGAGAATGGAGTGGTGGTGTTAGGGGCCAGAGTGCTTCTCAGTCTGCTTTTTATAACACCCTTGACTGAGAAATTTTAGTTTTTTTTTTTTTTTTTTTTACCTGAAAGAGGGAGGGGTGGAAATTGTATCCCAGTGAAGAAGCTTCCCTGCCACTGGGCCAAAGCCCCCTTGGGGGCCACTGCCTCGAGCTGCTGTGTCACAGCACTGGTAGACCTGCGGAGGAGCCATGTGACTAGGCTTCTTGGGGGCAGGGAGGTGAGACGGGTCCTTGAAGCCGAGAACCAGCCAGTTCTCAGCGTGTCGAATCGATGAACGAGTGAGCGTGTGAGTGAACAAGCGAGCAGAGAACCAGATAGTGAAGTGCAGACTGTGGGCAGGGGGACGTGAGGTGCCTGCCCCCAGAGCCGTAGCTGCAGGCAGCCCCTCCCCCACTGCCCCACTTCTGGGGACGTGCCACAGGGCGGCTCACTGTAGTTTGCTCCCCCTTTCCCGGCTACCGGACGTTTAGACTTTGTCTCCAGATTTGCACCTCTTATAAATAAAACTGCAGTGGATGTCTTTGTGTGCACATCTCTTTCCTTTTTGTGAGAAACTACAGATTTCGGGCCCCATCTAGGCGTCTGATGCCTCTCGTCTCATCCTCCGAATGACTCTTCCTGACCACTTGTTTGTACAGTCCATGGTCCAGGAAGGAAGCAGAAAGACTGTCCCTGTCCACATTTCCTCAGTCCCAAACAGGGTGTGGGGTGGGTAGTGGTAAGAAAACATTTTTTCTCACTAAGGTGGAGAAATGTTTGTGTTCAGCTATGTGCTGCCTGCCCAGGGTCTGGCCTGGACGGGCCAGGATTTCTCCCTAAGGGAGCAATTATGCTCCCAGCCTGCTCCCGCCTGTAGAGGTGAACATACTTGTGAATAAGGTGCGTGCTCTCCAGTTAACACCAGGCCTCTGGTTATCTCAGGAGCCGTTAGCCAGCTTGTTGGAGCCGTGGAGGATTGTGACCAGTAGGGGCTAACGTGTGAAATGCCAGAGTTGACGCTTCAGCCAGGTCTATAGAGAAGTGGTTAGGAGCAGGCACCCGGGAGGCAGTCAGCCCAGTTTGCATCCCAGCTTCCCTGGCCGTGTTCCTTCAAGCAACTTGCAGCCTCTCTGAAGTTCCGTTTTCTCAGCCATAAAGTGGATACACCCTACTTCATCGATTCTAAGATGCACCTGTTTCCACCCTGTGACTTGTCTGAAATTGAGATGCGTCTTTCAGTCAGTGGCGTTTCATAGTCACTGTCAGCCAGCTGGTATTCGTGATGGAGTCGTGTGAAAGCCTTCCATGGACACCTGCTAAGACCAAGATGGCGCCCCATCCACGCATCTTAGATTTGATGAACTGTGGTAAATAACGAGAGGTGTGCATGAGCTAACGCTGTGGGAGCGCTTAACACTGCTCCTGGCTCACCGGAAATGGTCAGTAAGGGCTTCCCTTCCCTGCATCCTTATCAGGTTTCCAGATGACCAAGACAGTTCCCCTGATGAACATGGAGTCTCTTGGGGAGGTGAGCTTGTGTACCCAAGGGAGAACAGGGCAGAATGATGTGAGGGCATTTGTAGAAGTGAGAGCCATGTCTAGAGCAGAGAGGGCTTTGCCGTGGAGGTTAGTATGTGAGGTGAACCTCAAAGGATGGCAGAACCTGAGTGAGTGAGGGAGGAGAGGGGTGCCCTCCAGAAGAGAACAGCGAGCTTTATGCATGGCTGTGTGCTTGCTGCCTTCCTGCCTGTGCATAGCGCCTGCTGCTTGGTTTTGGGGGGTGTCTGGGCTTGGGCTGCTTGCCCTGCTAGCCCATGGGCAGAAGACGTGGGCTGCATGAGTTGTCCTGTCCCTGGGGGGCAGCTGAGCTGGACAAGGGTCCATGACCTCTGGAGCTCAGTCATTTCATTGAACCATGGTGACTAGTGGCAAAGCCAGGCTGTGGAGGCAAGCCCTAAGCTCCTTCAAACCTCTGCAAAACTGGGGTCAGTGCTCAGGGTTCTTCCAACTAGCCAGCTGTATTTAGGAAAATGTTTTTAAGAAGTCTTTACCCTCCACTGATGTAGAAAACGCTTGGAGTGAAGTAACAGGCTGGGACATGCTGTGTTCATAAAACAGCATCATCAGGGTTTAAGAACACCATGTGTTTCTGGGGTGCATTGGTCAGTGTGCTGTCCATGGAGGTAGCCTAAGGGAGGGTCAGTGGGGGGTGTCCTGCAGAAAACAGGCCATGGGTGCCAAGCACGGATTGTCCTTACCAACCGTGGAAGAAAACAGCCTGGAAGAAGGCCTGGCCGATTGAGGGGTTCTGAGCCCGTGCGTATATGAAGCTCTATAGAGATACTACGTTATTGGGGGGATGGGGCCAACCGGTCATTTCTCTAGAAAGAGGCTCTAGGAGTGAGCACGTTTCAGGCTCTTGATGGACATACTGCCAAACTGCTCTCCCAGCGGGCAGGCCAGCTCATGCCCCACTGCCCTCCTCTGCCCAGTTAGGCCAAGTCTAGGCCATGCAGTCAATCAGGCCCTTGCCAAAGTGAGGCAAAACAGAGGTCATGTTCCCACTTGCCCTTCTGTAGTTCCTGTGAGAGTGCGCATCGCTTCCTGTGTTCTTTCTGGCCGCCGTTCCTTTGTGGGACGTCTCTTCATCTTGTGGTCTCCTAACGGGGTTTCCAGCTTTCCCCTCCCGTTTTTGTTATCTGGAAGAACCTTTTGTAGATTAAAGACACACACCTTCAACAAGTATTGCAAGTACTCTTTTCTTGTTTCATTTCACTTGACCATATTTTAGGTTTCTTACTGAAGTTTGGTTGTTACATAGTCACACACATCTCAATTTTTTCCTTTAGATTTAGGTTTAGAAAGTCTGTCCTGCCTTGAGGTTAGATAAGCAGTCATTTGTTCTTAGAGATTTTTTTTTCCATAAGATTTCCACTTTTAATGTTTTCTTATATGATCCACGTGGCTGGGGTAGGGGGGTCTGAAAAGGCCCCCAGTCAATGCCGGTAGCCTGAGGGCCCAGCCCTGTGTGTTGAAAGGCTACTTTCCCTGCCTGCCCTGCCCGCCTGCCCCTGGTCTCCCTAGGAATCATGTTCGTGCAGGAGGAGGCCCTGGCCAGCAGCCTCTCGTCCACCGACAGTCTGACTCCCGAAGACCAGCCCATTGCCCGGGGATGCTCTGAGTCCTTAGAGTCCATCCCTGCAGGACAGGTAACACCCTCCTCCTACTCTGGGGGCTTGGTTATTTCTGTGGACCAGCTCTTCTGCTTGGGGCTGTCTGGGAGTAGGAGGTGGTCTGGCTGGAGCCAGGGCAGGTGCTGTCGCTGCTTGGTCCACTCTGCTTTGTGATGAGCGATTTATATTCCCTGTCTCATCTGTCCATCTGTCTCTCTCAGGGCTAATAGGAATAGGCAGTTCTCTCTCACTAGGCCCTGAGTGACAAAGCCAGATGGTTCTTAGCTCCTGTGAATGGACTCTCCTGTGAAAGGAGTTCAGAAGGCCCTAAGCGGGGATTGTTTGGGTCCTACACCCATCAGAAAGAGTTTTTCTCCTGTTGCCTGCACCCTGGGCTATACTGCCTGCTCCTGCTTGTTACATTAGTAGTCTGTGACTCTAGAAACTTCTCTGTGGCTGTAGCTAAGGGTTCTGGAACTTCTTCCTGAGTCCTGGGAAGAGAAGACAGCAGTGTGATGTGAAGGTCTCGTGTGTGGGGAGTGTGGTTGGTACGTGGGCCTCCATTGAGCCCTGGCTGTGTTCAGCAGTCCAGGGCCATGGCCTTGTTACCCTGGGCAGTCTGTGGGGTTCTCGCTCTGTCCACACACTCCTTGGCATTCCTCCCTTCACTTCCCCCCCAGAGTCACACACTGCCCAGAAACCATTGGGAGTGCCATGCCAGGTAGCCTCTGCTCATCGAGTCCTCTGCTGCCCAGTTGCCAGATTGGTAGACTGACGATGTGGAGCCTCTGGAGTGGCACGAGGAGCCCTCAGATCTAGAGCACATGCTGAGCTGTGTGGGGGCATGGGCTGGGTCAGACGTGGACAGGGGTCCCAGCCCTGCTGTGTACTGGTGGGGGGACTGGATGAATTTCTGCCTTTCTGGGCCCCAGAATCCATCTCTGAGGGAAGTGTGGGGATGGTGGGGGCAGCTGGCTCAGGGTCAGGCACCCAGTAAATGCCAGGGAATGGCTGTAGCAAGTAGGAGGCTCACTCCATGTCCTTCTCTGTCAGGCACCTTCTGATGATTTACGAGACGTGCCAGGAGCCGTTGGTGGTGTGAGGTAAGGAAGAGGTAGAGAAGGCATTCTAGGCCTCCTGCACATGCCCAGTTGTGGGCTAGTGGGAACCAGTGGATTTTGTTAAGGATCTGTTCATAGAAGTCTTTCAAAACTGTTTCTTCGTTTAAATAAACAAACACCAATGAGGTGGGCTCTGGTCTGTTTCCAAATTCTGTCCCTGAAGTTTGCTTGACATGTTATCCCACACTGGGGGTCAGCAGATTAAGGCCAGTCTGGTCCACAGCCTATTTTATTTTGTATAACCTGTGAGCTAAGAATGGTTGTTTTATTCTTAAAGCACTGTTAAAAAAAAAAAAAAAAGAATATGTGGGTTGGGTGGCCCCCAAAACCCAAAGTGTTTATTTTCTGACCTTTTATAGAAGTTTCCCAATCCTATTCTCTATATGCTTTTTCACAAGGGGAGCAGTGGCCAAGAGGAGCTAGAATTTAAATGTGGAAAGTCCTGGGGCACCTGGGTGGCTCAGTTGGTTAAGTGTCTGACTTCAGCTCAAGTCATGATCTCACAGTTTGTGGGTTCAAGCACCGCATTGGGCTCTGTGCTGACAGCTAGCTCAGAGCCTGGAGCCTGCTTCCGATTCTGTGTCTCCCTCTCTCTCTGCCCCTCCCCTGCTCATGATCTGTCTCTCTCTGTCTCTCAAAAATAAATAAATGTTAAAAAAAATTTTTTTTTAATAAATAAATGTGGAAAGTCCTAAGACCCACCTAGCTTACTGCCTGACCCCCATCCCAGAGGCCCCTGGGTATCCCTGAAGGGAACTGTTGTCAACCAGTGACTTCATGCCCTTGAGCTCTCATTGTCTTTGGGACTCACAGCCAGTATCTGAAGGACTGAGAAGTCTTTGTGGTGCTTCTGCGGTGGGGGGGGCTCGAGTGGTGTGGCGGGACAGCGTTGGTGCCTGCGGGCCGAGCCCTGGTGGTGTGGGCTCTCACTGAACTGGCAGTCCCAGCCTTCCAGCACCTTGGCTCCCCACTGGGGCCCTTGCCGTGGACTCAGGACAGGCTCAGTTGTTGAGAAGGCTTGGGAGACCCTTGTGTCGGTCTGTCGAGGCCAGGGTGCAGTGGCAGGCTGTGCGTAGGGGTGGTAGGGATGGGCCAACCCAGCATGCCGTTGACCTGGCCTCTCCCCACACAGCCTGGAGCATGCGGAGCCGGAGGTCCAGGTGGTGCCTGGGTCCGGCCAGATCATCTTCCTGCCCTTCACCTGTATTGGCTACACGGCCACCAACCAGGACTTCATCCAGCGCCTGAGCACCCTCATCCGGCAGGCCATTGAGCGACAGCTGCCTGCCTGGATCGAGGCTGCCAACCAGCGGGAGGAGGGCCGGGGCGAGCAGGGCGAGGATGATGACGATGAGGAGGATGTTGCTGAGAACCGCTACTTTGAAATGGGGCCCCCAGATGTGGAGGAAGAGGAGAGTGGCCAGGGGGAAGGAGAGGAGGAGGAGGAAGAGGAGGAGGAGGAGGGCGAGGAGGAGCGTCTGGCTCTAGAGTGGGCCCTGGGCGCGGACGAGGACTTCCTGCTGGAGCACATCCGCATCCTCAAGGTGCTCTGGTGCTTCCTGATCCACGTGCAGGGCAGCATCCGCCAGTTCGCCGCCTGCCTTGTGCTCACCGACTTTGGCATCGCCGTCTTTGAGATCCCACACCAGGAGTCACGCGGCAGCAGCCAGCACATCCTCTCGTCCCTGCGCTTCGTCTTCTGCTTCCCCCACGGTGATCTCACCGAGTTCGGCTTCCTCATGCCAGAGCTCTGCCTAGTGCTCAAGGTGCGGCACAGTGAGAACACGCTGTTCATCATCTCAGATGCCGCCAACCTGCACGAGTTCCACGCTGACCTGCGCTCCTGCTTCGCCCCGCAGCACATGGCCATGCTGTGCAGCCCCGTGCTGTACGGCAGCCACATCAGCCTGCAGGAGTTCCTCCGCCAGCTGCTCACTTTCTACAAGGTGGTGGGCGGCGGCCAGGAGCGCAGCCAGGGCTGCTTCCCCGTCTACCTGGTCTACAGCGACAAGCGCATGGTGCAGACCGCTGCCGGGGACTACTCGGGCAACATCGAGTGGGCCAGCTGCACGCTCTGCTCGGCTGTGCGGCGCTCCTGCTGCGCACCCTCTGAGGCCGTCAAGTCGGCTGCTATCCCCTATTGGCTGCTGCTCACGCCCCAGCACCTCAACGTCATCAAGGCTGACTTCAACCCCATGCCCAACCGAGGCACCCACAACTGTCGCAACCGCAACAGCTTCAAGCTCAGTCGCGTGCCGCTATCCACGGTGCTGCTGGACCCAACACGCAGCTGCACCCAGCCACGGGGCGCCTTCGCAGATGGCCATGTGCTTGAGCTGCTCGTGGGCTACCGCTTTGTCACTGCCATCTTTGTGCTGCCCCACGAGAAGTTCCACTTCCTGCGTATCTACAACCAGCTGCGGGCCTCGCTGCAGGACCTAAAGACAGTGGTCATCGCCAAGAGCCCTGCGACCGGGGCTCCGTCCCAGGGCCCCCTCGTGGATGGCCAGCCTGCCGAGGGCAGGGCCAGGTGAGACTGAGCACGGGCTCTCGGGGGGAAGTGGTAGGGGGGACCGTATCTGAGACTGTTTGCCCCACATCACGTCTCTGAGCATCTGCATGTGTGAGTGGGCCCACAGTGGCCCTGGTTCCTCTGCTCTTCCTCGGCCTCTGGCCAGCCTCAGCACTGTTCTCGGCTGCTTACGACACCCAGTACCGAGCCTTACCCTGGTGGTGAGCCATATACCCCTCTCCGGGAAGAACTGGGCTGCCGAGGGGCTCTCTCTCTCTGCGTGCCATTCTGTAAATTCCTTCCAGAGGAACTTATTGGCTAAGAGTGGCAAGGTGCAAAAGTGTTTGTGACCTGTGTTTGTGACTGGGATGGTCCCCTTGTTCAAAACTCCTTTCCGTCTTGCAGTAGGGGAGACAGGGAAGTAGTGGCAGCCTTGTCCTGTTCTTCCTCACTTTGGTTCTGTCCCCTGAGCCAGACTTCCCCCTCATCTCCCTCCCTCGGCTTCCTTCAGGGCCATCTGGGGCTGAGGCTAGAGGGAAGCCCATGGACTGCCATGGTCATATCCTCAGTTCACCCCAACCCAAGGTTCCAGAGGGACCTTGTGCCCTGGAGGGCACCTGCACCCCAGCTTCACATAGGCTGGGGCTTCCCCAGCCTGGGCAAGAAAACTCTTCATCTGTTGTTCCTCCTTTTCTCTGAGGTACAGCCTACCTCATTTTTTTTTTTCCATCTCTGTGAGCAGTAGAGACCCTGTTCTTACCTCAGCATCTTGTGCAGCCTGCCTGTAGTCCCTGCCCTGCAACTGGTGTTCTCAAAGGGCTTCCAGCCTTTCCCTGGATGAATCGGGTACCCTTCTTGGGCCCAGCTCAAGTTCTCTGGCCTCCAGAGAGACACTCAAATGTCTCTGGATACTTCATGGCCTTCCCCTCCCTGCCCCTGTGCTGAGGCTTCGAGTGGTGACACCTTGTCTCCATTTCCTTGCTGTCCCCAAGCCTGGCTCAAACCTGCCCATAGTAGGGACTGAGTGCAGAAAATAGGTGCCTTGCTTTATCCCAGCACACGCATCTCTGTTGCAGGACAACAGGGAGACGGCCCCGGGGATTTCTGCAAGATCAGGGTCCTGAGGACTTCTCTCAACAGCTGGACTGTCCCAACAGAGAGGATGATGTCCCAAAGACCCCCTCAGTCTGGGCACAGGCATGTAGGCATGTAGGCCAGTGGCAGGGTCCTTCAAATCTCAGGGATCAGTTCCTAACGAGCTTTAAGGGTTCTGAACATTGTTTGGTCTTGTACTTAGAACAGACCAGCCCAGCAAAAACCCAGTGTGGCCACCTGTATGGTGGTTCTGTGGGTTGAGAGGCTGGGCTACCTCAGGAGGACCCAGAGGCAAACAGAAACAGTTTGTTTTTGGTTGGCACATCTGTTTGCACTCAAGTTCCAGGCCTGGGCACTTGGTCCACTCTATGGATTCTGGAGTGGCATTTCTAATACCTCTACCACCTTCTGAAAATGCATTTTTAGTCCTTGGGCCACATCTGTCTGGCCGTCCAGCTCTGGGGTACCAGGTGGCCTATCTTTCCCCCATTGACCCATCTCCCTTCTAAGAGAAAGGGCCTGGCACTTTCCCTTTGTTTTGTCTTCTTGTAGGGAACCTGGAGATGACATCTCCAGGTGACCTCAGATGTGGCACTTGGTGAACATGAGGTTTTGTGTGTGTGATGTGACCCTCCACCTGGGGTCCCTGTAATAACACAGTGTTTCTTGGGGATTGGGGGATGCAGCAATGACGAGCGTCCCCAGGAGGCCCCAGCAGAGGCTCCAGCTCCAGCCCCGGACCTGATGGAGGCGCCAGCCTTGGCCCTGGCCCCGGCGGAGGTCCCAGCTCCGTCCCTAGCAGAGGCCTCGGATCCTGTGAAGACCCCAGGTCCAGTGGAGGCCCCGCTTCCAGCTTTGGTCCCAGCAGAGGCCTTGGGCCCAGAGGAGTCCCCAGCGGAGTCCCCAGCCACAGGCTCTGTGGAGGCCCCCACCCTGGCCCCAGCAGAGCCTGCAGTGCAAGCGGAGGCCCCTGCTCAGTACCCAAGCGAGCACCTGATCCGGTCAACCTCAGAGGAGAATCAGATCCCTTCCCACCTGCCTGCCTGCCCACCGCTCCGTCACATCGCCAGCCTGCGCGGGAGCGCCATCATCGAGCTCTTTCACAGCAGCATTGCCGAGGTAGCAGCCACAGGGCCGGGCTCACTGGCTGGTGCTCGTGTGGAGAAAGACAGCACAGTTGGTCCTGGGGGCTGTGGCAGGGCTCGGCTTGGGGTCAGCTGCAGGCTCTTGGACTTCTGTGCTGGCTTTCCTCCCTGGCTTTAGCTGGTCACAGCTTTGAGGACCTGGGGAGGAAGGTCCTGGGCTGCTCTTCCCTGGTCACTTGTCTTCTCTGTCACCACCTCACCCTGTGGCCACCCCTAGCCTTGGGCCCCAGGCACCCCCTGCCCTACATCCATCTCCCATCCTGGAATTCTCCTCTACTTCCAAGTTTATAAACGCGTTGACAAGATGCGATGAGGGTCTTGTGTCTCCTCCTCTGAGATTCTGGGCATGTCACTAGTACATGCAGGTCACTGGGGCGGTGGGGCTGGTGGGGGTTGCCCTATCCAGAGCTCTGTTCTCAAGTACAGCATAGAAGAGGATTGTGTGCCCCAGCCCTGCTCTGCTGCAGGCCCAGACCTGGCCTTTCTGTATCCAGGTTGAAAATGAGGAGCTGAGGCACCTCATGTGGTCCTCAGTGGTGTTCTACCAGACCCCAGGGCTGGAGGTGACCGCCTGCATACTGCTTTCCACCAAGGCTGTGTACTTCGTGCTGCATGATGGCCTACGCCGCTACTTCTCAGAGCCACTGCAGGGTAGGCACCAGGCCCTGCTGGCACCCCGGAGCTCAGAGCAGTCCCTGAGGAGACCAGCCGGACCCTGTCTCTAGAGTCAGCTGTGTGGCCTCAGGCAGCAGCAAGTCAGCAATGCCGGGCCAAGCGTCCCTTGTCTGAGGATGGGGGTTGATAACCACACTCTCCCCTGGAACTGTCATGAGAGACCAGAGGCCAGGGCTTGAGTGCAGGCCCAGCAAGTCCCCAGCAACTGTCCGTGATGAGGAGGGCTTGGGCAGTCTCTGTCCCATGGGGCCTCGGTGGTAGCCTGAGCCAGTGGCCTGTTGTAGGGCTCCTCGTGACACTGCTGAGCCAGGCAAGACATTGCCTGTGAGGACTCATGTGTACAAGAGGTAGCAGTGGCTTCTTGCCAGGCCTCAGCAGACCAGGCTGGCCCGGGGCACCCCTTCCTGCTGGACACAACCACATCTGGGACCCTCGTGCTCGCCTGGCACAGCCAGCACCATGCTTGGTTCCTGTCTTTCTGTCATAGATTTCTGGCATCAGAAGAACACAGACTACAACAACAGTCCCTTCCACATCTCCCAGTGCTTTGTTTTAAAGCTCAGCGACTTGCAGGCAGTCAACGTTGGGCTTTTTGACCAGTATTTCCGGCTGACGGGTGAGTGACCGCTGTGCTTTTTCCTATTTTGGGTGAAGGCCAGCGTCACCAGGGGCTTCCACCTTCCACATGTGGGTGCGTAATCGCAGGCTGAGTTATCTCTGCTCACAAATCAGTTCACCGGAGCGGGAGGAAGCAGCTTCAGGAACTGCTGAGCGTGCAGAACCCCCTGGGCTCAAGCGCGAGGCAGGGACCAAGGCAACCAAGTGGCCACAGGCAGGCAGAGTGGGCCCAGGGCTCACGGGCAGGATGTTTCTGACTCACACTTCCTGAAGAGAGAAAGCTACGCTTTTCCCCTAATGCCTCTGCATCCCCTTCCAGAAAAATGTCTCAGCCCTTCCGGCCTGAGAAATAGCTATCTCCCTGGGCCTCGTGATGCTTTCCCACATGGGCCCTCTTGGCTCTGTGGTCTAGGGGGGCAGGGACAGGGCCCAGGGGTGGCAGCTTGCAACTGTGACCAGCCCCTTCTCCTGCAGGCTCCTCCCCGGTGCAGGTGGTTACGTGCTTGACACGGGACAGCTACCTGACACACTGCTTCCTCCAGCACCTCATGGCCGTGCTCTCCTCCCTAGAGCGCACACCCTCCCCTGAACCTGTCGACAAGGACTTCTACTCTGAGTTTGGGAACAAGACCACAGGTACTCCCACTTGGCTCAGGCTGTGGATAGGCCACCTGGGCTGATATCACTGACCTCCTCCCTGAGCCCAAGGGCCACAGCAGACGCCAGGCATCTGTCTGTGCGCAGAATCCCCTCTGCCTTCTCACTTTTTGTTTTTCCTGCTTAGCCAGCTAGGGTTTCACCGCAGAGCCTGTCTCTCAGCAAACCCTCAGCCACTTGACACATGCATCTCAAGTGTCTGTTCTGCTTTAAGCTGCTGGCCCATGAATCTCCTTCCTGAGTGTGGGGGCCTGGAGTACTCCCCTGCTTCTGACAGCCCTTTATGCTGCCATTCTGTGTGGCTTGGGTTTGCTGGTGCTCTGGGCGTCACAGCGGGCAAGTTCCAGGCTCCAGCCCTGGTGGCCATCTCTCTCTGCAGGGAAGATGGAAAACTATGAGCTGATCCACTCGAGCCGTGTCAAGTTCACATACCCCAGTGAGGAGGAGATTGGGGACCTGACTTTCACTGTGGCCCAGAAGATGGCTGACCCAGAGAAGGCACCGGCCCTCAGCATCTTGCTGTATGTGCAGGCCTTCCAGGTGGGCACGCCACCACGTGGGCGCTGCAGGGGCATGCTGCGCCCCAAAACGCTGCTGCTCACCAGCGCGGAGATCTTCCTCCTGGACGAGGACTTCGTCCACTACCCATTGCCTGAGTTCGCCAAAGAGCCGCCGCAGAGAGACCGGTACCGGCTGGATGATGGCCGCCGTGTCCGAGACCTGGACCGCGTGCTCATGGGCTATCAGACCTACCCACAGGCCCTCACCCTCATCTTTGACGATGTGCAGGGCCGTGACCTCATGGGCAGCGTCACCCCAGACCACTTCGGGGAGATGCCAGGTGGTCCTGCCAGCGGCGGCCAGGGCCGTGAGGTCCAGTGGCAGGTGTTTGTCCCCAGTGCCGAGAGCCGAGAGAAGCTCATCTCGCTGCTGGCTCGCCAGTGGGAGGCCCTGTGTGGCCGTGAGCTGCCCATTGAGCTCACCGGCTAGCCCGGACTGCAGCTGGCCCTGCTGCCTGCCCACCCTGGCATCCACTCAGGGCGGGAGGCAGGCTTTCTTTGTTGTTTTTAAAGCGTTGTCTGCTCCCTTTTGGATACCTTCATCTGACTGTCCTCACAGAGAATATGAACATAGGCGTTCAGTCACTTCTTTCCAGTACTGGGAGTGAAAGCGCCAGCCCCTCCAGGACCTCTGTGTGCAAGCAGCCTCCTGTGGTCTGTTGCCTGCCCTGGTGTGGTGTGGCTGGCACTTTAGTGTCGTGTCTTTTGTCGTGGGACCATTATTAATGTGTGGCACCGTGGGTCCAATTTATTCTTCTTTGTGTCCTTTCCTGAAATGTCTAGTCCAGTCACGTGCTGTCATTGTGCTGTTTGCTGCTAATCGTGAAGCTGGTAGCAAAATACACGTCGGAAGCTTCTGCCTCGTGTTAGTTTTCCAAAGTGGAGGCCTCTGCTGGTCCAGACAAGTGGGAGAGCTCCATAGGGGCAGGGGTCCCCAGGCCTCGGGGCTGAGAGGGATGGGGCCAGGGGACCTAGAGCACCCAGCACCGCGTGTGATTCCTGTTCCCTGTTTTCTCCATTCCAATAAAGCAGAGTTTGACACAGTCTGAGTCTTTCATTTCAAGAGCCACTGGGGTCCCAGCAGGGCATTGGACCAGGGCAGGCTGGCATGAGGGAGAGGGTACCCTAGAGAAGCAGGAAGGTGAGCTGGTGGGGCAGGGGTATGGGGGGGGAGGAGAAGGGCACAGAGGGCAAAGGAGCCACTCTCCCGGGGTGGCACTGGCAAGGGAGTGCCGGCACAGGGGAGGTGTCTGGGGACCCTTGGGATCGGGCCATGCTGAGCCTCAGGGTGCACCTGGTACACGGGCTCACTGGCTTTCTGCCTCCTGCAGGTCTGGAACGTCACACCCAGCCTGGCTCTAGCGGAAGCTGCAGTCTGTTCTGAGGGTAAGGCCTGGAGCCTGGGATTGTGTGGGGTAGGGTCTGGGGGTCTCACCAGGAGCACTGGCAGGAAGACAGCCTGTGGGAGCGGGGCTGAGGTGGTGGATAGTGTGTTCCTGTTCTCAGAGAAGCGGGGGTTGCCCCAGGAGCCCTGCCAGATGAGGACCTAGGATGCTTTGGGAGCCAGCCCGTGTCTCACCCTTTCTCACCCCATTCCTTCCCCCAGAGTGGGGCCCTGGAGCCCCACTCGTCTCACCCTCGTGGCCCAGCTAGGAACCTCAGTCCCCAAGCCTCTGGGGCCATTTGGGCCAGGCAGTACTGGAGAAGAAGTGAGAGGAGGGTGGCCAGCCCAGCTTCTAGCCTGCGACTTCTGTTTGTCCTTGGTGCCAGCAGAAGGTCTGGAGCACTGGTCACCTTCAGGAAGGCTGCGAGGGGCGGTGGGGCGGGGGGAGGCACATATGGGAAGGTCACACCTATGACCTTCCAGCCAGATTTCAAAAGCTAGCCCAGCCAGTAGCTCCTCCAGCCAATAAGGGGAGAGGGGCCTGCTTAGGAGGAGGAGGAGGCAGGCAACAAGGCTTCTCTCCCTACCAGGCTTTTATTGAAGACATTTACATGGCCACCTGCCTATATCTGTTGTGTGTAAACGGGGATGGTGCTAAACAGGGGCAGGGTCCACCATGCCCAGGCCTGGCATACACAGACCTCACCACCAGGGCTACTCTTCCCAGGCCCCATGGACCAGCATGACAGCCGACCCCTGCCTGGGTCCATGAGGACAGACTTACTGGCAAGAGGCTGCACCGTATAGTGCATGGGGCCCTGCAGGCAGCAGACCTTAAGCGTCGAGGATGGAACCTTAATCTGATTAGCCAAGCAACTTTAGACAAGTGCCCCAGCACTGAGTCTAGTTTCCCCACCAGTAATGGGGTGATAAAGGTGCCTGCCTTTATTCACTCCACAAATCAGCTCAGCATCCACTGTGAGAAAAATGGCCAGACACCATCCCTGCTCTTCCATAGCTGACATTCCAGCAGAGGACAGAGAATAAACGAAATAAACAGTGTCAACCGGTGGCAAGTGCTAGGAAGTGATGGTAGCTGGTGACTGTTGACCTGAGGCTGACCTTGGGGTGAGTCCCTGTGAAAGGATCTGGGGGAACAGCAGCAGGTTGGGGAGTAGGGTGCCTGTGGCAGAGCAGGCAAGGTCAGGGACTGGTAGAGAGGTTTGGGGTGCAGTGGGAAGCCAGGAGGCCCCTTGGGGAGAGAAGGAAGGTACAGGGACAAGGTGGAGGATGTAGCTGGGGCAGGTGAGCTGAAGAAGGGTCTGATGCGCTGTCTGCTTAGCACAGGCTCCACAGCTGCTCTCAGAAGTTGGAAAGGTCAAGACAGGCAGACCCGATTCAGGGACTGCCCTACCCTCAACTGCCAGGGCCCCCCAACCCCAGAGCCTCTGAATGATATAGGCCAGGCTTGTAGACATGGGCTAGACAGTTGTTTGCATTGGTATTTGCTTCACACCCTCTCATAATCCCCAGGCTTGTGGCTAATGGTGGGCTTGGGGGCTGTGATGCCAAGAGGAGGGTCCCAGGCCAGGAAGCCCCAAGCAGGGCCCAGACCAACCATGCAGGGGTCAGTGGCCAGCACCTTCCCTTCCGCCTGCAGGCTGCTGATAGCAGAAGGAAATCCTGGCGGGTTCCTGTGGGGGTGAACTGGCGGGGCCTCCAGGCTGCTTTTAAAGCGACTGCCCGCCCTGTCCTGCCGGCCCTCCCTGTGCCTGCCTCCTAGAGCTCGTTCCTCACACTGGCTTCCCTGACTGTCCTGGACGGCGTGCCCGTCAGCCACCACCAGCCATGGCAGGGCCCCGAGGCCTCCTCCTGCTCTGCCTCCTGGCCTTCTGCCTAGCAGGCTCCAGCTTCACCAGGGGGCAGAAGGTGAGTAGAAGCCAGTGTGGAGGACATGATATCCAGGCCCGCTGGCCAGGGGTGGGAGCGGGGAGGGAAGTGCACAGATTGGGCACAGGTCTAGGGGGACACACGGGGCAGCTAATACTTGTCTGACCTCCGAGCAGACCAGAGGGCTGGGCTGTTGTGCCCACTTCCACAGGCTGAGAAGTCTGTGTCTAGCTGCCTCGGGGGGCAGGGGTGTGTTGGCCTGTGTCTATAACTGCGCCCAGCTTGCCAGCCTTGTGATTTGGGCAGCCATCCCGGGGCTCTCCAGCCTGAAGTTGAGGGTACAGAACCAGGCCCATCCTCCTCCCCTCCCTGTCCAGACTGGGGCCTGGTCTCTCTGGGACGCTGGCCTGGGGATTGGATATAAAATCACTCCCAGCCCTGGAGGCTGTGGAACACACACTCGTGTGTACCTGTGCTTGGCCCCAGGGGTAGAATGAGGTCTACTCAACCCTAGTCCCTCTGGGTAAGCAGCAGCCAACAAGAACACTCTCAACCCTAAGCGCTGTCTTTTATCGTGCCCAGCCCTGGGCACACCTGGGCATTATCCCCTGGAATGGATGGAGACCATCTGTCCAACCCTGAAGCCACACTCCCACCCACTGCCTGCGACTCCCCCGAGAATGGGTCCCAGTGTGTGGCTGTCAGGTCTCACACGCACCAGCCACCTCCCAGCTGCCCATCTTCGGGTCTGCTCGAGCCCCGGATCAGGGCCATTGTCCCCACCAGAGCTTCCAGAAGAGCCTCCCACCCTAAATGTGGAGATAGAGTTGCCCGGAGGGGGCCTGCCTACAGATGAGGGTTCCCTCCACCATGAGGCCAAGTTCATCTGATTCTTGGGGCAGCTGCTGCTGTCCCCATTATCGTTAGTGGGCAGGCTGAGATCCAGAGAAGAAAGACTTGTCCAGGACTTCACTGCCAGGCGGGACCAGGTCAGGACTGGGGCTGGGCAGGTGGAGGCTGCAGGGGTGACTGATGGTGGAAGAGCCCAGGTTTCTAGGCTGCGCCTTGCCACGTCCTCATGTTCTGGGGACGGGTCGATGAAGGGCCTCATGCTGGGAATTTTTCCATCAGAGACCTATGCTCTGACTACCTCTCAGCTGGTATCTTAGGGCTGGGGCTTAGCCAGCCTAGGCCAGGGCTGATGATCCCTGTGCTCCTGTGAACAGGGACATGGCGATACTGGTCTTCTCTCGCATCCTCAGTCACTCAACCCTCCTGGAACCCCCTGTAGCGTGAGGCCCTCTCCAAATATTAGGAAACTGAGGCTCCAGGGGGTAAAGATGACCTGTGGGTCACACAACCAGCAAGGGGCAGAAGCAGGACTCAAACACAGGCAGGTTCAGGCAGTAGAGGCAAGGAAGGCTTCCTGGAGGAGGGGGAGTTTTAGACCTTGTCCATTCAAAAAGCCTTTTGCTTAGTTTCTCCTCCTTGCAGGTCCAGAAGAAGCCTGTGGGCTCAAGCTGGGTTTTGGAGGGAGAAGGGTGCTAATCTAGGGCAGAGGAAGCAGTTGGAGGTTTCGGGGGCCGGGGAGAAGGGAGGCTACCCTTCTGAGGGAGTTTGGGTTCTGAGCCCCAGGCCCTATCTTGGGGGAATTTCTCCTACCTCACAATAGGCTTTACACCTCTGTCTCCTCAACTTCCCCAGCAGCGTCTGTCTCTGTGGGAAGCAGATGTTGCAAACTCAGTTCTGGATTGGGGCAGGGAGAGGGCAGCACCCAGGGCCGGGCTCAGGCGGTCCTGAGGTGCCCGGGGAAGAAGGGAATCTGATTCAGCACTGGGCTGTGACCCAGAGGGACTAGCCAGGACACTGTGTGCTGGAGACGCTGGCGCCCCTTCCAGGCTGTAGGGCAGAGGGGCCTGGTGCCCGTGCCTCGTACACTCCCCACGGTAAGTATGATTCAGCAGCTGACTTATCCACTCTTCAACATTTCACACAGATTTTCCCCAATGAAAAGTACCTCCACGCTCCAACCCCACCGCCCTGCCAAGAGCAAAGAGTGTGCTTTCTTTCTCCCTCCCCCGAGCCCTTAGCCAGGCCTGACCGTTCCTCTGAGAGTCAGTCCCTGGGCCAGTGGTGCCCACAACGATAACTGGACCCAGCTGACCAGGTGGCCCTGAGGAGTGCCTTTGCCCTGAGCCAGCAGCTGGCCGGCCTTGGAGTTACCCAACTTCCTAGACATTCCCTGGCTCAGCAAAGACTTGAGGCCCAGGGTGGGGAATGAGACCACAATACTCAGCCCCACGGCTGGTCCTGAGGCCACTCTCAGCAACTTCCTTCTTTGCAGACCGCAGAGGCCTGAGCAGCAAGGACCAAATCACAGCAGCAGAGAGCAGCCCTCAGTCCCTCGTGTTCTCTCAGAAGAAAACATCAGGCCACTGTTTCTCCTTTCCTCTTGCCTTGAGAGGCCTCACATCTGTAACCTTCTAGGAAAGAGATGTTCCGGACTCACTCCCTTTGCACCGCAGCATGTTCAGCATTTTTTAGATTAGAATATTTTAGATTCTCTAGTCTGGGCCATGGGCCCCCAAATCCTCTCTTCCATCAACACACACTCTCCTATGGTCCTTCTCCCACTTAAAACCAAGACTTCAGCTTCCCTCCCTCCAGAGCATGGCACTGGTCTTGGGACTTTGTTGCCATGACAGTGGCCCCAGGGATACTGGATTAGCAGGGGCTGTGGCAGGCCAGGGAGTGGGACCACAGGGCTGGGTTTTCTTAGCACCCAACACCCCTAGGGGATGGCCTATTCCCCTACCCTCACCACCCCAACCTTGGCCTCTGTTCTCTGTGTAGCCGGAAGACCCATTGAAAAAAATTTTTTTAATGTTTTATTTATTTTTGATACAGAGAGAGACAGAGCATGAGGGGGGGAGGGGCAGAGAGAAAAGTAGACACAGAACCAGAAGCAGGCTTCAGGCTCAGCTGTCAGCACAGAGCCTGAGGCAGGGCTCGAACCCACGAATGTGAGATCTGACCTGAGCCGAAGTCGGAGGTTTAACTGACTGAGCCACCCAGGTGCCCCAGAAGACCCATTTAAAATTTTTTTTAATGTTTTATTTATTTTATTACAGTGAGAGACAAAGCATGAGAGGGGGAGGGTCAGAGAGAGAAGGAGACACAGAACCAGAAGCAGGCTCCAGGCTCTGAGCTAGCCGTCAGCACAGAGCCTGACGCGGGGTTCGAACCCACGAACGTGAGATCTGACCTGAGCCGAAGTCGGAGGCTTAACCGACTGAGCCACCCAGGCGCCCCCAGAAGACCCATTTAAAACAAGCCAGTTGGCCTGGCCACTGGCCCCTCTTCTTGGCTGCTCTCTGCCTTGTCATACTTGATCACCTGCTCCTTTGCACTTCGTGGCTTTGGCCTCTCCTGTCCCCTCTACCAGGGGTACAACCCTGGCCAACTCTTATGCATCTTTCAGCCCCAACTCCATTGTCTCCTCCCCTGGGAAGCCACCTGCGTCCTCGAGGCTCCTCATGGCCAGCATTGCCCACTCAATGATGAGTTGTGGACATCTGGGTCCACGTTGGTGTGTGGGGCCTGGGGTCAGAGTGCAGGGAACCCATACAGACTTCCTGTGCACATCTGCTCACGTACTTGCCTCTTGAGTCTGGGGCCGGCTCTTGGGTCTCTGCCCCCAGGGCAGCTGAGTGGGCCCTTGGGCTTGCTGAGAGGGTCCTTTAGCAGCACAGTGGAGACATGCTCAGGGCAAAGTGATGACCGAAGGGGTTCTGCCTGTGCCTGGGAATTGGATCACTGCGCTCTCCCAAGCAGTGTCTGCTGTGGCATTTAGTGTTTACTTTTAAGTGAGAGATGATAATGAACACTAGGTTGAAAGTCCCAAGTTCTGGTCCCTGACAGACCCAGTCTCTGGGTGGTTTGGGGCCCAGGGTTCAGTTTCATTATCTGAATAGACTATGATCTAACAAAATGGTTGAGTTCTCATCACATCAGGAGGTATAGACTCAGGCTTCTGGGCATGTGTTTGTGGCCCTGGGCAGAAGTTGGTGACTGTGGTATAGGAGCAAACTGTGGCGAGGACAACCCGTGACAGGCAGGTTTCCCCATCTCTCACAGTCTCCCCTGTCTTTCTGGAACAGGTGGGAAACCAAGGCCTGGAGAGAGGTACTAGACCTTGCCTCAGTCAGAACAGAACCAGGACTGGGCACAGGGTCCAGGCCCCTCACTCCAAATTCTACTTGTTGCCCAGGTGCAGTCCAGACACTGCGATGTGAAGACCAAGCTTGTCATGCACATACCCTGCACCATGTGCTCTGCCATCAAGAGGCGGATGTGCCCCCCAGGCTGGCTTCGGGAGATACCAGAGAAGATCTCCCAGGACTGCCGGTGCGGATCCCCACCTCCATCCTTGCTCACTGCCAGGAGCATCCCGTGGGGTGAGGGGTGGGGGAAGGCTGGGGCGATGAGGGAGAGCCTGGCAGGCTTGGATGTGAGGGCAGGGACTCACTTATCCACATGTATGTTGGCTCCTCCAGTGGGGCAGAGACAGGGAGTAGGGAGGAGGTGAGAGCCACTGGTGTTTATTGAGCACCTACTATGTGCCAACCCTTCGCTCAGCACCGGACCAGGCAGAGAGAGGGGAGGTAGAGCCAGAGCACTGGAACCCAGGGTGGGGAGGCCGGCTGGGGGCTGCTGAGTGGGGGTCCCTCCTGTCACCCTGCCCACCTTTGTGCCCAGCTATGAGGTGCAGCTGGGGGACTCTCTGATGTCCATGAGCGGCTGCAGCATGGAGTGCTGGAAGAGCGTGGTGAAGGCCTGCTGCCCTGGCTTCTGGGGGTCCCAGTGCTATGGTATGGGGTGGGGGCCCAGTCTTGCTCCTCATACCCCGGCCCTGGGCTCCCCTGTCTGCAGCATCTGCCTGCACCTCCTTCTACTGGTTCAGTAAATGAGCATAGCTTGGCTCCCTGGGGGAGGGGCCGGGGCTGCCTGGAGATGCTGGGGTCAGGGGTGAATAATGCATTCTTAGGGGCACAGCTGAGTTCTGGGGGGGGTTCACAGAGTGTCCTGGGGGTGCTGAGACTCCGTGTAATGGCCATGGGACCTGCCTGGATGGCATAGACGGGAATGGGACCTGCATGTGCCAGGTAAGGGCCTGGTCGGGCTGGGGTGGGGGCAGTGGAGGGCTGCTCTGACTTGCTGCAAATCTCTGCCAGGAAAACTTCACTGGCTTCGCCTGTCAGGACTGCCAAGACCCTGACCGGTTTGGGCCCAACTGCCAGTCAGGTGAGTGCCAGTGAAGCAGGGGAGCAAGGGTCACTGCCCACTTGGGGGCCCTTGGAGACCTAGTCCATGTCCACAGCCCCCAGCAGCCTCCCTCCCAGCCCCTCAGCCTGACACTCCACCTCCCAGGACATGAGCTTTGCCTGCTCATACCCCAGCCCCATGCTGCTCCTAGAGGCCTAGCACCCCCTGGACCCCTAGGCTAGGCCAGGAGCCTCACTTGGGCTCCAATCACCCCTATAGTCCTGCATCACAGCCCTGTATTCTTGAGATGGGGCCAGCTGAAGCTGAGTTCTAGAAATGCAGAGGGTAGGGATTCAATGTCCCTGTGTGTCCCTGTGTGTCCCTCCCAGTGTGCAGCTGTATACATGGCATATGCAGCCGTGGGCCGCTTGGAGATGGAAGCTGCCTGTGTTTTGCTGGATACACTGGACCCCACTGTGACCAAGGTAGGCAGGGCTGCTGGGGCAGGATGGAGTGGCAGGTACTCAGTGGGCAGAGCAAGAGAGGCCAATAGTGAGGGATGGGGCCTGAGCCTCAGCAGGACCTCTGCCCAAAACCTAATTTCTTTCTAAGTGGGAGAGGCACACAGTTGGTCAGGGGGAGGGAATGTTTTCTGAGACCTACACTGCCCAGAGGCCCAGAAAAGGCAAGGCCCTGGCCAGAGTTGCACAGCAAACTGGGCAGAACACCTTCACTCCTGTCTTCCTCTCCAACCTGGGGCCTTGAGCCACCATAGCACTGCCCCCTCTTCACTCAGAGCTGCCAGTCTGCCAGGCCCTGAACTGTCCCCAGAACTCCCAGTGCTCTGCAGAGGCCCCCGCTTGCCACTGCCTCCCGGGCCACACTCAGCAGGGCAGAGAATGCAGAGGTAAGTCTGTGACCTAGATGCCAGAGGCCCAAGCTCAGAATGGCCAGGAGTTGGGAAGACAGCCTTTAAAATTATTTTTAAATGTTTATTTATTTACTTTGAGAGAAAGAAAGAGAGAGCATGAGCACATGCAAGCTGGGGAGGGGCAGAGAGAGAGAGAGAGAGAGAGAGAGAGAGAGAGAGAATCCCAAGCAGGCTCTGCACAGGCAGCACAGAGCTGGACTGGAGGCTCAATCTCACAACTGTGAGATCATGACCTGAGCTGAAATCAAGGGTCGGGCACTTAACTGACTGAGCCACCCAGCACCCCCGCCTCCCTCAGCACCTCCGCCTCCCTACTTTAAACCAGCAAGTACGATCTGGCCATTTGTAGCAAGTTCAGCCTGCCATCGAGAGAGGGTCTATCTCCAAGTTCTAGATCAACTTGCTCACCTCACCTTTGGGCCATCATTACAGATGTGATGGGGCTCCTGGGTGCTCAGCTCACTTGGGCTCTCTCTTTGCCCTGGCAGCCCCGAATCCCTGCCAGCCATCGCCCTGTTCCCCACTGGCCCAGTGCTCAGTGAGCCCCACGGGGCAGGCACAGTGTCGCTGCCCCAAGGACTACTACGGTGACGGGACGGTGTGTCTGCCCCATGACCCGTGCACCATCAATTATGGTGGCTGCCCCAGAAACTCCACTGTGTGTGTGTACCTGAGATCAGGCAAGGTGAGCTGGGCCCTGGGCCGGCCCTGTCCTGTGGTCATGCACCCACACTGGCTACTGGACCCTGGGCACATCATGGGCCTCTTGGGAGCCTCAGTTGGCCCCTTTGTAAAATGGGACGAGAATGAAAGCCCTTTTCTCAGCTGGTGGGTGCGCGGGCTAAGCATAGCTTTGTGGGTGCAACAGATGCCAGACGCCAGTGGTTTTCATAGATGTGATGTCACCCTCCTTCCCCTGCCTGGTGGCCCAGGCCTCCTGCCAGTGTAAGCCAGGCTTGGTCAGCATCAACCACAATGCCTCTGCCGGCTGCTTTGCCTACTGCTTCCCACACTCCTGTGATCGCTCAGCCACCTGTCAGGTGACCCCCGATGGGAAGACCAGGTAGGCACGAGGGCTTCAGGGTGGGCAACAGGGGCAGAGCAGAGAAGGTGGGCTGGGCAGGGACAAGGGCCCTGTTGGGGACAGGTGGGTGAGGGCCAGGTGGTGGGGACTGGCCATACTCCCTGCCCTGACCGGTTCTACCCATGTCCCTAGCTGTGTGTGCAGGGAGGGTGAGGTAGGGGATGGGCGTGCCTGCTATGGACACCTGCTCCATGAGATACAGAAGGTCAGCCAGCTGGGTGTGGTGTTCCTGAGGCTGAGAGTCACCCTGGCCATGCTGGGTATGTGACCCCTACCACCTCCCTGTGACCTTGTCCCTCATACCCCACATTCTTAGCAGGGAGGGAGGGACAGACCCTGAAATGATGCCCTGTCTCTCTGCCCAAGAGCTGTGGGGGCAGAGTGGGTGTGGTGGGGTGTGAGATTGGAAGTGGAAGGTAGCTGCCCAAATCCTGATGCCTCTCTTCTACCCTAGACCAAGGCCCAGTGCCCCCCACCCAGCTCTTCAAAACATAAGACTGATCCCTGAGGTTTTCCCAGATCTGTTCTGATCCACCCTTTCCTGGCTTTTAGACCAGGGCTGCCGCGAGATCCTTACCACATCAGGCCCATTCACAGTGCTGGTGCCGTCCCTCTCGTCAGTCTCCAGAACCATGAACGTGAGCCCCTTCCCCTCGAGGAGCTGGCTGCCAGCCCTTGTCTCCTCCTGGGACCCTGCCCCAGGCTTTAGGGCTCTGAGGGAGTCCCCACTCCATACTCTGGGGAGCTGAGGCCTGGGATGCCCTTTGTCCTCTCCATCGATTGGGCAGGGTGGCATAACGACCCCTGGCCACCATGGCCCCACTCAGCACCCTGGTCCCCTTGTGCCCACAGGCGTCCATTGCCCGGCAGCTCTGCAAACAGCACATCATCGCGGGACAGCACATCCTGGAGGAATTGGGGACCCGGCAGACACGCAGGTGGTGGACGCTGGATGGGCAGGAGATTACTGTCACTCTCAACCACTTCATGGTAAGGAGGGCAATCTCAGCCTGGGCACCAGAGGTGTCACAGTTGGGGGACACTGCCTGAGCAACCGTGTGGAGGTAGAACGGAGCCTCAGAACAGGAGGCTGGCCTGTGCCATATGAGCCAGAGGTCTCCTGTCTCAGCAGAAGTACACGTACAAGTACAAAGACCACCCCCAGCAGACATTCACCATCCAAAAGGCCAACTACCCGGCAGCCAATGGTATCTTCCACTTGGTCACCGCTCTGCAGTGGCAGCCCCCACCAGAGCTTCCCGAGGACCCCAAGGTAAGCCAGTGCCCTCCCCTCTCTCCACCACATGCCCCTGGGTGACCTCTGACTCCCACAGAGTTCGGAGCGTGGGCAGGGGCAGTTCTGGGCAGGCCTGGAAGAGAACTCCTTCCCCTCTGAGGCTAAAGCAGCCTCACCCTCTTCTCTGGGGCTCTCATACTTGTCCCTTGCTACAGAGAACCATCGGTCAGATCCTTGCCTCTACTGAGGCCTTCAGCCGGTTTGAAACCATCCTGGAGGTGAGTTTGGGGGTATGGTTCTAGCCCACTTGATCTTTTGTCTCGGGATCCCTCATTACCCCACAGGGATTTAGGGTCTGAAGTGGTGTGGGCCTTTGCCCGTGCCCCCATCCTCTAACCTACCCATCACTGTCGTGAGTTTCTGTGTTAGCATGGACCCATTGCGATTGTCTCCCACTTACTCCTCACGGGCGTTCCCTGAAGACTGAGGGTGGCAGGGCCCAGGCAGGCCTCAGAGGTGGAGGCCGAGCCTGCCTGAGCCTCCTTCTCGCTGCCACAGAACTGTGGGCTACCCTCCATCCTGGATGGGCCCGGGCCATTCACAGTGTTTGTCCCAAGCAACGAGGCTGTGGACATGTTGCGGGATGGCCGGCTGATCTACCTCTTCACAGCTGTAAGCTCAGTGGGTGAAGGGGCTGGGAAGACGGGGTGCCTGGGCCTCCAGCCTCCCCTACTAAGCCCTCTCTCCCCTGCCAGGGTCTGTCCAAACTACAGGAGCTGGTGAAGTACCACATCTCCAGCCAGGGCCAGGTGAGAGGCTCTTCTCTGGAAGGGCGACCAGCTTGTACCTACTGCTGGGCTTTTGGAGGTTTGTCTGTAGGTTCCGGCCTCCCTGGGAGCCCCTTTTCCTCTCCCCATCCATTTGGGCTCTATAAGCACAGAAGAGTCTGGGGACCAAGGTGGAGGCTGTGAGTCACCTGGGCAGGACTGTGTGGGACCTCACAGTGTGGCTAATGCCCAGCCTAAGACCACACTCTCCTCTGCCGCAGCTGACCATTGAGAAGCTCATTTCCAAAGGTCGGGTCCTCACCGTGGCAAACCAGGTCCTGGCTGTGAATATCTCCGAGGAGGTGAGCTCCGCTAACAAAATCTGGAGTGAATGGACTGATAGAGGGGCTGGTGATGACTGGCTGGTTATGTGGTCTCTTTCAGACCTGCCCTTGTGCTCTGAGCCCCACATAGCGCAGGTCCTGGTGGGGCTATGTGGGAGGCAGGCACAGATCAAATCCCTCTCCTGGGGCCCAACATACAGGGGGGGGCTCCAGAGATGTGGAGAGTGGGCACAAAGGTGGTGGGGGGACAGTGGTGTTCCATGTGACTCTGGTCCCAGAGGCTGGAAACCACGTAGGCAGAAACGACATGGCTTGGGGCACAGAGGCTGGCGCAGTTTTGCCAGAGCAGGGGGCTCTAGAGAGCCAGGGAGAGGGGAGAGGAGATGGCCCGCAGGCTGGGCTGTAGGGATGATGGGGGCAGCGGGCCCAGGGGTCTGCCAGGCTGGGCAGGTTGCACATCGGGCTCCACCACAGGGGCGCATCCTGCTGGGACCCGAGGGGGTCCCACTACGGAGAGTGGATGTGCTGGCTGCCAATGGCGTGATCCACATGCTGGAGGGTGTCCTGCTGCCCCCGACCATCCTGCCCATCCTGCCTAAGCACTGCAACGAGGAGCAGCACAAGATCGTGGCGGTGAGCACATGCCACACAGTCCCTGCCTTCCTGGGGTCCGGCACTGCCTGTTCTCCTCCAGTGGCTCTGGGGCTGGGGCCTGGGCACAGACCCCACAGATGTGCCTGCCTCCCCTCCCTCCACCCGCCCCTCCTCCCCGGTCTCAGCAGTCCTATTGGTGGTTCCTTCGGTATCACTCCTGCATCTTTTGGCCCTCTGTCCCAGCCCTCTGCCACAGTTCTCACACTCCCCCACCTCTGCCCTGGCCTTCCTGTCCTTGGCTCCCTCTGACCTCAGGGCCTCGCTCTGTGATGCTTTCTTAGGGTCTGCTGTACAAATAAACCATGACTAACCACTCTCCCCCTCCCCCGCCCCCACCGGCCCTTCCCTGCCCAGGGCTCCTGTGTGGACTGCCAAGCCCTGAACACCAGCACGTGCCCCCCCAACAGCATGAAGCTGGTGAGTGTCCCTCGGCAGGGCCCTCAGGGCCACCCAGTGAGACTTCCGCCCTGTGTCAGGGTCAGGAGAAGGTGCTGTGAGGCTGGACCTGGAGGCTCAGCCCTTCTCAGCCCCACTGAGGGTGGGAATGCTGGACCCAGATAGCTGAGCACTCCCTGGGTCAGAGCTGCCTGGCGAAGGGGGCCGGCTCAGGCCCTACGCCTGCTGACCAGCTTTGTGCGGCCCACCCAGGACATCTTCCCCAAGGAGTGTGTCTACACCCATGACCCTACTGGGCTCAACGTCCTGAAGAAAGGCTGTGCTCACTACTGCAACCAGACTATCCTGGTGAGCCTGGGTGTGGGGTGCTCACCGCCCAGCGAGCTGGAGCCCCCCCTCCAGAGCCGAGCAGGTTGCCTTCCTCAGAGCGCCGGGTTGCATCCCAGAGGGGCTTCACTCACCTGCTTGCTCTAGAGATGGGAACAGGGAGCGGCAGTGACCCTCGACGGACCCTCAGACACACTTTTGTCTCTTCCAGAAACCTGGCTGCTGCAAAGGGTTTTTTGGGCCCGATTGTATACAGTGTCCTGGGGGCTTCTCCAACCCCTGCTATGGCAAAGGCACCGTGAGTTCCCCCCACTGTGCTGGGGTGAGGGGTGGGAGTCGGCCAGTGACCCCTTGTGTGTGCGAGCCAAGCCTGCCTGTCTCTGGCCCCAGGTTTCCGACATCTAGGCAGGGGGAGTTGGACCCTGTTGTTTTTAGTATTTTAATTAGAAATAATGAAGTCAATGGATTTGGGTACCTATTTTCATGAAGGCTGTTTGTCGGTGCTTTTGTGTGTTCTGTCTCACCACTCAGCAGCATCGAGGCTGGGGAGTGCTTGTGCGCTTCTAGGTTGTGCAAAGGTCACCCCTGAAGCCTCTAGGGCCAGTGTCTTTTGAGGGGCCAGCTCTTTGGCAGCATTGTTGGCTCTGTCTCTTCCAGGGGGAGGTCTTCCAGGGGGAGCAGAAGCTCAGAGCCACCCCATGGAGGGAGAGGGTGTGGGGGGAGGGGGAGGACAGCCCCTACCTTGTGACTGGGTCCACTCTTGCCCACCCCCAGTGCAGCGATGGGGTCCGGGGCAACGGGGCCTGCCTCTGCTTCCCAGACTACAAAGGCATCGCCTGCCACATCTGCTCCAACCCAAATAAGCACGGAGACCGGTGCCAGGAAGGTGGGTGGTCCTGGCCCAGGCTGCCTGCCAGGGAAAAAAGGCTCTGCTTGGAAAGGGGGTTGGGGACTCCCAAGAAGGGGAGTAGCCCCTGGTGGAAGAGTGAAGGCCAGAGGGAAGAGGGGAGGATTTGGGGACAAAAATAGATGTCTCCTTCACCCACGCCTGGACAACAAATGTGGTTCAATCTAAAGTATGCGGGATTTAAGTCAGACACAAAGAAGAACTTTCTGATGGTGGTGTTACGGGCAGGGCAGCTAGAATGGGGTGACTGAAAGCAATGAATGGCCCCGCTTGCATTTCTTCTGCCTGCCCACTGAGTCTGGGATGGCCTCTCATTTTGTGACCCTGAAGTCAAATCTATGCCGACTGCCCCATCCCCGTCCCTAGCCAGCCCTGGCCCTGCCTCAGCTTTCCTATTCCCATCTCCTCCCTGCAGACTGTGGCTGTGTCCACGGTCTCTGTGACAACCGTCCAGGCAGTGGGGGTGTGTGCCAGCGTGGCACGTGTGCCCCAGGCTTCAGCGGCCACTTCTGCAATGAGTCCACTGTGCTCTGTGGGCCCGCAGAACAGGCCCAGAGCTGCCACCTGCACGCCCGCTGCGTTAGCCAGGGCGGCGTCACCAGGTGAGGAATCACGTTTCCTCTCTGTCTTGTCCATGATTGTGCCTGTCAGTTCATTTGGCCTCAGGCCTCCTCCAGAGGCTCACTGGAGGCCTTGCGTTCACCCGCCGCAGGTGCGTCTGTCTTGATGGCTTTGAGGGCGATGGCTTCTCCTGTACACCCAGCAACCCCTGCTCCCACCCAGACCGCGGCGGCTGCTCAGAAAATGTCAGTCTCACTGTCTCTTTCTCGAAGCCCTGACCCAGAGGTGGGAGGGGGACTTCCTTTCCCTCAGCCCACTGCCCTGCGGATCTGAGTCGTTTGATGGTGGCTCTCACAGGCTGAGTGTGTCCCTGGGACCCTGGGCAAACACCACTGCACGTGCCACAAAGGCTGGAGCGGGGACGGCCGTGTCTGCGTGGCCATCGACGAGTGTGAGCTGGATGGGAGAGGTGGTTGTCACTCCGACGCCCTCTGCAGCTACGTGGGACCTGGGCAGGTGAGGCACAGCAAGCCTGGAGGCAGCAGAGTGTGGCGTGGGGTCTTCACTCAGGGGGACTCTCACCCCACGCCGTCTGGCTCCAGGAGCATCCACTCCCAACAACTCCAGCTCAGAGTCTCAAACCTCAGACACAAGTGAGAATGTAGGGCTGGAAGGTTGAGTCGGACAGTCTAGAAGCAGTGGACGTATGCTGGAGACGAAATGAAGTCCGTGGCAGTTTTAAAGGAAGGAGCATTCTAGCACCAGTCCCAGGCTGCCTTTTTCCCAAATCAGAAGGCCGTGGCTCCTGTCCCTCAGGGATGAGGACTCTCGTAACCGAGTCCATGAGTCCTCTGCTCTACCTGGCCTCGGGGCCACGGTCTCCTGACCACGAGTTCACTCATTCACTCACTGGTTTCCCACATGGCACCAGGTGTGTGTTGTATGCTAGTTCCTGATCGAGACTTAGGAATTCAATTCTGAGCAAAGCCAAGGGGACTCCTGTCCAAGAAGAGTGGCATCCCCAAATCTCTAGACTCCTGGAAATCCAGCTGTGGAGCTCTGCAGCCTCAGACCCCAGCCACAGGCTCTGAGTATCTGGAGCTTTTCTTGTGAGGCACATCAGGCCTGTGAACTTGAGGACTGGGCAGCACAAATGTCTAATATGCTGATTGGGAGGCCAGGCTTGGCTGCCTCTGGGTCAGTGTGTGCAGGGACCTGTCCCACGATGGCTGGGGTCACCCACAGGGCATCCATGGCGAGCACCCAACTGGCTGTGAGGACTGTCACTCCCCGCCCCACAAGGAGCTACACAATGTTAAAGTCCTGAACTGAGGACCAGAATAAGTAGGTTGAGATGCCCCCAACTTGCAGACAAGGGCAACTGAGATCTGGGGAGTGTCATCAGTCACTCAGCTGTATTATGGACAAGCCCAAGACATGGGCATTCAATGGGAAGGGTCAGAGCAGGGTGGCAGGGTCAGAGGTGTGTCTGTGCTGCCAGCCCTGGGGCCAGCCTTGCAGACACCTGCCTGCTCACCACACCTGCTGACCTCTCCCATGCCTGAGGGCAGAGGGGTACCAGGTCCCCATGGATGCCTCCCTGCCAATGCCATCACTTCTGTGGACTCATCTCAAGAGTCAGCCTCCCCTCAGCCTCCTGATCTGGAACGTGGAGCTGGGAGAAGCTCCATGGATCTGAACAAGGCTCCGTAAGGCATAGGGCCCATGGAGAGCTGGGGAGTAGAGAAGGAGAGGGGTGGGTGCCCCTGGTGAGATGAGGCCCTCTGCTTCTACCCTCTCCAGAGCCGGTGCACCTGCAAGCTGGGATTCGCAGGGGACGGCTATGTGTGCAGTCCTATTGACCCCTGCCGGGCAGGCAACGGTGGCTGCCATGACCTGGTGAGGGGGCGAGAGGGCTCGGGACCTGGGGAAGGCTCTCTGGGTGTCCCTGTCTATGGCCAGGGTTGGAATCTTTCTAAGCCACAAATCCAAACCATGTCACCCTTTTGCCTGAAGTATAGAGCTTTCACTCATTCTGAAGGCCCCAGCCCCTGCTCTGCTTCCTGTCTCCATCCTTGCCCTCCTACCCCATTCCATGCTCCTGTGGCCGCTCTGAGCCCCTTACTGTCTGTTCCCTGACTTAATTCTGTGCTAACATCACTGCACCTCTGCCCATGTATACTGGAAGGCCTTCCAGCTAGCTCCTCCTGCTCTCAGTGCAGGCCTCTCCTCCTGGGTGCTCCTTCAGCTTGGGCTTTCCCACTCCATCTGTCATGATGAAGTGGGGTCATTCATGTCAAATGCTCAGTGACCTAGGAGAGTAGGGCTGGACATACCAAAGCAGCAACATGAATGCAGATTGGCTGGCTGGATAGACAGGTGATGGGGCTGGGTAGCAAGAGAGGTAGGCAGCAGAAAGAGAGGTGATAAGGGTGAACAGAGAGATGTAGGCTGGGGCCCTGTCCTGCTTGCCATCTGGGTACTGTCTCTTTGCCCCACCCCCACCCCAGGCCACCTGCCGAGCAGTGGGGGGAGGTCAGCGGGTCTGCACATGCCCCTCTGGCTATGGAGGTGATGGCTTCAGCTGCTACGGAGACATCCTCCGGGTGAGTGGGTCTCTGTGTGTGGTGGGGGTGGGGGGGGGGTCCTTTCATGCATCTCAGGTGGGAAGGGGCAGTGCTCAGGGTCCTGGTGAGGAGGGGGCTTGGGTTTGTCCCTAGACTGATGACCTCAGCTCTTTCCTTCCCCTTAGGAGCTAGAGGCAAATGCCCACTTCTCTGTCTTCTACCAATGGATCAAGGTAGGACAGGGCAGAATACTGGGGTTGGGGCTCAAATCCAGGAGTTCTCCCTGGATCCAGAGGTGTCACATAATATCTCTAAGAGTTGTAGGCGGGGGCAGGCCTGCAGGCTGGGAACAAGCAATCTCAGGCGGCTGCCTTCATGACTCCCCTTGGCCCCCTGTCACCACATGCACAGAGTGCTGGCATCACCCTTCCTACTGACAGCCGAGTCACAGCCCTGGTGCCCTCCGAGTCTGCCATCCGGAGGCTGAGCCCCGGGGACCAGGCCTTCTGGCTGCAGCCAAAGATGCTGCCTCACCTGGTCAGGTGGGCAGCCAGGGGAGGGAGTTGGGGTGGGGAAGGGACTTCTGGGTGAGACCCCGCCCTTCCCCAGAGGTTCTCATTCTGACCTATGTCCACCTGTTGGGGTGGAGCCTAGTCCCAAGTGTAGGTTATGCTAACCTAGTCCCATGCCCCACAGGGCCCATTTTCTCCAGGATGCCCTCTCTGAGGAGGAGCTGGCCCGGCTGGGTGGGCAGGATGTGGCCACCCTGAGCCCTACCACACGTTGGGCGATTCACAACATCAGTGGGGTATGTGGTGAACTCTGGGCAGGAGAGGGGGTCATGCAGAACATGCGAGGTGGGGGGACTTCCCAGACGGGGGTCCCTGGTGATGATTTTGAGGTCCCTTGACCTCCACAGGACTGGCAGAGGGCATACTCAAGACAGTGTCTTGGGACCAGCAGTGATTGCCCTGTCAGGGGCCGTCTGTTTGTCTGCATGTGCATACCTGTCCCTTTTGTGCATGGGTCCTGGTGTGGGTCTGTGTACCCATCTGGGTGTCTGGGCCAGGCTGGGGGCCACCGGTAGCTGCCTGGATGCCCAGCAGAATCTCTGTGGGTGCTATACCCACTCTTAAGTGTCCACCTGTGCCTCCCTGTGGCTGAGCCCTGCTTGCTGCTTTCCAGAGGGTCTGGGTGCAGAATGCCAGTGTGGATGTGGCTGACCTCCTCGCCACCAATGGTGTCCTTCATGTCCTCAGCCAGGTATGGCTGGAGGGGTGTGCCTGGGGTACATCCTAAGCTGAGGGGCACTGACCTACTGACCAGCCCCTGTGCTCATGGCAGGTCTTACTGCCTCCGAGAGAGGATGCGCCGCATGGGCGGGGCTTGCTGCAGCAGCTAGACTCAGTGCCTGCCTTCCACCTCTTCCGGGAGCTGCTGAAGGTAAGGAACAGGAGAGAGGGGGAGTGCCTGGTCGGGGCAACCTCCCCTGGGCCTGGAGGGAGCTGGCTGGCCCTGGGGTCGGGACTGGGGGCGGATTATGCTCCTTGGTGACCCTGGCCCCCTGCCCCCAGCACCACAAGCTGGTGCCCCAGATTGAGGCAGCCACAGCCTACACCATCTTCGTGCCCACAAACCGCTCTCTGGAGGCCCAGGGAAATAGCAGCAGCCTGGTGAGGCCACTGGGATAGGGCCACTGAAGGGGGAGGGTGGAAACCTGGGTGAGCCTCCCATCCTATGACAAAGGGACAAGGCGGGTGGAATGTACTGCCCTGGGCACTTGGTAGTCCCCGGAGCCCCTGAGCTTCTTCCCTGCCAGGATGCAGACACAGTGCGACATCATGTGATCCTGGGGGAAGCCCTCTCCTCGGAATCCCTACGGAGAGGGGGACACCGCAACTCTCTCCTGGGCCCTGCCCACTGGCTCGTCTTCTACAACCATAGCGGCCAGGTCTGCAGGGGCTGGGGGCTGGGAGCCTGCCACCTCTGCTCCAGAGACGACCCATCCTGGAGATACCCCCCCCCGCGCCGGCAGCCTGTCGCCCCCAAGGTGAGGGGGTTGTGTGGGAGGTGGACTCAGCCTCCTATCGCCTTCCTCAGCCTGAGGTCAACCACATGCCACTGGAAGGCCCTCTGCTGGAGGCCCCTGGCTGCTCCCTGTTTGGCCTGTCGGGGGTCCTGACCGTGGGCTCGAGCCGCTGCCTACATAGCCACGCCGAGTCCCTGCGGGTGAGAGGCTGAGGCCAGTGAGGAGGATACCAAGGGTGGGGTGGGGCTCAGAGCTGGGAGATGCTGGCTGGCCAGGCTAGCAGGGAGGGGCACTTGGTCAAGGTGGGACAGGAAGGAAAGTGAATTTGGGGGCCCCCTCCCCAGGACCACCTGAAAACTCTGCCCTCCCTCCCCGCAGGAGAAATGCGTCAACTGCACCCGGAAATTCCGCTGCATTCAGGGTTTCCAGCTGGAGGTGAGGATGGGCTCAGCACAGCTCTGAGCTTCACCTGCTCTCTGCTCCCAAGGTATCTGAGACTGCAGGGCCCGGTCGGCTCACCCAGGCCTGGGGAATGGAACAGCAAGGGCTGCTTGACCTCCCTGGTAGAGGCCGGGAGGCCCAGGCCCGGGTCTGCCAGGAGGCCTCACTCACTTGCAGCCCGAGGCCTGGGTCCTGCCTGCTGTCTCATCAGGTCTACCTGTCTTGATCCCTCCTTAATTTTCTGCTGTCCTGCTCATCTGTTTTACCCACTGATACCTGTAGTCTGTCTGTCTCCCCGTTCACTGTCCTGCCCCTACTTGAGCCATGGGCTGACCCCTCCTGCCTGCCCCTGTTTCCAGAACACTCCCAGGAAGAGCTGTGTCTACCGATCTGGCTACTCGTTCTCCCGGGGCTGTTCTTACACATGTGCCAAGAAGATCCAGGTTTGCCTTGCAACACCCCCACCCCCAAGTCTAACCAGAAAAGGGGGAGGTGGGAGTGCAGGCCCAGGGGAGGAACTTGGCCTAGATTTCAAAGGCAGAGGCAGGGCTGGGACTCGGGTTGAGGCCAGGGGGGCGAGGGCCCAGAGGGTGGGCAAGGGGGAGAGATCTGAGGTCAGTGGGGCCAGTGTGTTCCCATGGCCATGCCCCAGGAGGTAGGGACAGGGAAAGGGAAAAAGGGGTTCAGCCTGGACACTGTCAACCAGGCCCCAGGGACAGCTGCTGGGCCCAGCTCTGTCCCTCACTATGAGATCCGGCATAGCTGTCGCCTCCGTTTCCTCATGCCTGCCATGAGGAGGGTTGTGGAAGGCAGCCTCCATCTCCCTGGTTCCAACTGGCTTCTATGGTTTTGTGGCCTGTCCCTGCCCCACCCCTCCAACATTTTCCGTCCCTCCTCCTACATCTGGCTGCGCCGGGCCTCTCCCTGTCCCCTCCCCGCAGGTGCCTGACTGCTGCCCCGGCTTCTTCGGCACACTGTGTGAGCCGTGCCCTGGAGGGCTGGGTGGTGTGTGCTCAGCCCATGGGCAGTGCCAGGACCGGCTCCTTGGCAGCGGGGAATGCCGCTGCCACGAGGGCTTCCATGGAACAGCCTGTGAGATGTGCGAGCTGGGCCGCTACGGGCCCACCTGCGCTGGGGGTGAGCACTGGGGAGGTCGGAGGACAGCAGGCACAGGGACGGACCAGCAGGGGCAGGACGGGACTACTGGGTAACTCCTGACCCTCCCCGTTCTACTCCCAGTCTGCGACTGTGCCCACGGGCTGTGCCAGGAGGGACTCCGAGGGAATGGAAGCTGTGTCTGTCATGTGGGCTGGCAGGGCCCCCGCTGTGACCAGAGTGAGTGGCCTTAAGGGGGAGAGGTGAGTGACTCCTGGGGAGGTGGTTCCTCGGTCCAAATGACCAGAACCTTCTTCTCAATCCCCCAGAGATCACCAGCCTCGAGTGCCCAAAGAAGTGCGATCCCAATGCCAAGTGAGTGAGCTCAGCCTGGGCAGGTGGGCAAGTGGGTCGGGGTGCTGGGGGCAGAGAGGGGCCGGGTGGGCATAGGCTGAGCTACTGCCACCCCTCCCAGCTGCATACAGGACTCGGCTACAGGCCTGGCCTGTGTCTGTGCTGCGGGGTACTCCGGTGATGGCGTCCACTGTTCAGGTCCAGTCACACACGGGTGCTCTGGGTCCCCACCCTGAAATTCTCAGTGGCTTTCCCTGCAGAGCCCTCTCCAGCCCCTCTGAGCCTAGTTTTGATCCCAGTCCCATCTTGCGGCCTACCCTTCCCTCTGACTTTTTCCTTTCTCCCATGCCCTTCTCCCTTGTCCACACTCTGTCCTTGCGCCAGCTCCTCACAGCTCTTTGGGATCATCTACCCCTAGAGGTGGACCCTTGTGCCCATGACCATGGGGGCTGTTCCCCTCACGCCAACTGTACCAAGGTGGCGCCTGGGCAGCGGACATGCACCTGCCGGGATGGCTACACAGGAGATGGGGAGCTGTGCCAGGGTGAGGCTCGGACGCCCACCTTGGGTGTCTGTGGGGCCAGGGCTCTGGCTTCAGTGTTGTGAGTCATACTCGGAGAGGCCCTGAGAGTGCGGGGGTGAGCACGTGATTGCACGGATGAATGAAGGGCCTCCTCTCATCCTGCATCTCTTCCCCCAGAGGTTAACAGCTGTCTCGTCCACCACGGGGGCTGCCACGTGCATGCTGAATGTATCCCCACAGGCCCCCAGCAGGTCAGCACAACAGAGGTGGACACTGGGGCTGTGCCATTCCCTCGTAGGGGGTACTCCTTCTGTCTAGGATGCTGGCCTGCTCTTGGGTCACAGCAGCCCCACTGATTAGGATTTGGGACAGGTCTCCTGCAGCTGCCGTGAGGGTTACAGTGGGGATGGCATCCGGACCTGTGAGCTCCTGGACCCTTGCTCCCAGGTCAGGACCCAGCCCCACCTCATTTCCTAGGGGAAGGGGACTGAGGCAGAAACCAGCCCTCCTTGCCCCCATCAGGGTCCCAAGGGCCTCTGAAGGGTAAGCTGCCCTCCCACAAGCTCCAGTCTGATTGATCAGTAGCGAACCAGGCTTTGGGGGTTGGACAGGGGTTGTCATGGCCCCTTACCCAGAGTTGGGGCAGAGGAGTCTGGGAGTCACTGACAGCCTCTCTCTCTCCTATCCCTGCCTCAGAGTAATGGAGGCTGCAGCCCCGATGCTGTGTGCAAAAGCACAGGGGATGGCCAGAGGACGTGCACCTGCGATGCAGCTCACACTGTGGGTGATGGCTTCACCTGCCGCGCCCGAGTTGGCCTGGTAATGGTGCCCAAGTTGGACCCCTGACCCAACCTTGGCTGTGCCTCCCCATGGGCCTTACCCATGATATCAAGACCCCAGATTTGATACTGATCCTGTCCTTAACCATGACCGTGACCCCTGACTCTACTTGGGCCTGACCCAGCTATGATCCATGAAACTAATCCTAACCCCAGCTCAGACCCCCGGCTTTCCTTTCCTCATCTCTGCCTTGGCCAGACCTTGGGCCGCAGGTGCTGGGACAGGCACCAGGCCCTGAATGGGGGCCACCCAAAATCTGAGCTGATCCTCGCCCCCTCCAGGAGCTCCTTCGGGACAGGCTTGCCTCATTCTTCAGCCTCCACCTCCTGGTGAGTGACCAGCTAGCTTCCAATTCCTCAGTCCGGCCTGGGTCTCTCTGACCTGCCGATCCTACTAGTCTCTGGACCTCCATGTTCTCATTTGGTCAGGGTGTTGGTTGTTCTGGTCTCTCAGAGTCCAAATCTTTCCAGGAGGATCTATGGAAGCCCCGAGGGCGTTGAAAGTTACCCCTCTTTCCACTCAAGCTGTCTCCTCCTACCCCCCCAGGAATACAAGGAGCTCAAGGGTGATGGGCCTTTCACAGTTTTTGTGCCTCGCACAGATCTAATGACCAACCTGTCGCAGGTAATGCAGCCTCACCCAGCCACAGCCAGGCTGGGCAGGCGTGGGCATTCTCGGGTGTGGGCAGAGGCAGCAACCAGGGGCCTCCCTCTACTCTCCCGGACTCCCACTCCAGGACGAGCTGGCCCGGATTCGCGCCCACCGCCAGCTGGTGTTCCGCTACCACGTGGTCAGTTGTCGGCAGCTGAGGAGCCAGGAGCTGCTGGACGAGGGCTATGTCACCACGCTTTCAGGGCACACACTGCGCATTCACGAGAGAGAGGTGGGCCTGGGCCCCGCCCCCTTCCCAAACCACCCACAGACCCTGACCCTGTGCCCTGACCCCATGCAGTTAAGACCTTCTTGCCTCCCCTGCGCTTGGGCGGGCTTTAGTGACCAGGAGACCAGCTCCAGATCCTGCCCATTTCCAAGGGCATCTCCCCAGGCCCAGGCCTTCCTAGCCTGGCTCCACCCCCAACCCCACAGACCATACCTGGAGGCCTTCTGCCTTGACGGTGCCCACCTTCTGCCCTAAGACTCACCCAGTGCAAGTTCTGCCCCCACCTCAGGCCCCACCCAGAGCATGAGTACCCCACCAATCCGCCTCATTCAGTGCTGGGCCCCACCCCCAGGGCAGCATCTATCTCAATGACTTCGCTCGTGTGGTGAGCAATGACCACGAGGCTGTGAATGGTGTGCTGCACTTCATTGACCGGGTCCTGCTGCCACCGGACGTGTTATACTGGAAGCCTGACGCTGCCCCTATGCTGCGGGTATGACTTGGGCACAGGCCTGGAGGCTTACTGGGCAGGTTACTGGGGTCTCAGATGTTCCCTCCCTGCCTGACCTCAAGGCTCACAAGTGCCTTTCCACAGAGAAACGTCACCGCCGCTGCTGAGAGCTTTGGCTACAAGATCTTCAGTGGCCTCATTAAGGTACTGCTCCCGTGTGTGGGCCTGTCAGTGTGCATTTGTGCCTGTGTGTGTGTGTGACAATGTGAGTGTAAGCCTGTTACACCTGTGTAAGCCTGACCCTTGTGTGTGTACAGGCCATCTGTGTATGTGAGTCTCCCAGTGTGAGCACAAGGGTATGCTTATGTGTGTCCACAGACCTGAAAATAGTCCAGGTGTGGGCATGCTTATCCTGCATGTATGTCCATGGATATCTGGCTACAGAATGTGGCTGGCCATCTGGTCCCTGGAGCCCCTTCCAGATCTCTGTGGTCCAGCCCTACCTTTGCCCACCAGTCTCTGTCACACCCCTGCTTCTCCTTGCCAGGTGGCTGGCCTCCTGCCCCTGCTTCAGGATGCAACCCACAGGCCCCTGACGATGCTGTGGCCCACAGACTCTGCCCTGCAAGCCCTGCCCCCCGACCGCCAGGTCTGGCTGTACCATGAAGACCATCGGGACAAGCTGGCAGCCATTCTGCGGGGCCACGTGATTCGCAACATTGAGGTGAGCATACCCCCAGCCCTTGGTCCCACGGCCTGCCTGCCCAGCTCCAACCAACCATAGCTCTGTCTGCTCAGGCTTTGGCATCTGACCTGCCCAACCTGGGCCCGCTCCGCACCATGCACGGGACCCCCATCTCCTTCTCCTGCAGCCATGTCCGGCCGGTGAGTGTGAGGAGAGGGCTCGGATGAGGGAAGCAGGAGGCAGGGGGGCCCTGGCAGTGTGGGGCTGCAGTGCATCTGTGACCCTGTGTACTCCTCCTCCTCCACCTGTAGGGTGAGCTCACAGTGGGTGAGGAGGATGCCCGCATCGTGCAGCGGCACCTGCCCTTCGAGGGTGGCCTGGCCTATGGCATCGACCAGCTGCTGGAGCCACCTGGCCTTGGTGCCCGCTGTGACCGCTTCGAGACTCAACCTCTGAGGCTGGTGAGGGGAGCCATAGATCAGAGGTGGCAGGGCACGGGATCCTAGCCAGGAGACCTGCCTCATCCATCCATCTGACCTTGCTGTGTTGACCTCCATTCCTTCCAGAAGATCTGCAGCATTTGTGGGCTAGAACCGCCTTGTCCTGAGGGCTCACGGGAGCAGGTAGGGGTCTGGGAGCAGGGAGGGGGTTTAGGCATGGCCCAGGGACTCCAGGGCTGTTTGATTCCTCTTGGCCCAGGGCAGTCCTGAGACCTGCTGGCGGTACTACTCAAAGTTCTGGACGTCACCCCCACTGCACTCCTTGGCCCTGCGCCGCATTTGGACCCGGTCTAGCCTCTGGGGTCAGCCCCAAGGCCTAGGCAGAGGCTGCCACCGCAGCTGTGTCACCACCACCTGGAAGCCCAGCTGCTGCCCTGGCCATTACGGCAGCGAGTGCCGAGGTGAGTGTCCCAAGGCTGTGGGTGTCGCTGGCGGGGCTCTTCTGGCACAGCCCCGGCCACTGCTCTGGAGAAGATGTGTCAGGGTGGTGGGGTGGGGCAGTTCTGGGTAGTGAATGGATCGGGCTGGGAGAGAGTGCTCTGAGAGACTGGCGGGGCGGCTGTGGGGTTCTCATCCGTGAGGGGATTTGGGTGGATTGCAGCTTCCAGAGGAGGCCTGGCTGCCCCGGGTGCAGAATGGACAGTGTGGCTGGGCTGGGGCTGTGTATGGTGGGTGTCCCAGAGAGCCCTGGCCCCCCTCACTTCTCCTGCCTTTCACTAGCTTGTCCTGGTGGCGCCAGCAGCCCCTGTAGTGGCCACGGCTTATGCATGGATGGCATGAGTGGAAGCGGGCAGTGCCAGTGCCATCCGAGGTTCACAGGGACAGCGTGTGAACTCTGTGCTTCGGGTGCCTTTGGGCCCCAGTGCCAAGGTGTGCTGTCCTGACCCACCCGTCCTACCCTGCCCTCTGAGCCCTGTGGCCCACACGCCAATGCCACACACCTCCTGGTGTCTCCCCAGCCTGCCTCTGCACCTCCCATGGCCGCTGTGACGAGGGCCTCGGGGGCTCTGGCTCCTGCTTCTGTGAGGAGGGCTGGACTGGGCCAACCTGTGAGGTGCAGCTGAGTGAGTGCTGTTTGCATTTGTGTCCACCTGAGTGCTTGCATACGCTCGTGGTGCCGTGCGTGCCCCGACTGCCCACTCAAGTGGACCCACCAACGGTGGGTGGGAGGGGGTCCAGGGGCACCCAGGAGGGCAGCTCCTAACCTGGATATATGGGGGGGTCCTGGGGGACAGAGTTGCAGCCCCTGTGTGCCCCACCCTGTGCCCCCGAGGCCGTGTGCCGTGCGGGCAACAGCTGTGAGTGTGGCCTGGGCTATGAAGGGGATGGCCGCTCGTGCACAGGTGAGTTGGGGGGCAGGTGGGAGGCCCCTTCCCATCCTGGTCCTGCCACTCACTCTATCTCTGCCCGCAGTGGCAGACCTGTGCCGGGATGGGCATGGTGGCTGCAGCGAGCATGCCAACTGCAGCCAAGCAGGCACGGTGGTCACCTGTACCTGCCAGCCCGCCTATGAGGGCGACGGCTGGAGCTGCCGGGCCCGTGACCCCTGTGCAGATGGCCGCCGTGGGGGCTGCAGCGAGCATGCCGACTGCTTGAACACCGGCCCGGTGAGCAGCCGGGGAGCCGAGCGGCAGGGTGGGGAGGCACCAGAGTGGCCCCCTGGGGCCCTGAAGAGCACCTGCTTGCTCTCCTGCCCCAGAACACGAGGCGCTGTGTGTGCCATGCCGGCTACGTGGGAGATGGACTACAGTGTCTGGAGGAGCCTGAGCCGCCTGTGGACCGCTGCCTGGGCCAGCCACCACCCTGTCACGTGGACGCTGTGTGCACTGACCTCCACTTCCAGGGTGGGCTTCCCTGCCCACACCCGGGGCCCCTGCTTTACCTCGGTGCTGCCGGGCTGATCACGCATCCCTCCCTTCTGCAGAGAAACAGGCTGGTGTCTTCCACCTCCAGGCTCCCAGCGGCCCTTATGGCCTGAACTTCTCAGAGGCTGAGGCAGCATGTGGGGCCCAGGGAGCTGTTCTTGCTTCTCTCCCTCAGCTCTCTGCTGCCCAGAAGGTGTGTAGGGCTCAGGAATCTGGAGCCAAGCCCGTGGGGGCCCCCTTGAGTTGGGCCTTTGGTCTCAGCATCCCCTCCTGCCCCCACAGCTCGGCTTCCACCTGTGCCATGTGGGCTGGCTGGCCAATGGCTCAGCCGCCCACCCAGTCGTCTTCCCTGTGGCAGACTGTGGTGGTGGGCAGGTGGGCGTTGTCAGCCTGGGCCTCCGGAAGAACCACTCGGAGTGCTGGGATGCCTACTGCTACCGTGAGCAAGGTACAGCCCTCCCCCCCAACCCTCTCCCAACACATGCCCCTGCTTGGCCCCTTCCCACTGACTCACCCAACTGCCTGTCCTGCAGACGTGGCCTGCCGGTGCCGCCAGGGCTTTGTGGGTGACGGAACAAGCGTCTGCAACGGGAAGCTGCTTGACGTATTGGCTGCCACTGCCAACTTCTCCACCTTCTATGGGGTGCGCAGGGGCCTGGGCTCAGGGCTACGGGTGTGGGCAGCTGGGGTCCGTGGGGAGGGAGCCTGCCCACAGTCCTATTTCCCCTCTCCCAGATGCTGCTCCGCTATGCCAATGCCACCTCTCGGGGTCTTGACTTCCTCGACTTCCTAGACAACGAGCTCACCTATAAGACACTCTTTGTCCCCGTTAACGAAGGCTTCAGGGACAACATGGTAACCAGCAGGGGCTGTGGGCAGAGCCAGGCCCGATACCGATGCCTCTGGCTGGCCTGGGCTAATAGGCCTTGCTTTGTCTGCAGACACTGAGCGGCCCAGACCTGGAGCTGCACGCCTCCAACACTACCTTCCTAAGCACCAATGCCAGCAGGGATACTGTGCTCCCTGCCCACTCGGGCCACAGCCTCGTCTTCAGTGCTGTGGGCCCTGACAACAATTCCTGGGCCCCTGTGGTGAGTTTGGCGACTGCATCTCCCCTGCTGGGCCCCGCCCTCACACACTCACTGGGCCTAACTTTGGCCTCTCCACAGGCCCCAGGGGCAGTCGTGGTTAGCCATGTTGTTGTGTGGGACATCGTTGCATTCAACGGCATCATCCATGCTCTGGCCAGGCCCCTCCTGGCCCCCCTACAGCCTGTGAGTTGGTGAGGGGTGGGGAGGGTGACAGGCAGAACAGCAAGGGGTGGGGGGACGGTCCTGGCCTGTCTGGCCTTGATGCTCTTCTTGTTTTCAGCGGCCAGTGGTGGCACCTGAGGGTCCACCTGTGGTGGCAGGTGTAGGGGCTGTGGTGGCTGCCGGAGCACTGCTTGGCCTGGTGGCTGGGGCCTTCTACCTCCGTGCCCGAGGGCAGGCCATGGGCTTTGGCTTCTCCACCTTCCAGGTAGAGCTGTGTTGGGTGGGGATGTTGGGGGTGTCTGGGTCCATCGATCTTGCTCGAGGCCCCTTACCACGCACCTCTCTTCTCAGGCGGAAGATGATGCCGACGACGACTTCTCCCCATGGCAGGAAGGGACCAGCCCAACCCTGGTCTCTGTCCCCAACCCTGTCTTTGGAAGCCATGATGCTTTTTGTGAGCCCTTTGATGTGAGTGTGTGGGGGGAGGGGTGACAGAAGTGGGCCCCAAGGCCTGGCTCTCGGCTCAGCCACAAATGGCCCTCCCTGCCACCCAGGACTCCCTCCTGGAGGAGGACTTCCCGGACACCCAGCGGATCCTCGCAGTCAAGTGACACGTCTCGGACTGAACAGGCACGAGCAGGAGGGAGACTACTTTTATTGCCCGCCTTGGACCGACACCCAGCACGGGTGGGGCAGGTGGGGTTAGGACCTGTTGTGGACAATAAAGGCGCCCTCAGCGGATGTGGGCCATGTCACCAAGGAAGGGCGTCTTCATGCAGCCAGTGCAGAGCTGGTCCATCCAGAGCGGTGCCTCATGCTGCAGGGGTGTGCGGCGTGGGTAGAAGGTGAAGTCGACCCGATAGTTGAGCAGACAGCTGAGGGAGGCCATGTAGAGGTCAGAGAAGCGCACGAGTCGCCGTGAGAAGTACGTGGGGTTGTGGAAGGTGCGGAAGATGCTCCCAAACTGAGCGTTGAACAGGGCTTTGGTGATGCACCTGAGGAGGAGACACGGGGCACTCGAGCGGGTGCTGCAGGAGCAAGGCTGGGAGCCCCTACTGTCCTACGCTGCCCACCTCAGCTCCTGCCGCTCCTTCATCCAGGCAGCCAGCACCTGCTGCGACTCGGCGTCCTGGTATGTCTGGGGGAGACAAGGTGGGTGCTGTGCGTGTGCCCGGGCGGCAGCATTGGCCCCCCCCTCGGGCTGCCCTGCGCCCCCCACCTGCATGCGCTCCAGAAGCCCCGTGAGCGCCTGCTGCCACGTCAGCGAGTGCATGTACTGCTCCGTGTTGATGATGCGGATCTCACGCTCTAGCTCGGGGATGATGGCACCAGTTCGCCAGCCATGCCGCAGCATGAGATCCTGCAGGACAAGGACAGGGTTCAGCATCAGCCAGCAGGCCCCCTCCCTTGCACCCAGCCTTGTGCCCCTCACCGCCAGATCACTGTACAGATGGTCTCCAAAGTAGAGCACACGGGGTCCACGCCACTCCGTCAGGCGCAGGAAGTCATACAGGTTTCCCTGGGGAGAGATGGGGGGACACCGCTGAGCACAGTGAACCACAGGGCTGCCAGAGCCACGCCGTATTCTCCACCCTCCTCCCAAATCTCCAGGGGCAGCGCTGGCCCTCCAGCCGCCCTTTCCCGTGGCCTCACTGTCCCCTGGCTCTGGCCCTGTCTCCTCCCCCTTCACAGGAAGGGGGTCTGCCTGCCACAGGAAGGTCTCGTGTCAGCCTGGCATGGTGCCCTGGGCCTCCCGTCCCTGTGGCCTCACAGCCACCCCAGGGATCCCACTCTGTGGGAAACAAACTGCAGCAGCGAGCCCGTGGCCCTGAAGCCCTTCCTGTCCTCCCCGGCCTGGGCCCAGAGGGACCCAGCAGACCTCACTGCGAAGCAATCTGCCCCTCCTGCTCCAAAGCTAGAGAAAAGATGAAAGCAGTCAAGCTCAAACACAACAGAGGAAGCTCGCAGGAGAGCAGAAAATGGGGCAGGGGGCCCAAAGCAGGAAGTGCAGCAGCCCACACCCCAGAAATGAACAGAATGCACACTCAGCACAGAGGAGCTACTACAGTGGTCTGTGCATGCAAGAGGCTGGGGAGAAAAGCCATGCGTGGCAGACACAGGGCTGTGAGAGAATTGGTGAAATAAGCTCAAGTGGGGAGGTAGAGTCAAGTATGAGTTCACAGAACGTTGACAATCTGCCCTGAACCAAGAATCTTGAGGTACAGGTGCTGAGTCAGGCCACATGGAGCCTGGGTTCCTGCAAGGGGAGCTGGGGAGGGAGCATAAAGAAAGACGAGAACCAAGCAGGATCCGGCGCACACACAAAATGAAACTTCAGATCATTAGGCATAAAGAAAAGGCTAAAAAAGCTGCCAAAGGAGAAAAACTCCCACATTCTCCACGAAGGTACATGACCCTCCTCAGGCTTATTAGCCAAGATGCCAAGACAAAGGAGAGTTGCCCTCAGAGCGGAGGGTAAGAGCCTGGGCTCAAGGGGGCCACGGAGAGGGGGGTGCCGCCTGGGTAGTACTGCCTACAGGCCGGGGGGCCGCTGCTCCGGGCCCCCCAGGCTGCTTCCGACCCGACTGCTGACTTCCTCCCTCCCCCAGCCCCTGGAACCCCCACCCTCAAGAAGCCCAGCTCAGCCAGGATTTCCGCATTCCATCCAGGGCCAAATGCCTTAATCACCTCCTGCTCCTTAATCACCACCCAACCCCCAGCACTAGGCCCCCTTCTCAGCTTCCTAGCCACCAGGCAGGAAAGGGGGTCTCCCCCAAGGCCTGGGAGCTGCTCTGACCAGCTTGTCTGGCTGCAGCGGAGTGGTCAGCCCCAAGTAATGACAGTGCTGTTCACCAGGTATTTATTTAGTAAATAAATGCCTGGCCAATTTAAGGGCTTGTACACCACAATTCAAATAGGACGTTATACCTTTTTTTTTTTTTTTTTTACATTATACCTCTTTTATAGATGAGGAAAAGCAAGGCACAGAGAGGCCAAGTGACTTGGCCAGATTCCCTCTGCTATTGAGTAGTAAACTTGGAATTCAAATGAAGGCAACCTGACCAGGCCTGTGCCCTGAGAGCCACTCCCTGGTGCCCCTGGACATGGTGCAAGGGGGCAGAGCCATGGCAGATGCGTGGTGACTGAGCAGGGCCCAGGAGGCTGTGCTTCTGTCCCCTCCATAGCCTGGAGCTGAGGTTAGGCCAGCCAGATGGCACTCACCTGCCGATAGATTTTGCCTTTCTCCAGGCGGGTGATGCGGTCCCAGTGCAGGGAGCCCTGCTCATCGAGTTTTCGGAAAGGCCTGGGGGCAGAGGGGTAAAGGGCTTGGGTTCCAGTCTGGGGCAAGACCAGGGTCAGGCACCTCCCCAGTCTGCAAAGGCCACCTGCTCACAAGGGCTGGGTGCCTGCCGAGAAGAGGGTGTACCCACCCCAAGCATGCAAGGTGGTGAGCAAAGGCCAGTGCCCGCTCCCTGCCCTCATCACCCCTGCTAGGCCCATACTTGCGCCGGTCAGTAAAGAAGCTGGGTTTGTCCGCCTGGACGATGACCACATCGAAGAGCTGGCGCCAGTCGGGACCCACCATGTGCCGCATCCCCTTGTCCCTGGGCAGAGATGGTGCAGAGGTGGAACAGGCCGCAGGGGGGCTGAGGCAGGCTCCTCCCTGGGCCCCGCCCCATTTGCCCCCCCCAGGACCCCTCCCACCTCCCCACCACAGGCGGCTCACACAAAGCTGAAAGGACTGTTGGTGATGAGGAAGAGCTGCTTCCCATGGGCCACCAAGCGGCTCAAGACAGCGAAGGTCTCGTCCCCTCTCAGGATGTACTTCTCTAATGGGGAGATGTGTCTGTGAGGGCCAGGCTGGCCCGCTGCCCAGCAAGCCACATCAGGGCCACTGTCTCCCCTTACCCATATCCCGCTCGATCCACTGGTACATGAAGCCCTTCACGTGCACATCTCGAATGGCATCCTGGGGGCAGGAGAGGGACTGTGAGGGTGCAGTGGGGCCTAGGAAGGCCTGCCCCTGCTGTGGCTGACTTGATCTTCCCTGCCACCCCGAGAGGCAGGCCCAATGTCCTCACTGTCACATCCTTGTAGAGGTGGGCCTGGTCAAACTCCAGGCCGTGACCCAGAAAGTGGTCCACCACGCAGGACAGCAGTGCCATTTCCGGCAGTGAGAAGATATCCATGAACTGCTTGATGGAGGGACCCTGTGGAGGGAGCCATCACCTCAGCAACCACTCTAGCCCTACCACCCCTCGCCTGGAGACCAGTGTGCTTGGGACATTAGCAGAGGGAAACTGCCTGCGGGTCAGGGCTGGCCCACCAGGGTGTGGGCGCCCACAGTGAGATCACGGAGCAGACTGCCCTGGCCAGTGGCAGTGTTTGGTGGAGCAAGTACCTTGCCGTAGAAGCCACTCATCTGGTACAGCGGGATGTGCTGGGTGCCCCCGTACAGATCTATCACCTCCTCGTCAGGCACAGGCTGGAGCCCCCTGGGCGGATGCACAGACATCATGAGTCCGAAGTGCTCCGTGATGTAAATGCAAGGTGGGGAGGGGGTGCAGGGCCAGCAGGGTCAGGCAGGGCAGTCTGCACTGACCTGTAGGCCGTCCCCAGCTGCACGTAATGGAAGGCATCAATCTTCATCAGAAGGCTCTGGAGGCATCAGGAGAATGGAATGGGTGCTAAGAAAGGGGTTTGCATGGGCCTGGAGCCAGCCTCCTCCAGCCCCTGTGCTGAAGCCCTGATTGGAAGGTACTAAGGGGACTAAGTGCGAGGCCAGGGGTAGCTCCTTTTATTTTTTTAAATTTTTTAAAATTTATTTTTACTATTTAATTTATTTTTGAGAGAACAAGAGAGACAGCGTGAGCAAGGGAGGGTCAGATAGAGAGGGAGACACAGAATCTCAAGACAGGCTCCAGGCTCTGAGCTAGCTGTCAGCACAGAGCCCAATGCGGGGCTCAAACCCATGAACTGTGAGATCATGACCTGAGCCAAACTTTGCTTAACCGACTGAGCCACCCAGGCGCCCCGGGGTAGCCCCTTTTAGAGGATGGGGGCTAAGGAAGTGCTGCTGATGCCCACCGGTCAGGAGGGCCCACGTAGGGTCTAGGGCCCACCCACTCACCTTCTGAATGTCGTAGTGGAGGCCTCGGATGGCAAAGCTGGGGTCGTAGTCATACTTCCGGATCCCCTCTGGGTACTGTCGGGGGGAAGGTGGGCCAGGCCTGAGCCAGTGGCAATGCCAGACCTCTGGCTGGGCAGTCATCTCAGGGGACCCCCAGGACTCAGCCTGAGGTTCCCCAGGGCCTGGGCTGTCTGCCTGGCCAGCCTCACCTTGTAGTGCTCAATCAGGATGTCGCGGGCGGCACTGAAGATCTCAGGGTGCAGCGCGTCTGCATACTGGGCCAGCGTGTAGTCGTAGTCAAAGCCATAGACTTCAACATCACGCAGGCTGATCTCGTTGTTGGCGTAGATGGCTGCTGGGTTCAGGAGACTGCAGACCTCGGGGGGCAGGAGGTCTGGAGGGAGGAGAGGCAGGGATGAGGAAGCTGAACATGGAGGCAGCAGATGGTCACTGAGCACTTTCCAGGTGCCCAGCCCTGGGAGCCTCATGAAACCACCCAGGATGGGCAATCTTAGCCTGAGGCTGCATATGGCCAAACTAGGCTCAGAAACGCCACTTGCCCAGGGTCACGTGGTTGGGGTTAAGGTACAGCTGGCAACAGGACCAGGCCATGGCTGGAGGTCCCAGCTGTGGGTCCTGGGTTACACCCCTGCCATAGCCCACCAGGTACACTGAGCCCACGTTCCTCCAGGCTCTCATGAGCCCCACTGGACCCATGTCTACACTTGGACTGGGACTGAGGAGCATTACGAGGTTGGGCGAGGGGGTTGGGGGGGTTGGGGGTTGGGGGGCAGGTATGGGGTAGCTCCTCTGCCGTTCACATTCCCAGCTCTGAGCACCTGCCACAGCCTGTGGAGCAAGGCCCCTCTAATTGGATTTCAGTGGCCCGCCAGTCCACATAATGACATTTGCTGCTTCTGGCCAGGGAACATTACTAATTACGACAGGGAGGACGTGTGATGTTGGGCCACGGGGCAGTACCCAGGCTGCTCCCCTCTGGGGATGAGGTCATGGCCATCCCGAGCCCCTGGCTGCTATGGACAGGTTGAGTGGGACACTGTGCAGCGTAGGCTCTAGGGTCCTAGGGAGGCAGAGGAGGATGAGGGGTCCCAGGCTCCTCTGCCTCAGTTTCCCCATCTATACACTAGGGGAGGTAGATGGGGAAAGGGCCCGGGATTTGAGGTCAGAGAGACCAGGCCAAACACTCCCTCTTACAACTGTGACCTCAGGCAAGTTACCTCACATTTTGTGCCTCAGATTCCCTATTTCTGAAGGGGAAACAAAATCGTGCCAACCTAGAGAATTACCGAGAGGTCATGGTGAACACGCTCTGCGCAGCATTCCTGCTCTACACCCGTGGCAAATGTAGGATTAAATGGACGATGGGCCTCTGGAGCCCGTCACCTCCCTGACCTGGGTCTTCCTGCATCACTTGAACAGGGTGCAGGAGAGGGGACCAGGCGGGACTAGGTGCACAGGACGTCACCCTGCAGGGCCTCCAGGTGGCCCCACTCCTGGGACCACTAGCTTGTGGCTAAGGCCGGCACCCACAGCCCAAACCTCCACGGGATCCTGTCTTGGCCAAAAAGAGGCACGATTCGGAAGCGCTTGAAGCAGAAGCCCTTGGCCACGAAGCAGGCCTGGCAGCTGCCTGTGCGCAGAGGCAGACACCCACGAGCTCCCACACTCCGAGCATTTGCCTTGGAGGCCCCTCTGGAACACCGGCTCCACCCCTACCCCCTTTCCTTTGGAGCTAAGTGCAGGGTGTGAGTGGGGGAACAAGTGTGGCTGGTTCCTCTAGGGGCCCCAGGACAACATAAGCCTGGCACAGAGCAGCTGTTGTGCAGACTCGTGGGCGCAGACAGAACACTCCTCACTTGGATGCACATGAGATGCAGCTGCCTTCAGCTCTCTAGGAGCTGCTTCTGGATGCCCCTCTATGTCACTAGCACCTGGGCCTTGCCCTCCCCAGGTTCCTGAGTTCCTGGGTACCAACTGTAACTCTTGGTATCATGGTCAGTAGGCCCCCCAGGAGGGGAGGGATCTGCTTGGCAGTGTATCCTCTCGTTGCTGGCAGAGTTCTGGCCACGTCCAGCTTTGGCCTCTGTCCTCGAGAACACTCCCCGGGATGGACGATCCTCTGAGGAACAAGGCAGGATGGGGATGCAGCCCACGGGGTCTGCCCTCCTGACCTGATTTCTGGATGGAGGAAAGCACATCTCTGGGGGCCACAAGGTCCCACGCCTTTCTACGGGACTGTGGTGGTGCACAGCGCCAGGTGGGGGTGCCGTACTCCTTCCCTGCACTGGCCTCCCAAGTTCACTGGGTCACTGTGCACACCTCGCCCTCCTCTCCTCTTCTCAGTCCCCAGTGCCCAACCCTGCCCCAGACTCCAGGGCTGGCTCTTCCCCACGGCAGCTCTAAGACTCACTGTGGGTGCCTTCCTCCCAGCTGCCGCTAGGTGCACTGGCTGGGTGCCTTAGAGGCCCATCCTGTTCGAGCCTTCCTCCAATCCTATGATGTGGTCCCACTTATTCATCCATCATCCAGAGGAAGAAATAGGCTCAGGAAGGTGAAGTCCCTTGCTCTAAACCATCCAGCAGTAGGCAGTGCAGTGGAGATTAAAATTCGGGTCATTCCACCTGCCCTAATCACTCTGCCCCTAAGGCCTAGCCTTCCAGTGTCCCCATGCTGGTGTGGAGGCACTGGGCTGGGGCCTGGCTCCCAGGCAAAGCTTTGCCCACAGGCATTGGCCCAAGGCATACCTCAACACCCAAAATCTCCCCCAAAAAACCCAGTATAGAGGGAGGAGTTAGGACTCAGGGGTGCGAGTCTGGCTCATCCTGGCATCTTGGAAATGACACTTTCACATGGAGAGGGGCCTGGGTGGCTCTGTGAAGATCTGAAGATCCCGGTGAGGGAGGTGTGACAAAGCCCAGCAGACCTCCCTGTGTCCTCTCCCGCACCTACAAGGCAGACCTACAGGTCTCCTCCAGACCCGGAGCCAACACAGCTCCTTAACAGCATTCCAGGCCAGTCCTGTCCACTGAAGGGGGGTGGGGGTGGAGGTGGGGGTGGGGGAAGGGTCATGAAAGAGACCCAACGTTTTTAGAACCACCATTCCTCACAATTCTGCTTTGGGCTTCTCAGGAGAGTCCTGTCCAGCTCTCCACACAGCTAGAGTGGAAGCTCCAATCATCTGGAATCTTCCAGACAGGGCCACTTTGTCTCACCAGACAATGAAAGCTGCATCACCGTTGGGGGCTCCTCTAGAAGCTCCCCTGCCCTTTCCTGGCCCGGTTCCTTCCGAGTCTTCACCACAGCCCTGCGTTGTGGGTTTGTGTTTTATACAGCAGACTCTGAGGGTTCACGCAGGGAAGGCCTGCTGAGTGCCAGACGGCTGGTCAGTGACAGGGTCAAGCCCAAACCACATACGCCTGCTGTAGAGGAAGAGCCCTGGGGAGGTGGACAAACATCCAGCACTCTCAGACTTCTGGCCTCATCAGGGAATCCCAGCCTGGCCTCTCTAGGGGAGGCCTAGGGCCTCATCAACCCATTTTGCGTTGTCCCCGCCAAGGATGAAGCCACCGTTGTGGACTCCAGGCGCCCCAGGGTCTCGTTTCTCCAGCCAACACATTTCCCTCCAGGGCTAAGAGTGCTCGGGACCTCGGTGGCAATCTAGAGGTGTCTGCAAAGTCTAGTCCGCGTCCGCTTAGGTTGGGCAGCGCCGCCGGCCGGCTTTGTCCCTGGAGCTCCCGCCCCAACTAAGGGCCCCTAAGAGAACAAGGGGTAGGGGCATTTCCGCCGCAGCATCCCGGCAGGCGGGATCGCCAGGAAAGTCGGTGGGGGTTCCGCATTCCGGAGCGGCTTCGGGAACCCCGAGCTCCTGCAGACGGAGCCAGGGAACAAACCTCCGGTCGGTCCGCCTGCCTCCGGGCGTCGGGGCGGCCCGAGAGGGCCCCGGGACGACCAGCGGGAGCCTCTCCCGAAGAGCTGCTCCGCCTTCAGGGTCCAGGGCCCCGGCGAGCCCCACCAGAGTGCTTCCCCCGAAGAGCTGCGCCCGGGACGACTCGAGACGGCTGTTCTCTCCGCCGCCTGGGCGCGCGCCTGCCGCCGCGCGTATCCACCCCCGGCGCCCATCCCACTCCGGCTCACCCACCATGCACCAGTCTCCGCATGTCCTGGTAACGAGCCCACAGGTGCGCGCTGAGCTCGGTGCCGCCGGCGGGCGCCGGGACGGGC
>NC_043711.1:20575954-20703603 GCF_006229205.1 Suricata suricatta
CAATGGGCGCGCCCCGCGGCCCGGGGGGCGGGAGGTCCCGGGACGGGGCGTGGCGAGGCGGGCTCCCAAGCCCCCTCCCCCGTCTCCTAGAGGCTGAGAGGGACTCTGCGCCCCCCTTCGGTGGCCACTGCAGCGATGGCCGCTCCTTGGGCTCCCTTCCCGGGAGGTCGGAGGACCCGAGAACGGCCGTCTCCTTGAGGCTGCGGACGGCCGAGGCATGTAGAGGGGAGGGCCAGAGCGCGGCGCGCCCACCTCGACCCCCGGGCCTCTGTCTCCCCCTCCTCTCCCGGGTCCTCCTACTCTCCTCCCTCACCCCTGTCTGTCCTTCTTGACCTCAGCTCCTCCTCTGCTCCCGGCCAGTCAGGCGGCGGGGGTCCTGTTCCCTGCAGACCAGAGGCCGGCCAGTTTCGCTGTAGCAATAAAGAGCCTACCGCACGCCGGGCGAGACCCCGGGACCCGCAGCGCCGCTGAAGCAGCCCCTGCTCGCTTCCGCTCCGTACTGCACACAGGTGACTCTTTTTAACTCGGGGCAGGACCACTGGGCGGTGCGCCGCAGAGCTGTGGGCCTGGGGTCACTGAGCCTGGCTGGTTCTGACCTCAGCAAATGGCCGCGCCGACCCCACTCTCCGCTTCCCTGCGCGGGGCCCCCATAGAGATGCAATGTCTCCAGACTTTCCGTCGAAATTCTGCATTCCTGCCTGTAACCATTCTCCATCTGTGTTTCTTCTACTCCGATCTGTTTCTTGAGCCCGCATGCTTACCAGGCGGTACACTGAGCCCCGAGGAGGCCCACCCAGCACCGGCGGGCCCTGTTGGTGGGGAGCTGGCCAGCTGGACACTCTGTTTCCTTCGGGTGCTGCTCCCCATTTAAGAGTGTGTGCGCATTATGATATACACTGCATCTTGCCTGAGCACCTACATGTGGTGGGCCAGATCCTGGGCCAGGTGCTGGGGCAGGATGGGGGCGGAAGGGTAGTTCCGTGGGAGCACCAATAAGCTAAGAGGGCATTGAGGACCCGTCCACAAGTAAGTCTCCTCAGGACGGGAGATGGGTGTCCCTGGTGGCACAGGCTTCCAGAGTCACCAACAGAAACTGGAGTGAGCGCCAAGCCAGTGTGTGCGGGAAGCTGGAGAAGGCAGGTAGGTTACCCAGGCCGCAGCATTGACCAGGCTGCTAAGTGCCAGACTCTATGACCCTTGCCAGGGGCCCTGCTTGATCTCTCCCTGTTCTCCAAACTTTTTTTATTGACTAAGTTTTCATTTGATTTTTTTTTAGTTCGTGTAATAGTTGTCTCCCTTCTCAAAGATACGATCCAGTTGATTTTTTAGCCTTAGGCAAGGAGGTAAGAGCCCTTTACAACAAAGCACAGAGACTTAGTGACTTAGCCAGAGTGAAGGCTAAGTCACTAAGTCAGAGCTCTGCCAGTACTTGGCTCTTAACTTCTGTTTCCCAATTATAAACGAGATGATGCAGATAGAGGCGAGTTTCCCTAGGTTTTAGAGTGCATGTAAAGAACTGGCACTCAACAAGTCATATAACTGTTATCATCGTCCTGTTTTAGCTAATGATAATTGTCAGTTACCAAGCTCCAGGCATTGTGGTAAGTTCTTTACTTGTTTTACCTCGAACTCCTCCAGATCAGAGAAAGGGTCGCATTTTGTGGAGGAAGGGATGTGGCTTGACAAAGCTGGTGCTCTTGAGCCACTCTACTCTTCTGTGATTATTGTGAATGAGGAAATGATGCATATAAAGCACCTACAAGTCCCTGTATAACGGTAAGTGCCCCGGACACAGGATGACTTTTATTAATATCAGGGTTGTCACAAGGTGATTACTTGGACTTTGTGATAAAGTTCAGCTTTCAACAATGCATATCGAATTCTGTTATTTTTAGAATTCTTGTCACCAGTCGCAATCCCGAAATAAATGCAAAGCGTCGCATAATTGCATTTTAGAGTATAGTGCGGTACACGTTTAGTCCGTAAGAGAGGGTCGTCACTTCTATCAGGACTTTAAGGAAAAAGATGGCGGTGGCAGAGTAGGGGGCGCAGCCGCCAACTCGGAGCACTGGCTTGCACAGGGGAGGCTGGGGCGGAGCCGGGTGGACGCCACGTGGGAGGCCCTGCCCCCTTGGGCCGCCCCGCCTCCAGAGCCCAGGCGCCTGCGCCAGTTCCCTCAGGCTGGGCTCGACCTCAAGGAGCACGCGCACTCTGCGGCATTCGGATTGGCGGGTCCTCGCTCCCCACCGCACTCTGATTGGTGGACCCGCCCTGTCTCTATGTGAGGGTGTCAGACTCCGTTCCTTCAGCTCCCCACATGCCTGGAGGGGGCGCACGCCGGCCGCGGGACTCCGCTTCAGCTGGGCGCTCCAGTGCAGGCGCTGGAGCAGCTCTCCTCGCTTCTGGTTTCGTTGTACCCCCTGTCCACGACCTGGGTCGGGCATGTTTTCAAGGGCCCAGGTCAAGCGGATCCTGCAGCGGGTGCCCGGGAAGCAGCGACTTGGCGTTTACAGGTTCCTGCCCTTCTTTTTTGTCCTGGGAGCAACGATGGAGTGGATCATGATTAAACTGCGCGTGGGCCAGGAGACCTTCTGTAAGTGGGGGTGCAGCAGCGTCCGTTTCATTTCAGGAAGGCAGGAGGCGGCAATGGACCCGTTTTCTGGGGCACAGTCTTAGGTTGCAGACTGCTCATTCCACTCTGAAGCGCTGAGCTGCCTGTACCATGGTCAGAATTGCAAGTACGGTTCCATTCGCGGCCTGGGCTCTCTTGTAAGCGGGGCGACAAAAGCACATTCGCGTCCAACCTTGGGACCTTCCCTGCACTTTGAGGGGAGAGCACGTGACTCCACACGGATCGCCCTCCTTTCAAGTCTGCCCTCGCCCCTGCCCGCCAGTGACGTTTGGTCCTAAGGAACACGCTTGCTCACGGCAAGGGAGTGGGATCCTGAAGATTCAAGGCAACTCCTGCTAATCCGGCCAGCCCTCTCTGGATTCTTCAGTCCAAACCCTGGAGGGAGCGGTCCTCCTGGCCCAGCGGATTACCGCAGTCTTGGCGGGGCAGAGTCATTGACACCAGGGCCCAGCACTGTGAAAAGAATACCTGGCACTGCTTTGACTAGCACTAGCTCTAGTTCCCCTTCTGGAAAAACTGTCCCACCCCCTAGGCCGTTTCCGCTTTATTCCCCTCCAGAAACACGTTATCACTTGTGAATCACCAACCCTTATTAAAGTTTTGTTTAATGTTTATTTTTGATAGAGAGCAGGCATGAGAGTGAGGAAGGGGCAGAGAGGGAGGCCAAGGATCTTAAAGGGGCTCTGCTCTGACAGGAGCCTGATATGGGACTTGAACACACCAAATGTGGGATCATGACCTGAGCCAAAGTCAGATGCTTAACCGACTGAGCCACCCAGGAGCCCCTATTTAAAAACATTTTTTTTTAAGATTTTATTTTTAAGCAGTCTCTACCCCCATCGTGGGACCCCCTGGAACCCACAAACCTGAGATCAAGAGCTGCATGCTCCAGGTACATAGCCATCCAGGTGCCCACCAACCCTTATTTTTTAAAATATTGTTACATTAGTGCTTTCTGAAGATACTTAGTCCTTTTGTTCATCCATTCATCAGTATTTAGTAAGCACCCTAAGAGTATAATGAACAAGGCAGAGTGTCCCCCACTTCAGAAGAGCTCTAATGGCAGAGACCATCATGAACACTATTACTATTAAGTGTGATCAATACTAAGGGGACAGTGGCAGGGGGCAATGGAAGTCTTGTGGGGGGGGGGTATTGGAGACCTCAGCTGGATCGGATGGTGTGGGAAAGCTTCCAGGAGTTACTATGTCAGGTGGGACCTGAAGATTGAGTAGGTCAGCCAGATGAGGCAAACGTTTGTGGAGGTGAAAGTATCTCATGCTAGTACCATGGTGTGAAAGTTTACTGTCTGAGGGCCTGAAGGTGAGTGGAGTGACAGATGAAGTGGTTAGAAATGTGTCTGGGCGGATGTGTCCAGAGCACTGGAGAACCAAGAATGTACCCAAAGGATTGCAGGGTTTTAAGTGATGGTGGATTAACACAGAAGCGGGTTCTTGCAGAGAGGAGGCAAGAACACGGGGTGTCGGATGATCAGGTCTGAGATGATGGCCTGGTCGGGTGGAGGTAGGCGGGATGCCAAAGAGTGGAGTTGAGACTCACTCGGGAGATGGTGCTGACAGGGCCCGGGACTGAGGGGACTCAAGATGGGGAGTGGTGGAGGCTGCTGGTAGGACAGCGGGGCAGGGAGGACACTGGCAGGGCAGTCCAGACTCTGTTTTGGACGTGCTGAGGTGGAGATGGTTCTACAGATCTGAAGCTCAGCAGGTAGATCTGGATCATGGGTCTAGGTTTGTGGGTCATTTGAAAGCAGATTGTGATGTAAGAGTCAAATCCAACATTTCAAGGATGACAAGGAGTGAGTAGCCAGAGAGGCAAGGAGGAAACCAGGAGGGTTTATCACAGAGGGCAGGAGGCTCAGGAATCAGACTCTGTGAATGGAGGGGGGCGGGGGGGGGGGAAGTCCGCCCTCCCTTCCCCTACCAGGAGAGACCGGAAGATATGGAGATTCAGGTCAGGAAAAGGGGGTGGAGAGAAGCTACACATACCTGGCTCTTGAGAAGGTGGTAGAGGTTGGATCACAGCAGGGCCAGGGGAGCAGCCCTTGGAAGTTAGCTGGAAAAATTCTTTATTGATGACTTAGCTGTGTAGAAAAAAAAAAACAGAGTTCATGGCCTTCTGGGGGTGAGTGAAGAAGGATCAGGGTCGTGACTGAGGAGACAAGATTGTGAGGAATCGCAGTGGACCCAGTTAGGGCATTAGTTGGCCCTACAGCACAAAGCAGAGTGAGGCATGCAGGAGGAAGGCAGTTGGATTTGTCTGTAGTTGGGGTTTTGCAGATGTGTCAAGGAGTTATTAAGAGGGGCCTGCAGCTGGTGTGGGCAGGAAGAGAGAACAGGAGGGGGCTGAGGAGGTATTCAGGGGCCTAGGGCCCGGGGAAGTAGTTGATAGAGGTCCAAGGACAGAATGCCTAGAAAGGTAGTAGAGGTTGTGGTCAGAGCAGGATGGACTTAATGTTTCAGAGAACAATGTAAGTAGATGGCAGAAGGTGGAGAGGTCAGGGAGGTGAAGAGGCCAGCGCTCCCCCGCGCCCCACTGGCAGGGAAGATGGCACAAGACAGGTCAAGGAGCCCGAGCTAGATGCCAGAACTTTCAGTGACTGAAGGGGAGTGATGGAGCCAGGTGCCCATGCAGAGAAGATTGTGGCAAAAGGCAAAAGCCCCAAAGGAAGAGAGGGAAGAATCTGCAGCATCCAAGGGCAGCTGCTGAGAACAAGGCAAATCCCCTCCCCTCCCGACCCTGAGTTCTGGTGTGGGTGAGGGAGTAGCAGAGAGCAGCAGGGCAAGAAGTGCCTTTGAGGCATTTCAGTTAAGGATGATTTCCAAGAAAGACATTTTGGCTGGGGTGGGGTGGGGGAGGAAGTGAGGAAAGTTAAAACATTGTTAAGTGGTTTGCCAGGACCTGATCCTGTCTTTGAAGACACGGACTTAACATGCGATTGAAGTCCAGAACCACATTAACATAGTCCTCACTTAACTTTTGTTTTAAATGAAGTTTATTTTGGCTTTGAGTTAAACAGTAAGATTCAGAAAGAGCTTGACAGCTCTAGACTACTTGTTAAATTAGATTGGAGTACTTTTAATTCCTGTTTCTTAAAAATATAAATGAAATTTTTATTTGACACAGATGATGTCTACCGTAGAAAAGCCTCAGAACGACAGTATCAGAGAAGGCTGGAAGGTGCCTCAGAGACTGAACTTCAGCCGTCAATAAAGTGAACATGAAAATTTACTACCGGTTTCAATTCCTTTGAAAATGTACTTTTCCGATCTCTCATTCTTACTGGAACTGCTTTTATAAAGAATTTTTATAATTTTCCTGTTTATGCTTGACTACTTCTCAAGCCACTGTTGGACGGCACTTACAGAAAAAACTATTTCCTCCTGAAACACTTCACACACGAATGGGGGAGGGCCAGAGAGGGAGGAAGACCCAGAATCTGAAGCAGGCTCCAGGCTCTGAGCTGTCAGCACAGAGCCTGACGCGGGGCTTGAACCCACCAACTGTGAGATCATGACCAGAGACAAAGTCCGAAGCTTAACGAACTGGGCCACCCAGGCGCCCCTCCATGAAAATACTTCTTGAACAATTCAAGCATCTGTCGGGATGCTTTTTAGTGCAGTCAGTCTCAGTCTGAATTGTTTATGAAATCTTTTGTTTTAGGTAACATATGATAAGATAACCTTATTTACTTTTTTGCAGAATTCAGATTTAACCATGGATATAAAAGTAAGATCTCTACTGCAAGGTTATTTAAACCAAGATAAATTTGCAGATTACATTTCTGCCAGCTAGCAATCTGTCAACATTTGCTAGGGCAGTGGGAATTCCGGACCACTCCTTACTCACTATCAGGTGCTCTTGGGAACAGAAGTAATCCCCCCCCCCCCTCCGCCTGTCCCACTAACATACAAGGGCTGGACCTCCACAAGGACTCCAGAGGCAACAGGCTTCACACCCCTCTGTGCTGAAGATGTGCTTTCATCCAGCTGCTCAAGATAAAGACACTGCCTCTTCCCCGAGAAAGTGAACCTTCACACTGTAAAGCAGCCATAAGGTAACCACTGACTTCATCTGAATCAGAGGCTCGGTCTACTGGGGAGAGATTATGTAATTTGACTCAGTGAGTCTGGGTCAGCTGGTAAGAAATGCAAAGGCTTTACCTATTTTTATCCTTTTACTCCCCGCCTAGTAACTACATCCAACATCTATTCAAACAAGGACATACCCACATATTAAAGACTAAGTTTCAAAATAGTTTCTAATGACTGCTCATGAATATATAGAAGCAGATGCTTAAGGCCAGAGAGTATTCTCAATAATCTCTGCCACAAACATCTCTTCCCATTTTTCTAGTTTTTTTTCCTAACTTAAGTTAGTCCATTTATGTTACAACTAACTCAGTATAAACACCCATTGAGTACTATGACCTCCTTAAAGCACTACCCACACCAGGTCAGGGTCACTGCTCAGAGAGGGCTTGAGTGCAAAGACCAGGGATGACCCATGGCACTGGGAGAGGAAGGAGGGTTCTTCTGTGCACTATGTTGCCTCGAGAGTTCCTGGTGAACCTAACTTTAAAGCCATTTTAGTGATTAGACTGCAGCCTGAGGAATTAAATTGTAGTAGGATTCTCTCAATTACATGGCCTGATTCCATACCCTACCCGTTTTTTAGTATGATAATAGAGAATTGATAGCTTACACACCTTTCACAACTGACAATAAAATTGTCAGCTGACTTCTGTGTCTGCTGTGGGCTCCTTCCCTGGCCCACCCCCCTGCCTGCACCCCAGAAAGAATCACAGCTATAAATTCATGTCAACTTTCCTTAGAGTTTTGTTTTTCTTTTTAAAATATATATCAGAGTGCTGATTTACTGAAGGACAACAGAACTTTGAAGATGATATGAATGTCTCACTTCGAGGCAAGGAGACTAGCAAAGCAATTACTGCATTAAATTGAAAATACTTTCCAAGTACATTAGTTTGGATGCTAGAAAGTAAGAACTAATCTTTGTTAACTGATGTGCAAGCTTCTACGCTTCACCTCAAAAAAAATTTTTTTTTTAACCCTCCTACTACAGAGTATGGCTCTATCCTACTTATCAGACACGGAACTACTAAGGGAACTTAATGTGAAGAGCAATGCTCTTACATGCTGATTACAGAACTGCTGTGCCCCCCAGTGTGAAGTACAAGGCAAAAAAATTAACAACCCCAATTTTAAAAACCGTAATACCTCCAGAATGACAAAAACTGAATTAACATTTGTTGCTTGAAACCTGCTTCCATGGTGGTGCTGGGTAAAGGATGTGGCTTTGGAGCTTCACTTGCTCATCTGAACGAATAGGGAAAGTACCTGAGTTATGCACATAGTAAGTCATAAAGGGGAGCTATCTCTATCTGTTTAGATCTTTGTTCTATTCTGGAAGTCTTGTCTCAATCTAAGATGTTATAACTTAAACACATTAATCTCTCTTCCTCTCTTTTTGTAAGTCTGAATTTTCCACACCAAGTTATTTCTCTTTAAAAATAAAAAATACATATTTGGACCTTAGTATTATCCCAAGTAATTCCCCTCCTAGAAAAAGCAGTACAGTGTTAGTTCTTAGTCTTTACACATGTGCATTAAATTTGGAATTTCTTGCCACATTTACGTGCAACCCACAAGAAGTAAATACATCTATTGTGGGGATAGAAATAGTCTGCTGATTTGCTCAGTTCTGAACCTTCATTCAGCTGACCTAGCACACTTCCAAACTGAAAAGGAACATAGTAAAGGTATTTGTTTGCTAATGGGGTTCAGCAGGGATGTTTAAGGATATATCAGTGATCATTCAAAATGTGCCCGTGAGCACAGATGCAGTACAGCCCTAAACACTTAGGAGAACAGAGCCACAGGGATTTGCAAAGTGATATTAGAGGAAAACAGTTGGTTGATTTTACCAACACTGTTAAAAGTGTGGCCATATCTTTAGAGCTTATATGCATGTTTAAAGACATAACTGGGCCGCTGGTCTCTTCTGGCCACAGACAGTTATTTGAAATGGCTTCTGCTGCTTTATGATAGAAGACATGCTTTCCTTACCTTCCACCATCAGTACCTCTACAATTTTAACTTCGACCTGACTTTCCGCCCATGAGGAGAACATGTCAGGAATTCCGACTGCCTGCCCGAGAGGCTTGGCCGTGGGGCACGTCAAGCTGCAGTGTGACTACATTCAGCTTGCGTTAATGCAGCCTGAGCCCTGAACCAGGGTCTGGTCACTGACTTTTGCTGTCACCTGAGGCGCTCTGTTCCCTTAAATTGGCCACTGTGTCCCTGTCGGCATAAAATCTAGACTTGTAGGAATTAAATCTGCTTGACACTTACATGTGACACAAGCTTTAACAGAACAACCAAACCTGGTTAATCCAAATCACTTTGCAAACTCCATTTTTATTTGGATTAAAAAGCTTTAAATGAACAAACATATGATACATACATGTTATAAGACTAGTTCCCACTCAAACCTCCTTTGATACAGAAATTAGAATAACCAAGTTTTAATTAGGTCTGAAAATGTTCAAGCTCAAAAGTCAACAATACCAGTTTGAGATTTCACACAAGGAAGCGCCCCCTTTCAGTTCTTTCACAGGAAGAAAGAGGGGTTCAAAACAAAGCAATTCAGGGCCTTTTAAATCAATTAACTGGCTGACCTACTATTTTAAACTGATAGGTCTTCCCCCCCATATAAACAAAATTCTTTTCCACATGAACTTATATTTTGAAAACATTTAGGCCATTATACTTTCTAAGCCATATCACTAGTTCCTAAAATTCATTGGCGGGGTTGGGGGGCGGGGAAGATGTATAAAGTTCACTTGTACTTTCTTAAGTCAGGACTTTTTTTTGGGGGCTTCTCTTTCTTGGAAGATGGTTGACCTCAAATCTTATATCTTAAATATTAACTGATATTCCCCAAGTAATATACAGAAAGACATGATTCTAAAATAAATACAAAGATTTTTAAAAACTTAATTAGGGCCTGCCTACCGGCCGGCCCCCTGGCCCGGCTCTGCACTGCCTTCAGGAAGCCCCTGGCTGGATCTCTGGTTTCTATGATACCTCTAGACCCTGGGAAGGAGCTGGGAGGAGGAGCGCCCTGGCTTCTAATGCCACACCTGGCCCACAGTGAAGAGTTCGTGGAGGCTTCCCAAAGAAGTCTCATCCAGACCTTAAAAAGGGAAATAAAATGGGTGCATGAAATAAATAAATAACTTAACCAAAATTAGATTTCAGGTTCTTTGGTGTAATTCAAGAATGTCTAGAAATAAAATAATCTGATTGTATTATACAGTCATGATGATTCAATGGCCCAAATAACTAAGAACTGAAGGTTTCTTTATCTGATTCAATTTAATAGTAAGGTACTGACATACTACTGCAATACATTTTTTAAAATTCAGAATTATTTAAAATACTTGATGCAAACTGAGATCCAGTGGTTGACTATATGCAATTAAGTTACAAGGGCCTCCTGTATTTAAAGTATCTAGATACAAGAGACATTTTTTCCATTCTACACTCTTTTTGTCCCCATGATTTAGTAAGAATGGCAATTAAATATCCAGGTATTGATTCACACCAGATTAAAAGAAGTAAGTGTCCTGTGAGAGTCACTCTCTCCATTCACAAACGGCAAGGGAAGCTCACCAACATGGCGACCTTCTTGTTACAAAAAAGCAGGTTACAAAACCGTGGAGTGAAATACTGTTCCAGGTTTGATGCTTTCTACCTGTCTGAGCATCATACACTGCCTGCGAATACTTCTTCTAGGGTCACCTAAAGAGAGATAGGGTCAAACCCAAGTGTTTGGGATTTGTAATGGTCTTTTTTATGAGTATTTTCTTAAATTATAATTATTTTCTCCTGAAATTCAAAAGCACAAGCTAAATTTAAAAAACATTCTAGAAAGCCTTAAATTTCTGGGTGAGAATTACAACGCTGAAAGTCAGAAGGAAAAAAATGCCACATCTGGTGAGGAAATAAAGGTACAAAAACATATTTGCATATGTAGACAATCTACCCTTTTACAATTATGCTTCTGACTCAACTCATAGCTGCTTACACACTCCCTTCCCTGTGCTGGGTTAGGTGTTAGGTTTGAAGAATAAATCACCTCTATGCACACCTCAATGCTTTCTTCAAGGTGAACTTCAATGTTTTTCAATGTAAGAGATTTAAAATTTTAAATCATCTAAGAAGCATAGGATTAAATTGTGAATTCAATATAAATAGATCAAAAGTACCCTTAAACTTACCTGCCAAGACTAAATACAATTCAGGGTTGCGCACATGTTCTGCAAAAATAACTGACACCATATATGACCGACAGCACAGGAAACGGTGCTCTGCCCTGCAGGTGTCTGGGCGACGCACCAGCTGCAGGAGGATACACAGCACTGACTTCAGATTTCTGGAGCAAGCCTCTGAGTTCATAGAGCAAATGTGCCAGGTCTGCCAAACACCGAGAACCTAAATCACAACCCCTCACTTCTGCTCAAGTGACCTGAGATACTCAGGCGCATGAAGCAGACACTGGTGCGCTCCCCTCTGTAAGATGTAAACTAGGACCAACTTCACATTTCATTGTCAGCTTAAACTAATCTGTAAACTCTCGTGCATGTGTGTGTGTGTGTGTGTATTTTTTTTTCATTTTGACTTTTATAAAAAACAAAACCAAAAACCAAAAACAAAAACCCCAAGCCAAGACAAAAACCTTTGATGGTTTCAGTTCCATGGCAATAAGTAAAAAGATAAAACTCCAAGTCTACATATACAACCAATTATGAAACTGGTTTTTAAACAAAGGAAACATATGCAAAAAAAATCTGTGTATTTGATAAAATCAACTTAATATAACAAAAACAAATTGAAATAGCTTATTAAAAGTGTCCTTATATAAAAATGGCCTTGTGATGTACAGTAAAATGCAATAAAAATTATCATCCTTTGTTCCTCCCCCCACCCCCAGTAACTAAAATGGCTACTGTTCCACAAAACTCTTTATGCTTCTATAAAAGAAACGTTAATTAATGTGATTAAAGATTTTCTAGATTGTATGCTTGGCGAATGTTGAGGGTATCTCGGAGCATCAAATCCCGAAGGCGCCAGAGCGCATCTGCCATGGTGGTATGGGCCCCTTTACTTTTCAGCCAGTGAGAGGGTAGGCGGCTCTCCTGTTCTTTTGACAAATGGACATCACGTCTTCGAGCTGAAAATTAAAACGCACACAGAGAAATATAAGTAGGAATTTTAAGGTAACAGTTTTCCCCTCAGTCTTATGATCTGAAAGATTTACTAAAGCATATAACATTTATTATTTTTTAAAGATTTGTTGGGGCGCCTGGGTGGCTCAGTCGGTTAAGCGGCCGGCTTCGGCTCAGGTCATGATCTCACAGTTCATGGGTTCGAGCCCCACATCGGGCTCTGTGCTGACAGCTAGCTCAGAGCCTGGAGCCTGCTTCAGATTCTGTGTCTCCCCCTCTCTCTGACCCTCCCCTGCTTGCACTGTCTCTCTCTGTCTCTCAAAAATAAATAAAAGACATAAAAAAATTTTTCGGAAAAAAAAATGATTTGTTAAAGTTTATTTATTTTGAGAGGGAACCCATACTCCAGTGGGGGAGGGGCAGAGAGAAAGAATCCCAAGCCGGCTCTGCATGGTCAGCCTAACTTGGGGCTCGAACCCACAAACTGTGAGACTGTGACCTGTACCGAAACCAAGAGTTGGATGCTTAAACAGCTGAGCCACCCAGGTGCCTTTAACACTTATTATTTGTTAAATATTATGAAATTTAACCCTGCAGAGTATTTTCAAGCAAATGCCTATTATTTTATTAGGTATCTTGGTTTTTAGAAAACTACGTGCTTATGGGGTGCATGGGTGGCTCAGTTTCTTAAGCATCTGACTTTGGCTCAGGTCATGATCTCACAGTTTGTGGGTTCGAGCCCCATGTCGGGCTCTATGCTGACAGCTAGCTCAGAGCCTGGAGCCTGTCTTCAGATTCTGTATCTCCCTCTCTGACCCTCTCCTGCTCATGCTGTTTCTCAAAAATAAATAAAAAAATTAAAAAAGAAAATTACATGCTTAGGTATAAAACTGTTTAGCTAAGGAGGTCTTGCTGTTTTATGCTTTGTATTTTAGAAATTATCTAATTTATAATAATGACTTCACAAAAGAGCTACACAATATAACATAATTCTCTCTGAAAAGAGAACACAAGAGTTGCACAAATACCTAAAACATCTGATCACTACTATTTTGTTGTAGGCAGTCTGGATAATCTTTACTGTTAACAAAAATTCCTAAAAAGGTAAATGTGAGGAAAGGGAAAACATACTACTCTGAAAGAAAATCTGAAAGAAATTAAATTATCAAATTTGGTTTAGAAATGAAGAATGAGTAGGAACTTCCATATTTCTTTTTCAGATGTCAAGCAAGTTATTTTAGTACGTACTGAAAACACATTAAGTCCTCTGAACTAAATAAATACTCAATGGGTTATATCTGAAACATGTTTTCCAATATTTTTTTCTTCTTTAAAATTGAACTGAAGGGGCGCCTGGGTGGCTCAGTTGGCTGAGTGTCTGGCTTTGGCTCAGGTCATGATCTTAAGGTTCGTGGGTTCAAGCCCCGCATCAGGCTCTGTGCTGACAGCTAGCTCAGAGCCTGGAGCCTGCTTCAGATTCTGTCTCCCTCTCTCTCTGACCAGCCCCTGATCGCGCTGTCTCTGTCTCTCAAAAACAAAAACAAAAACACCATAAAATTGAACTGAAATAGTTTTTAATTTATGCAAGTGCATCTGTGCTGATGCTCAAAGAACTGAAAAATCACTGAAAAAATTCGGAATATACTTAAAAGGATAACAGTGATGCTTATGACAAAACGAAGTCTAGAAATTAAGCAAAACCCCCACCATTTTCAGTGAGTGATATCAATATACAAAAAAGTTCCAAATCCTTCTATTAATACAAAAATTATTGTACTTCTATATGAGAAGTGGAGCTCTGCCCCATGACATAATATCCCAATCACAGTGCGAGGACTTTGATGATGCACGGCTTTCACAAAGGCTTGTTGAAAAGGACTCTCCTTACCTGCCAGGGTTTGGTCCCACTTGCTAATGCTGTTGGACTCAGCACTGAGTCCTTCAATGTACTTCAGGTAGGCCTCTGAGTGGAGAAGCCGTTGTGTCTTCGGTGGGGGAGCCACAAACATGGGCGTTGTCGGCTGCTGTATGACAGGGGGACCGGCCGGATGTGGGCCAGGATACGGAGGCGGTGCCTGCTGCCCTGGAGGCCCCAAAACTCCCACCTGAAAGAGCACAGAGCACATGGTGAGGGGGAAAAAAAAAAAACTCCACCTGTCACATGCTAAGAGGATAACCTGAATTGTGTCAAGTCCTATAAAATCCCACTGGGAGGCTCACCTGCTGTCCGTACGGACTTCCACCTGGGGCTGGAGTCCCTACCATAGGGGCCACTCCTTGGTTCATCACACCTATAATTCAGAATGCAATGGCACAGTTAGAGGTTCGGAGTTGAGATGGCTGCTGAAAAACTTCTGTCTGATAGGAAATGATGCCATTTATAATGCAAACCTATGGATCTCTGCCCTTGAATCTTTGTGGATAAGAACCCTAAGCACCCAGAACAGGATGCAGCATTCAAATACAAAGTTCTATTCTTTTGTTTTTTAGGTATCTTAAGTACAAAGGTAGTACAACTTGTCAGATGTATATTAATTATTCATGGCTTAGAAATGGTCTGAACCCTGCATAAGATTCTAGTATTTTCCTAGGTAAACTACAGTTAGAATACACCTCCATTTTCAAGGTATTTTTCTTCTGACAACACATTTCCTGCAACTGGAGCCCATGTTTCATTTGGGCAGTGACGGTGCCGCAGTCGGGCTCAGCAGCAGGCGGTGTGCTAGGACAGCAGGGACACAGGGGAGAGGCTGTGCAAGCGCACAATAGAATGAGCTCTGTGGAGGCTGGAGGCACATCCTTGCAGACCACTCACAGGCCACCAGCACCTCTGGTTCTAACTGAAGTCACTACTACTGGCAGACAGGACATTTCCATCTGGTAGAGCAGTGCTTAGAAAAGGATCATCTGGAAGCAGATCAGCCTCATTGCTATCACTTCAAATGCCAAAATGACAAAGGGAAAGAGAATAATCTCATGGTCTTACTATATTTGTACTCTGTATCTGGTAATAATTTTATAAACTTCCCTTGATGATTCCTCACAAGCAATTTGTGTCCCACAGGTACTAGCTGATAATGATGAGATGTCCTAAATTTAGTTTCTGGGGCTGTTTTCATCTCAGACCATTTATTATTCTCATAAAACACTGAAATAAGGAAGGGTCTCAGTTCATTAAAAAAGAACAAACTATAGTCAAAACCCCGCTTAAACTTCTAAACAAGTCCTGCTGGCTGCAAAGAAGGATCAAATGGAGCTCGTTTCACAAAATAGATTTTTTGGATTCAAAATGTTGATATTTTGGCCAAGCAGCACCAGTACACTACTCTAAAATTATGAATTGCTAAATGCCACTTCCGGAAGTATGAGACACTTGTTAGAACACAGTAAGTACATATAAGATTTCTGTTTACAAAGTAGGGATTTTTATACTCTGGATCACCACAGTAGGATCCTACTGATTATTTGTGACTGGGTTAAGAGGCTGTGGTGGGTAAGCTGCTACTCTAGCAACATATTACTAACCCCTATGGACCCCACATTCACCCTCCTCAGATCTTACAACCCGGGGGCGGGGGTTCCCTGAGCTGTCTTTCTCCATTTCTGCAGGGGAGCATAGACAACTCAGCAATCCCCTCTGCTTCCGTTTTAAAATACTATGAAAGGGGGCAGCCAGTGAGAGTATGGGCTGAGTCAGCAGAGGAGCTCCCAGAGTCCTCCTCTCCTCCAAGCCTAAGCAGGGTGTGTGTGCATGTGTGTAGGCACTAAGAGTGCTTCCCTGTCTCCCTGACTAAAATCAAGTGTGGGCCTCCTTCAAATGCAATTTAAAAACTTGACGAGGCTGGGGGCGGGGGCTGCAGGGAGGGTACGGTGGGACAAAGCTGTGCTCAATACCCACCAACGAAAAATATCTGCTACTTAGAGGGCACTGGCCTTAGATGTTGCCCCCACTGAGGACCACACGAACCTAGAAGTCAACTTCAACCTGGTCTGAGTCAGATACCCTATGCCAAGGTGAGAGGGCACAGAATTAAGGCCAATTCCTCTTGCCACAGGGGCACACCCATCTTATGACTGACTTTTGCTCCAAGAGTAACTGCCACACAGTCCACCACTTCTATAACGAAGTACCCACTGCCATAAACATTTCCTCTTCGGGTATATCTGGACCAAACACTTGTGTGGAGTTATGGCCATTCTCTAGGCAATACTCACAAGAGTGTGGCCAGAGGCTCTAGGCCACACCACCAGGTTCACTCACCCTGCCCACTGCCGGAACTCTGCATAACCCAACACTGGTGTAAGCAAGTCTAACATGTCTACATTTTGTCATCTGGGCCAGGCCTTTAGCTGATATTCTGGATAATGGACCAAATGCTATTCTAAGTTATCTTCACGTCATATTCCCTTCAACTAGATTACAGCTAAAGGTCAGTTCTTTTGCATTTGATGGCAATCAGTATGGGAACCTGTAATTTTCCTTTCACGATAAAGTAATATTTCAACTTACTATTTATAAAGCAAACCTGTAGCTATTTCTGAACTCCATTTATATGCCTCTACATGAAATAAATTCAGAGCTTCTGCTGACAAATAAACCAGTGTCCACAGTGAGTAAAGGAGGGCTATGCTGCTCTTCAAGGTCCTACGGTATACTGCTTAGGGGGCTCACATACAGAACATGTGTTCATTGCAAATGTGTTCTCTCCCTCCTTGTTGTTCCTTGAATGATTGGCTGAAGGATTTATTCACTGTGATCAGTGACTCTGCAATCCCCTCAGAAGGCTATTTGAGAAGCAGGAGATGAAGCAGGGATTCCATACAGAAGACCCTGTAAGATAAGAACTGAACTAGAGGAGGAAGTGCCCTGAGGACCCACAGTGCTTTTCTATGTGACTCAGAACTAGCAATTTGGGATGTCATTCACTGATCATTCATTTACCATTCACTGATAAAGAGGGCATGACCTTTCCTGGCTGCATTTGGCTTTCTGAGCACATGTCAAATTGTTTGAGTGGTGTGAGAGTATGCCTTCTGGCCCATGGTCTGCTGAGTCTGGTCTCTGCCGTGTGTCCTCTGCTGCTGCTAGGCAGCCAGGTGCCCAAGGGCACAGGTGCTGAGCCGCCTGCTCAAATACATGGGACAGGCCCTGCTGCTGACATCCCTGGGATTCTCAGTGAGGAAAGGCCTGGCCACAGTGGGCAGCAGGTACCTCTTCGAACAATTGGCTGAGGGAGGAAAAAAGAGACTATGAAGATGAGATTAATGAGTGAAGGAGGATGAAGTTCTTACCCGGTGGTGGGATGCCCGGGAGGCCGGGCACACCTGGCGGAAGATGGTGGGGTGGAGGCCCCCCAGGGTGAAGTGGCTGCATGCTGCCCATGCTAACAAGGCCATCAACTGGGCCCTGCAAAGGTGGAAGGCCTGGCGGATAGCCACCCATCATGCCTTGAAGGACACAACAAATTTCAGACATGCATCATTAACATGCAACATGAGCTAAGTAATAACAACCCCTCCCCCATGCACTACCAATGAATAAAGCACCCTTAGTACTGCATGATATAACAGCAATTAGTGCAATTATTTTGTTGCAATAATGAACAAAATAAAAAGTTACAAATATGAAATCCAACATTTGTGGATGAATTAGTACTTAGTATATTATTATTTGCAGTTATCTTCCCTGCGATAAATATGCTGCATGTTTTTAATTAAATAATAATAAAGAGGAGTTCCAGTAACAGCCTTCCAAGGTCATGATTACTGCAAGCTGTTCAAACAGTGACCAGTTCTGCAACTGCAGTTCTAATTGAAGAGTCTAAACCCCACCACCCTGCTCTGCCCACACTCTTATGCCTGTCATGGGTACACATGAGGGGACACTGGAATGGAGGGAAATGAGGCGCAGAGCCCTGACCACAAAGCATGGTTCTCCAGCTTGGGGCGGGTGGGGGAGAGGGGTGGGGCGCAGGCAAAAGAGCTTTTCCAGGCTTCCTCCTCCCTTCTAGCCCCACCACTACTTTGTGAAAATGGATCATGTTCAGGCTTGAGCTGGGGAACAGAGAAGAGCCATCACAATGGATGTTTCATCTTTAGATCTCGCAACATGTAAAACAAAGATAAAACCTAAACCCTCCCAAGCCAAACTAAGCCCAGGTCACTCGGCAGCAGGCACGCAGACCTCAGAAGAAATGGCTGGAGAATCAGGCTCTGCTGACGTGAGAAAATGCCAATTGTCATTGCTGTCTCCAAGCTTACAAATGCCCTCATGTAAACCTTCAGTTAACAGGGAACATTTTAAATGAGGTACAGACTTTGTGAACAGAGGCCTTTATTCCTTTATTTTCAAAGTGTATCTTCATAACACAAAATACTTTCTGTTGGCTAAGGAAGAGTTTCAGGAAACAAATATTTTTGGCAAAAGGAGTGGAAAGAAAGAAAATAATTTCAAAATGTCAAAAACTCACCTATCAAAAGACCTTTAAAGCCACACGACATTTTTTTGAGCAAGAAAAACAACTTGACTCTTCTGGGATTTGAAATGATCACAATAAATAAAACATAAGGCTCCCCCCAGAATGCAATCACCTTTGGTCGGAACTTCCTGAACAAAGGGAAGCTTGAGGGACTGGTGCCAAACTTCATTTTCATAAAATACTCTTTGTAGGAGGACCATGGAAAACAGTGGAAAACTCCAGATTCTAAGGACTTTACTCTTTGACTTTCCCTTAAGGACTACTTGAAAGGTATTTATTTATAAAAGTTTAGTCTTTCGAAGCTCTAAAATTACTGAAAATTCTGAGATTGGTTCAGCCTGCTTCATTAGTCATATGTAAGCTGAATGAAAAACTTAAAATCACACAAACCAATATAGCGAATTTTAAATAGTACCTCTATACATGAAATAGAATTATGAGTTTCATTATTTTTAAAATGAGAGTTCAGAGAGTAAAAACTACTTTTGAACAGAGATACCATCATCTTAAAACTGCCAAAATGCCTTTTAACTGCACCACCAGCTCCAGGTCTTACGGATAAGTAGGTGGGAGTTTAAGGACTTTAGGAGGCTTTGCTTTCAATTACAAAAGCCCATCTGAACGCAGCCTTCACGGGCTGTGGTTGAAGAAATTATTAAGAACTGAAAGACATGACACTTGTCTTCATTAAACTGTACTTTGGCATTTATTATCCCAGTCACATGTGTTCAAATGAGCTTTAATGCTTGTAAGCAAAGCTGGTCTCAGACAGCAACAAGGCTAAGACTTACGCCCTAAGCAATCTGTAAACCCAAGAAAAATCACCCTGTCAGCTGCAAGGTTCCCACTGTGGACCAAGACTGGTGACTGTACAGGATGCTTGCTTGCCCTTCACTCCCATGGCCTAGAATCTGAGCATCACATGCTTAATAACGGAGCAGGGTCTTTCTAGAAGGGGTCCCCCCATCCTCATCCTGCAGAGCACTTATGATGGTATTCCCCAACAGGGAGCTAAAATGCTGCAGCTGCTGTGTTTTAATGTTTTTAGCTGTTTGAATTCATTTTGTCAATGTGTCCCTGGGCTTTTTAGTCAAGGGCACAGTGCTATAGTATCACATATCAAACGCAACAAAACAGGATATCAACGAGGGAATTCTAACTTTCAAAGTCCCCATGTTCAAGGCCTGATTTCTAAAACCCTCTGGAACCCTGTTAACCAAAATGGGCCATGGAATAGAGCAGGCGATTATGAGATTTGTTAGATCAACGTCAGTTACACTGAAAGTACTGAAAAGCCATGATTCAGATGTGCTCTGGCGAGTGCAACTGCTGAGTTGAGCGACAGTGCATTTGAGAACTTGCCATCACAAAAGGTAGGAGCGACAATGAAAAAGTTATCCTACACTACTCTTCCTTAAAAAGCAAATACAAAAAAGCAGTAACAAAAACAGCATCCCAATGAGCCTGCCTTGAACAACACTGTCTTGGACTCCCTGCGAAAAGAAGTCAGACCGCTTGCTTCAGAAGACACTCAGGTGGTTTGTATGGACCTCACCAGGCTTAGGGAGATCACGAAGGAGGGACCCGAGAAGTAGTCTGCGGGTTGCTTGTTGGAGACACGTCAGACAAGGATATTCAATTCAAGAATAGCCAAATTTGCTATGGCTACCGGAACCAGAGACAACACACACAAGCAAACCACATTCATCATTTTCTTTTCTTTTTTAAAAAATATGTGACTGGGATACTAACAGAAAATGCAGTTTAATGTAATTAAATAGAAAAGCATTACAGAGTGGGCACAATGAATTGAATAAGGACTTTGTACTCCACTTAGCAGTCATGCACATTAGTGACCAAGAAAGGATTTAGAATTCACTGTCAAAAATCCTTTTAAATGGTCAATCTTTTAAGGATGGCTGCAGCAGAACAAGGCAAATTGAACCCTGGAATGAGACGGGATAATCGGCATCACCTAAACACTAGTTTCATGTTTTCTCTTGGGAGCCCCTCCAGAACAGAATTCGGGGTCTGTTTAGGTTTCTGCTCTAGGGCTCTATATCCAGAGCAGTCTGGGGTGGAGAGTATCGCCAGACCATTCCCACAGTCAGGCTAGAGCTGCTCCCTACTAATTCCCAGGGCTGGGCCCAGGGCCCATTTCTGGGGCGGAGGGGAGGCATTGCCCATATGGGAAAGGCGACAGAAGGACAACATGGACACTGGAAACTTCGATTCTGCCATGAGAAAAGCCTAGAGATTGTGGCCTACTCCTCATTGGAGAAAAAAAAAAATGAAGGAATTTCTTAAAGTGGAAAAAAATGGTCTTAGCTCCTGTTTTTACCTGCAACAGGTGTCAACTGCTGATTGAGCATCCCCATTGGTGTTGGTGGTGGCACCACCCCCATGAGAGCCCCCACAGGGGTGCCTGCTCGGGGAGAAGCACTCGGCTGCTGTTGCTGTGCTGCTCGCTCTCTCTCCTGCTGCTCAGCAACTTTAGCTGCCCGCTCTGTAAAGGCATTTCAGATTTTCAATTCTGTTTTTAACCCAGGAATTCAAAATACCATCCATTGCATTCAACAGGACTAGTAAAAACACAGGCAACAGTTCTGTCTCAACGGAAGGAACAGTAGATGACTAGTCTCAACACAGGAGGAGTCGGGCCGATTGCACTTGGTAACCTAGCGTCCAGCTTTCCTATCCCATCTTGAGAACTGGTCTGCAAAGATTTCAAGAATGTTAAGACTGCAACACACATTCAGAAAGCACAGGTTTTATTTAAACACGTCACCAGCGTAACCAACGTGGTTAATCTCACAAGGCACCCTGAAGATGAGAAGCGCTACCATTATTCTAGTATTAATAGCATTACAAATTATTTATAATTTCAACATGAAGCAATTCCATGGCCCATTATAATTTTTGGCACAATTGTTACTTACACTATTTTCCTCATTCCTTACACCCAATTTTACTAAGATTTGAGGACTCTTGTCATTAGTGTCATAGGATTTAGCAGCTGAAGAAAATTAACTCTGTAAGGGAAAAGTAGCTTACTGCCTCCTCCACAGGTTTTAGGGAAAATAAATGCTACTTTCTACATCCTAATGAAGCAAAGAGGTCATGTTTAATAAACCCCAAGGGGGAAAAATACATGATACTCCAGGCTACAGTCATCAAAAGCAGGGAATATATATACACATATGAAACAATGGACAATGCACTGACAGAACCAGGTTTCCTGAAGCTGAGCAGTTCAATACTGACCACAGATCATCCTGAATCAGCAAAGGTTCCAAGAAGTCAAAATGCAAGAGGAGCATTTGCTTGTGCCAGTTCTGGGCTGTGGAGTACCGCTTGCTGCACCCCTTACTCCTTTGTGCTGCTCTGTCCTACCCCTCCATAGCCAATAGTCCCAAAGATCACATTTCCCAGTCTTTGGGGGAGCTAGCAGGCTGGATCCTTAATAGAAAAGTCTAGAAATGTGTATTTCCAAGCCTCCCACAATACAGGGCTTATTTTGCTTTACCATTCATAAACAGGAAATCCTCCCCACTCCTCACATGGGCAAGCTGAGGCTGGGAGATAGGTCGTGACTTGTCCAAGGATACAGAGAGAACCAGCAACATGTGGCCCTGACTTATGATAGCACATTCCACTGCCACACATTAACCCTCCAACATGGAATTCAAGAGGCTACTGTTGGCTGATCTAAGGAGTGGAAATAGCTCGAGATCACGTGGCGTTAAAGAGAAGCAAGAAGCAACAGCTCCAGTCCTCCTTAGTATAAGAATGTGAAAGTCAAGCAAGTCAGAGCTTCCTTGGTATGAGAGTTGCCTGTATGGGCCTGTCATCACTCACTAACACTGTCCCAGTTTACAGATCCTCTGTACAATGAACATGAGGGACAAAGGCCATTGGAACAACCCATTTCCTTATGCTAGCAGTAAAAAACAAAACAAAACAAAATACTGAATGACCCAGACCCCCACATTAAATTCTAGTATTTTCATTACACAAATGACACAGTAAAATGGGAGAGCAAAAAAATAAGGTTGAAAAAAGGAAAATTCAGGCCTGTGGACTGAATATTGGACTGGCTACCTGTTGGCTCCTTTTGGGAAGAGCCCAATGGGCTGTGTTGGAAAAGAGGACTATTAAATGAAGCTAGCCAAACTTTGGTTTTTGAGTTCAAACCCAAATTGGGTTTTGGTCCAAACACCACAAGTTCAGATTTTGTGTCTCAGGCAGACACTGCTGTGTCACACCCAACTCATCCTCAGTTTTCCCTGAATTTCAGACTCCCCTTTGAATTTAGGAGACTTTTCTGGAAGCCATCCTTTCCCCCTCTCTCCAGCCCTGCTCCAGTGTTTGTACTTTTACATCCAGCACATTTGTCTCTCTTGTTCACACTCTAAATAACCAGCTACACACTACTGGTTTCATCTGTTCTAGATCAGGCTTTACATCCACATGAGCTTCGTTTCCAATATTCCTCCAGTGGAGTGGTAATATTTGGTCTTAACTTTCAGTAAGGTCAGAAATACCAAAGAAAAGTTCAAGGTTGTTATGGAACTGAGTAGGGTTTCTTAAAGAGTGTTCTGCAAAGTATTTGTTATTTATGATATTAAAAGGTATTATATGAATATGTGGTCAAGATTCAGAAAATGCCAGGTGAAAAAACACAGGTGTTTATGGTAGGTCTTAAAGACTTTACTATGGGAAAATGCACTGTAAGTTTCCAAGAGTGAAAGTGTTTGGAATGCTTCTCAAACTGGTTTTGCCGCAAAGGTTTTCTGTTTGAGCATCCTGTACGATTAGAATTCTGTAAAAGATCTTTGGGGAATTCTGTCAGGTAATTTTATAATTATCAATCAATTGATATAAATGAAGAGTAAATTCTTTTTTTTAGAAAAATTTCTTAGGAAACACCTTTAATAAAGGAGGCAGCCTTAAGAATTAATTTATTTATGCTTGCTGGAAAATAGCAGATTTAGACCCAGCCAAGAAGAGTAATGGTTGATCACAGTGGTGAACCATAGAGGGACAGTTCTAACCTGACAAAATGAACCATATATGTAATTCCAAATGGAAAAAAATAGAGCTTTAAGGCAAGAGTCCTGCCTAATGTTCACTACTCATTTCTTTATTAAAAGTATGTCTCACATTTAAAACATCCCGAAAATCTCTCTCAAGTACTTGTCCCTAAAGGCTAATTAAGAACCACCAAATATTTAAATGATAGCTCATGGCCCCAAATAACTTAATTACAGAGTAAAAGGTAAATGAAGGCAGTTGAACTTTATCAGGGACCCCAAGTGCCTTAAAAATAGCTATGAATGCAAACATAGTACAGGCCAGGACCGGCCAGGAAACCAAGAGCTTTCAGCTAAGCCTCAGCCTGGAGCTTAAACATGTGGCTTATCAAGAGCCATAAAAGACCCTGATTTTGAATGTTTCTTTTTGGATGAAATTTTAACCAAAATTGTATTTAACATTCTTATAAAATCATTCCCCAGCTCAACATATGTATGCTTATAGGACTCAACGAAAGAAGAAAACCATGCAATTTTTAATAGCAAAGTATTTGTTTGAGAAATTTTTTTGGGAAAAAAACAAAACAAAACACCAGGATCGAAGGCCAAGTCAGGGGCAATGCTTGCTCAGTCAGGACAAGGCTGGCATTTAAACTGTTGGCTGGGAGCCATTTGAGACAGTCCCCAACACACAGTTCATGTGCAAGTGGTAAGAACAAGAGAGTAAAACCTGTCTATGCACGTGCATTCCTGAAAACACCCCCTTGCTTAGAAAGCTGAGATAGTTGCACCTAGTCTCTATTTACCTTCATATTCTGCTTTCTTGGCTGTCTCCAGGTTTCTCCATTCTGTCCCCACCAGTCGGCTGAGCTCCCCAAAAGAGTAGTCTGGATGCTGGGCCTTAATCACAGCTCTCATCTCACTGCTGAACAGGATGTAGCCGCTCATGTTGATTTTCCGTTTGGAGCCTTCCTTCTTTGCACTGCCTTTGGCAGACTTTGGGGTAGACTGTAAGACAGAAACCTCTTATAGTGCATCAGAACACTACATCTGCTCAACTGCTCAAGGTTTCTGGAAGCCAGGAACATGTGATTCAATAGTTACTATTTTGCAGACACATTTAGTTTATAGCTGGCCATTTTCTTAGTCAAAATAATTCTTCCTTGCCTCTTACCATTAAAATAAATGAAAGTTTCTCTGAATTCCATGACTATAATCTGTAATGGTGACCTCACAATTATGTCTTGGGAAAATTCTGAATGAGAAAAAAACACCAACAGGAATCACCTCCACCCAGATGAGGCCTGAAGGAGGAGATGAGAAAGATACGGGCAGTAAAGGCTAAAGTCACAAGGCGATGATGCTCCTTACTGCTTACCTTCAACACAAGGGAGGCTAGGCAGAACTTTCTAACTAAACATGCCATTAAAAATAGCTATCTCTGCAAATTTTAAAAGGATATGAAATTTAAAATTCTTTGTGGCATCAAGAAAGAAAAAAAAATCTATTCCTTCCTACATAATTCTAGGTTGAAGCTCACATACGTGGGGGCTGGATATCTCCTCCTTTCTTTGGCTTGAGTGTGCTATGAACCAAAGCTGAGAGAGAGACCAGTAATAGGAACTTGTCACCATCACCTGTGGGGGTGTGTAGGGCATGAGGTCCAGCTCACTGGCCAGCGGGGTCTGAAGCTGAGGCAGAGAAGGAGGCTCAATGACCTCACTATCTTCTTCTCCCATCTCTTCAATATCATCATCTCCACCTTCTAACTCAGCAAATTTAGCTTCTAGCAACTGGATCTTCTTTTCCAACAGAGGTGACGGCTCCTTCTGAGGAACTATTGGTTTTCTAAAAGGGAAATAAAAAAAAATCACCAAACACCACTCCAGGATTGGTCAGAAAGCAATACTCTGTCTTAATATTTAGAAAAGACTTCCTGCAATCTGCAATGTACATTCTAAGTCAGCAAAGGAAAGGATTTAAATGTGTATTTATAAAATCACACCTATTTAGAGATGCCTGTTTTTCAAAGAATTCTGCTGAATATCCACAAAAGTACTGGATCCAAAATGATCCAGTGAAAAAAATTCTCATACTGTGGAACTAGGCAAGATCTCTCATATGCTATAAACCAGAACCAAGGATTTCTACCTCCAAATTACAATTACTGGAGTCTAGGCCAAGGGCAGTTATTACATCTCGACAATGAGGATTTTCCTTTTATTTTTAGCTGGCTTAATATTTTCTACTTGAAAAGTATACAGCTCTAGTTTAAGACCTAATAAGAAAAACAAACAAAAAGCCACCATGGTCTTTAACTGTTTGGATATCAATTTTCCTGCTAAGAGCTGACGTGTTCTTTCCTCCTTAGTTTTTTCAAGCTTTACCTGAAGTAATAAATTTCATCATCTACCACTTTAGCAGATAGCGAAAACCTCTTCAGTCCCTTGAATTTCTTCATCTGCTTGTCACTCTCGTTGTAGCGGCTCTCACAAAGCAGAATGTCATTTTCTGGTATTTCAGTTGGTCTGCAGGAGAGGAAGTCCTTGAATGACAACACAGCACACTTTCCTGAAAGGCAAATTGGAGGGAAATAAAAGAAGTAAATTGTGGTCTTACCTAACAATTTTTAAAATCTCATTATTTTTTAATGAATACATTCACATGATTCCAAAGTCAGAAGATTTAAAAGTGCATACGGGCATAAAAATAGACATGCAGATGAACAGAAAAGAATTAAAAGTCTAGAAATAAACCCACACAATTGGGTTTTTATAAGCAATTGATTTTTTAAATGTTTATTTATTTTTGAGAAAGAAAGAGAGGGGGAGTGCAGTGCGCAAGCATGAGCAAAAAAGGGGCAGAGAGAGGGGGAGACAGAGGATCCAAAGTAGTCTCTGCATTGTCAGCTCAGGGTCTGATGTGGAGCTTGAGCTCACAAATCATGAGATATCATGACCTAAGCTGAAGTTGGATCCTTAACTGACTGAGACACTGAGGTGCATGTATAAGCAACTGATTTTTGACAAGGGTACCAAGACAATTTTTTAATGTTTACTTATTTTTGAGAGACAGTGGGCTCCAGGCTCTGAGCAGTCAGCACAGAGCCCGATGCAGGGCTCAAGCCCATGAACTATGAGATCATGACTTGAGCTGAAGTCGGATGCTTAACTGACTGAGCCACCCAGGCGCCCCAAGAGTGCCAAGACAATCTGATGGGGAAAAAAGAGTCATGTTAACACTGGCACAAGTGAATTTCCACATGCAAAGGAGTGGACTCTGAACCTTACCTCATACCATATGCAAAATGTAACTTCAAAATGCATCAAAAACCCAAACATTAAGAGCTCCAACTATAAAACTCTTAAAAGAAAATATAGCTGTAAATCTTTATGACCTTCTATTAGGCAGATGTGACATCAAAATCACAACAAAGTAAAGAAAATAAACTGGACTTCATCAAAATGAAAACTTTTTGTGCTTCAAAGCCCACTATCAAGAAAGTGGAAAGGCAACCCACAGAAGAAAATATGTGTAAATTGTGTCTCTGCTATAAGTCTAATAATATCCAGAACACACAAAGAACTCCTACAGCTCAACAATAATCAGACAAATAAACTAATTAGAAAACAGGCAAAGGATCTGAACAGACATTTCACCATAAACCCACAAAAACCCCCAAAAATGACAAGTGTGGGCAAGGATGTGAAGAAATTGGAACCCTTATGCATTACTGATGGGAATGTAAAAGGCTACAACTGCTATGGAAAGCTGTGTGGCAGTTTCTTAAAAAGTTAAACAGGGTTACTATATAATCCAGCAATTCTACTGCTAGGTACATATCCAAAAGAACTGAAAGCAAGAACTCAATTAGACACCCATACACTGATGTTCACAGCAACATTATTCACAACAGCCAAGAGATAGAAACTACCCAAATGTCCATCTATAGATGAGTGAATAAACAAAATGTTACATATACAACAATGGACTATTATTCAGCCATAAGAGGGACTAAAATTCTGATATGTGCTATGCCATGGGTGAACCTTGAGAGAATTATGCTAAGTGAAATAAGCCAGACACAAAAAGACAAATATCACATGATACCAACTATTATGAGGTACCTAGAATAGACAAAAATCATAGAGACAGAAAGTAAACAGATATTACCAAGGACTGGGAGAAGTGGGTAGTTATGGCTTGTTGGGTACTGAGTTTCTCTTTGGGAAGACAACAATCTAGAAATGAATAGTGATGGTTGCACAGTATTGTCAAGGAACTTAATGTCACTGAATTGTACACCTATAACTTATAAATGGTTAAAATGCTCCATTTTGTTATGTATTTTACAATTAAAAAATGGTAGCATATCATTTACATTATTTTATATCTAACTTTTGTTGTAAAATAATATGTCTTGAGGATCACTATTACATTTATTGAATCTAGTTCCCTACTGAAGGACATTTAGGTTGTTTCCAATTTTTTGCTCTCCCACTGAAACAAATATTGCTGATATAAATAATTTAAGACATCAAATTGTACATGTGTGAATATAACTGAAGTATAAATTTCGAAAAGTATAAAAGTTGGGTCAAAAGTATAGACACTAATTTTTATAGGCATAATCAAATTACCTTCCATAAAATTTGTGCTAATTCATAAAACTATCATAAAGTAGGTAAATGCCACTTCGATATGTTCTGGTTAACTAGTAACACTGAAGTTTTGACAATCTGATAGGTAATTAAAATAAAGAAAAAGACCATCTGGGTACTTTTAACTTGTAATTCTCTAATGGCTGAGGTTGGCCATATTTTCATTGAAGAGCCACTGGTAACTTCTGTCTGTTCTTATCCTTTGCCCATTTTTCTGTTTGATGTTGATATTTTCTATTTTTATTTTATTAATTTATTAAAATTTTTAAATTTAATCTTGAGAGTGAGAGAGAGAGAGAGAGAGAGACAGACAGACAGCAGGAAAGGGGGAAGGGCAGAGAGAGAGGGCAGAATCCAAAGCAGGCTCCAGGCTTTGAGCTGCTAGCACTGAGCCTGATGCGGGGCTTAAACCCACCAACTGAGATCATGACCTGAGCCAAAGTTGGCTGCTTAACCAACTGAGCCACCCAGGAAGCTTCATTTAATAAAGCATTCAAAATTTATAAAAACCTGCTGGATTCTGATTGGAACTACAATAAATTAATAGATCAATATGGGAGGAAATGACTTCTTTATAATACTGATACTTTGGGGCGCCTGGGTGGCTCAGTTGGTTAAGCGTCCGACTTCAGCTCAGGTCATGATCTCACAGTTCGTGGGTTGGGGCCCCGTGTCTGGCTCTTTGCTGACAGGTTGGAGCCTGGAGCCTGCTTCAGATTCTGTGCCTTCCCCTCTCTCTGCCCCTCCCCTGCTCATGCTTGGTCTCTCTCTCTCTCTCTCTCAAAAATAGACAAACATTGCAAAAAAATTTGTAATACTGAACTTCCAGCTATACACATGATAAATCAGTTCATTTATTCAATCATTTGCTCAGAGGGTTGTGTGTGTGTGTGTGTGTGTGTGTGTGTGTGTGTGTGTGTGTGTGTAGGAGTCATATACATTTAAAAAAATTTTTTTTAATGTTTTATTTATTTTTGATACAGAGAGAGAGACAGAGCATGAGATGGGGAGGGGCAGACAGAGGAGACACAGAACTAGAAGCAGGCTCCAGGCTCTGAGCTAGCTGTCAGCACAGAGCCTGACGCGGGGCTCGAACCCACGAATGTGAGATCTGACCTGAGCCGAAGTTGGAGGCTCAACCGACTGAGCCACCCAGGCACCCCCCATTTAAAATTTTTAAAATTTATTTATCTGAGCTGTCATCACAGAGCCCAATGTGGGGTTCAAACTCACAAGTCATGAAGATCATGACCTGAGCCAAATTCGGATGCTTAACCAGTCAACTGAGCTACCCAGGTGACCCTAGTCTTATACATCTTTTTTAAAGATTTATACCTAGGTATTTAATGTAAATGGTATATTTTTAAGCTTCAACTTTCTAACTGTTCACTGACTGTAAATAAAAGTATAGATAATCTTGATGTTTTCATTTATTAATCTAAATGTTTGAGAGAGAGTGTACCTGAGTGGGGGAGGGGCAGAAAGGGAAAGAGAGAGAACCCTAAGCAGATCATGACCTGAGCCAAAAGCAAGAGTCAGATGTTTAATTGACTGAGCCACCCAGGTGCCCCTCATTTATTAATTCTAATAGTTTATCCAAATACCTTTCCAATTTTCTATGTGTCTAATAATCTCTTTGCCAAACCTGATCCTTTTTATTTTTCCTTTCTAATCTTTCAAAACCTTTTATTTTTCTTACCTTATTAAGAATAGTTTTCAGTTAATGCAGCATTAAAAAAAAAATCTACTAGGAAGAAAACAGAACCAGCAAATAAATTAGGAATTGACATGTTTCAGAAACCCAGGTTCCTGGAAATTTTATGATCCAGAGGCACTTTCTGTCAGGTGTGGCCATATTTATTCTTAAAAGCAACTTCTCTGGCTATCTGATTGCCATTTAAGTTACTGAGGGGAATGAACAAAGAGCCTATGTGTAACAGTTAGCAAAACAGTTCTGTCTCCTGAATGAAATCTGCCCATCAGATCTGTATTACAGAAGAGGAGAAATGCACAAGCTGGGCTGAAATTCCATTTTGTGACCACTAGATGCATTTCCTTGTGGGGTTTTTCTCAAGATGAAGTAACCATACATCTCACTGCTTGCCTGGTATCCTGCCTAATAATACTAGCACCTCTTTTCACACTCAAAAATGTTCCAAACGCCAGTACAAAAGTGGAAGTGAAAAGACCTAGGTTTAGTTTTGGCCCATGTATTAGACAGTAACTTCACCTTTCTGAGAATGACAGGATCTTTCATATGGGGTCATGGTGAAAAATAAGTGAGATCCTGGATATATGGTTTATAAACTATAGAGCGTAACAAATTCTACTAGGCGTCTATAAAAAGGAACTACTTCATGTCAGTGAAAATAGTGAAGTAGGAAGATTTGAGGGCCATTCCCTCACAGAGACATGGAGAAAACCCCACAAAAACTGTCAAAATCAACATTATTAGAACTCTGGAAAACAGCCAAACAACAAACAACAAAGGTGTTTACAACAACTACATGAATACTTCATCAAGGGGAAAAAAGTGACTGAAAGCAGGAGAGCTTTGTGGCATTTTTAACTTATCCTTGCCCCATCCCACCCCCTCTGGACATCCCACACTCCTGCTTTGAGTTTCTGATGCCAGACGGATCAGAGCAGTCCTTGTTTTCAAAGAACCGTGTTGCCTGTGTTGACCGTCATGGGTGGCTTCCTGAGGCACTAGTGCAAAGGGCTGGCCTCCATTTCACCAAACTGGGAATGCTCTCAGGGCAGGGAAGTGGCTACAGTACTTCTGTTGAAAGACCTGAAGGAGAATGAACTAGATGCTGCCAGATGGAGCAGCAAAGATTGTCAGTTGGGGCAAACAGCAGAAATGCCACAAAGCCTGGCAGAAAAAACTAGGCAGTAAGATGCTTCGGGGAATAAGTGTGTTTTGTTTTTTTTTTTTAAAGCTTCCACATATCTGGGGGAATCTAAAAGCCACGCATATGCCATGGCACTGCGTGCAAGCTCAGAAAAGACCCAAAAAAGCCCTAAACTCCCATTTTGGCTGACTGTCACGCTCTGACCTGCACAAGCAGGAAGCCAAGACAAAGGCATAGACTTCCAGGCTGAGTGATGAAGGTGGGCTCCAACAAAGACAGAGCCTCCAGCTGCAAAGATCGTGAACTTTTCTTTTTAATTCAGGCATTTAAGAAACTCTATTAAACCACTAGTTGACAGCTAAACTAACAGAGACGTCAGTGACCACACACAACAGAAAACACAATTTAAAAAACTAGTTTAAAAAGTTACCAAATAAGCAACTATGATCCACAATAAGCAGTAACAATAAAGCCTGAGCAAAGGGGAGAATCTAATTTCCAGAGGTATCATATTATGATATTTAAAATGTCCAATTTTCATAGAAAGTTATAAGGCCGTGCAATGAAACAAGAAAGTATGGCACATGACACCTGGATGGCTCAGTCGGCTGAGTAGCCGACTTTGGCCTAGGTCATGATCTTGTGGTTCAGAAGTTCGAGCCCCACGTCAGGCTCTGTGGTGACAGCTCAGAGCCTGGAGCCTGTTTCTGATTCTGTGTCTCGCTCTCTCTCTGCCCCTCCCCAGCTCGCAATCTGTCTTGCTCTCTCTCAAAAATAAATTAAATCTTAAAATTTTTTGATAGCAACTGCCAAATTGCCCCCTAAAAGAAAGAAAAAGAAAGAAAGAAAGAAAGAAAGAAAGAAAGAAAGAAAGAAAGAAAGAAGTATGACCCATTCACAGGATAGAAAGAAATGACCAGAAACTATCCCAGAGAAAGCCCAGACATTGAACCTACGAGATAAAGACTTTAAATCAACTGTCTTAAATATGCTCAGAGAGCTAAAGCAAACCACGGTCAAAGAACTAAAGGAATCAGAATGATGACTTACCAAATAGAGAATATCAAGAATGAGTCAAGAATTGTAAAGCTTAAATTAAAATGTTGGAGTTGAAAAGTACAACAGCTGAAATAAAAATTCATTAGAGGATTTGAACAGGCAGAAGAATCAGTCAACCTGAAGATAGGCCAACTGAAATGATCAGCCAGGAACAGAAAGTAAAAAAGAATAAAGAAACAAACAGTCTAGGAGACCGGTGACACACCGCTGAGCACACCAATGTAGGCATAATGGGAGTCCCAGAGGGAGGCGAGAAAGGCAAAGAAAGAATGTGAAGACCAAAAACTCCTCAAATTTGGTGAAAGGCATGAAAGAAAAAAAACTGTCAACAGAGAACTGCATACACAGCCTAAGTACCCTGCCAAAATGAAAGGACACTCATGACATTTCTAGACAAACAAAAGACAAAGGAGTTTGTTGCTAGTAGACCCACCCTACAAGAAATATTAGAGGCCTTCAGGTTGAAATGAAAGGACATTAGATAATAATATGAAGTCATACAAAGAAATAACAGACACCAATAAAGGTAACTATAAATGTAAACATAAAAGCCAATACTGTATTTTTAGTTTCTAATTCTTTTTTTCTCTTATATGATTAAGACAAATGCATACAGCAATATTTATAAATATATGTCCATGGACACACACAGTATAAAGACATCATCCTGACAATAACACAAAGGGGGAGAGACAGTATTGTAAAGGAGCTTTAATATACTATTGAAGCGAAACTAGAATGCCACAAACTTAAGATATAATTCTGGTGTAACACCACTAAGAAAACCACTAAGAAAATCAGCAACCAGTATGGTTACCCTAATAAAGGAGACTTTAGTCTCACCTTTGCTAAGTTTTCAGTTTTTTGGCTGGGTTTACATCAACGAGAAATGCTCTAGGGCACTTCTTTATTCTGTATCACGAGTTAAAAGGAGGATATTCTCTACTGCAGAAACTTAAGAAATAACTTTACTAGCCATTACTTCCCCTCCCCAGGGTGGGAAGAGGAAAATGTGTTGAACTACCAGCCATTCAGACTTTTTACCATAGCCAATTCTGAAAAAAAGCACTAAAACCATTTAGGTACCATTAAAGTGACCAAATAAAGTCTAAGTGTAAAATACTTATTTCTTCTTGGTTGTAAGAATGGTGGTTTCTTCTTCATAACCATGTGTAATCAATATAAAGCTTGTGCCTGTTAACATTTTGGAAAGATGAAGAGTATGCGGGTTGTAAGTAAGCTGTAGCGTTAACTTCATGCCAGAAGAAATGCAATAACTGAAAACAATGACAGTATATGATGCATAGAACTATGTGTGAGAAACAGAGTTCGTGTGAACACTCAGGATGACTGACCGGAAACCTCAGCACAAGCCCTGCACATTTCTGGATCAGGGACAGTAACATTACTAGGGTTAAGAATCCAAGCGACTAGGGAAGTCTTTTAACTCCTTCCTGATTCCTACCTAATTCTTTCATACTGCCCACACTGCAGCTGTGGGGACTCCCCCAGTGCGTACGTTGGTCCACACTGCTGCTCTGCTCACACATGACAGGACTTCTCATCTGCTCCAAACCCAATCTGAGCACTGTCTAGTAGACCTATTGTGACTGTGTGTCCAGCCACCTCAGGGGGCTCATTCCCTGCCATACCCTGGTCTGCCCCAGCCACCTGGCTTTCTTATTGTGCCTCAATCATGCCCAGCTACTCTGTCTTAGGGGCTTTGCATTTCGTGTTTGCTGGGCCTACCAGGAGTAAAATCTCAGATACAGGCATACCTCGGAGATACTGCAGGTTCAGGTCCAGATCACCTCAATAAAGCAAATATCACAATAAGGTGATTCAAATGATTTTCTGGTTTCCCACTGCATATAAGAGTAATGTTTATGGGAATGTAAACTAGTAGAGCCGCTCTGGAAAACAGTATGGAGGTTCCTCAAAAAACTATCAATAGAACTCCCTTATGACCCAGCAATAGCACTGCTAGGGATTTACCCAAGGGCTACAGAAGTACTGATGCACAGTGGCACATGTACCCCAATGTTCATAGCAGCACTGTCAACAATAGCCAAATCATGGAAAGAGCCTAAATGTCCATCACCTGATGAATGGATCAAGATGTGGTATATATATACAATAGAGTATTACATGCCAACGAGAAAGAATGAAATATGACCATATGTAGCAAAGTGGATGGGCCTTGAGGATGTCCTGCTAAGCAAAATAAGTCAGGCAGAGAAGGGCAGATACCATATGTTTGTACTCATAGGTCTAATAGGAGAACAGGAGAAACCTAATGAGGACCAGGGGCAGGGGAAGAGGGAAAGAGAATTGGGGAGAGAGAGGGGGATGTAAAACCTGAGAGACTATTGAGTACTGAAAACGAACTGAGGGTTGAAGGGGGAGGGGGGAAAAGAGGTGGTGGTGATGGAGGAGGGCGCTTGTGGGGAAAAGCACTGGGTGTTGTATGGAAACTAATTTGACAATAAACTACTTAAAAAAATAAATTTAAAGCATAATATTGGGGGAAAAAAAGTAAGGTTTATACTATACTATACCGTAGTCTATTAGGTGTACAATAGCACTGAGTCTAAAAAAACAATAGACATACTCTAATTAAAAACCACTTTATTGCCACAAAATGCTACCTTCATCTGAACTTTCAGTGTGTCATAATCTTTTTTTTTCCAAATAAACCCTACGCCCAACATGGGGATCAAACTCATGACCCCAAGATCAAGAGTCACATGCTCTACTGACTGAGCAAGCCAGGTATCCCCATAATTTCTCAGTAGCATGTGATGTTATTTGATACCATTTTACCCACAAACGTCTTTTAAAATTGGGAGTTGATTCTCTCAACTCCTGCTGATGCGTTATCAACTAAGTTTATGTGATATTCAAAATCTTTTGTTGTCATTTCAACAACCTTCACAGCATCTTCACCATGAGATTCTGCCTCAAGAAACCCTATTCTTTGCTCTTCCATAAGAAGCAACTCCCCATCCATTAAAGTTTTATCATACGATTGTAGAATCTCAAATATAATAGCAATAAAGTTTGAAATACTATGAGAGTTACCAAAATGTGACACACGAACATGAAATGAGCACATGCTGCTGGGAAAATGGCTGCAACAGACTCGCTCAACATAGGGTTGCCGCAAACCTTCAATTTGTAAAAAACCTAGCATCTGGGAAGTGCAATAAAGCAAAGCACAATAAAAGCATGCTTGTAATTGGGCGGTTTTCTCCCTGACTGCCTTCAAATGCTTTTGGTGACATGACCTAAATCAAGACCTCCCTTCAACATTATGCTCTATCTTCTTCCTCTGCCTTATTCTCATTCAGAGCTCTAAGCTCTAACTACTACCTGATATTCTATAGACTTAATTTTAACTTACTTACTAACTCTGGTCTGTTTATTGCTGTATACGAGGCATCTAGAACAGTGTCTAACACGGAAGGAGTATTCAGTCAACTCTTGTAGAACTGATGTGTTTAAATGAAAAGGCATAGATACATACCCAGAATACATGTCATGGGGCAGGTTTCTTCCAGATTACTCAGAAACACTTCTTTTTTGTAGAACATTTTTGTGGGCTCATGTTCTGTCTCCTCTGGGTGAATGAAGATGGGACCATAAAAATAGGCAGCTCCATCTCGGACCCATACCTTTTCAATTCTTGGGGGAAAAATAAAATAGAATAGGTTTCATTCTTGAAGGATTAATCTACCCCAAATCCTGTTAGCCAAAAACTTACTAATATTTCTTATTTAAAAAATAAAAATTTGAGAGAGAATGATAGAGAATGAGTTCAAGTCGTGGAGGAACAGAGGAAGAGGGAGCAAGAATCTTAGGCAGGCTCCACACCCAGTACAGAGCCTGACACGGAGTCCATCTCATAACTGTGAGATCATGACCTGAACTGAAATCAACAGTAGGATGCTTAACCCATTGAGCCACCTGGCCGCCCCAATGATATTTACTATTTTAGAGAAGTTCCAACGACTGTTTTGATAATAAGACAATTTCCTTGATGTTTTGCCCTCTTTGACCACAGAAGATATTCAGAAAGAGAAATGAACATTTGGCTACTCATCTGAGAGGAAAACAGTTTTAACGCAACACTAAGGCATGTTCCCAGGTGTTTTCCCTGAGATGCTGATGATGAAACAAAACTAAACATCTGTCACTGGACTTGTCAGCTGAACATACACGCAAACCATCAATATTTGCGGTCAGCTAACATGAATGGCATATATTCCTGTAAGGCAATGGTTCGTGACCTTTTTGTGTACCAAGATAAAAGAGCCCTTCACCCCTTGAGAGTCTGACTAAAGCCAGATACTATGTCCCTAGTAAAAATTAAAATTCATATGTGACTGCTATGTACCAGGTACTATATCATTCCTCACAACCACCCCAACAACTTGTTGTTATTGTCTCCAAAGTCTTGTGGTTCCCAAGAAGAAGCAATATCCTCATCTCAGTTACTGGTAACTGTATCCTTCCAGTTCCTCAAGCCAACACACAGAAGTCACCCTTGACTCTTCCCTTTCTCTCTCTCTCAGACCCCACATCCCATTTATCAGGAATCCTATTAACATTAACTCAACCTTTTTATTTTATTTCTTTTTTTTTTTTTTTTTTTTTTTTTGAGAGACAGAGACAGAGCGAACAGGGGAGGGTCGGAGAGAAAGGGAGACACTGAATCCAAAGCAGGCTCCAGGCTCTGAACTAGCTGTCAGCACAGAGCCTGATACAGGGCTTGAACCTACGAACTGTGAGATCGTGGCCTGAGCCAAAGCCGGACGCTCAACCGATTGAGCCACCTAGCCGCCCCTTAACTCAACCTTTTAAAACAGGATCTTGGGGTGCCTAGGTGGCTCAGTCGGTTAGGTGTCTGACTTCCGCTCAGATCATAATCTCCCAGTTCGTGGGTTCGAGCCCCGCATCGGGCTCTGTGCTGACAGCTAGCTCAGAGCCTGGAGTCTGTCTTCCGATTCTGTGTCTTCTCCTCTCTTTGACCCTCCCCTGGCTCATGCTGTCTCTGTCTCTCAAAAACAAAAACAAAAACAAAACAAAACAAAACAAACAAAAAAACAAAAAACAAAACCAAAGCACCAGGATCTGACCACTGGCCTGAACTACCATCATTGTTTGTTGCCTGGATTACTGCAACAGCCAGCCTTCTAGTAGATAACTTTGCTTCTCTTTGACCCTTAAGTCTCTTCTCAAGAACCAGTAGGCAGAGCAATCCTGATAAGAACTAATTCGGATGTTCTGCTGATGCTTAAACAAATACAATGGTACTCTTTTTAATTCAGTAAAAAGCCCAAGTGCCTACAACGGTCTCTGAGGTCCACAAGAGCTGCACTGTATGCCGTGGCCCTCACCTCCTGTCTAACTCAATGCATGGCTCACTTTCCCTGTAACAAACTCTTCGGATTTGACCAGGCCAGGCACGATTCTCTCTAAGGTCTTTATCCTGGCTGTTCTCGCTTCCTGGAAAGCTTTCCTTTTGGATATTCTCATTACTCACTCCCTCAGTTTCTTCAAGTGTTAACTATCAACTCTCAGTGAGGCCTATGTACACCACCCTCCTTAAACTTCTGTATCTCCTCACTTTGACCACAGCGCTCCTGAGTGTTCCCATACTCTATTTTTTCATGAGCTAATGTACCTTACACTTTACTTATTCATGATGTTTACTGTTTGTCTTTCCACTGGAATGAAGATCCTTGGCACTAAGAATATCTGTTTATTCATTAATGTATCCTCAGAGCCTGGCAAATAGCAGGTTTTTAATAAATGATTATTGAATGAGGAAAAAATGGAATGAGGAAACTGAAGTTTAGGGAAGTAAATCATTTGCCTAAGGACATGAAGCTAGCAGGGCAGGGACTTACCACCAGGACCTCTTGGAACCAGCCACTACTCTTAACCACTATACTGTCCTCTACTGTCCGATCCTGTACCTGACTCCGTCATTGCTGTTTTATGCCATGCACCCCCACTTCCATCCATTCACTGTTCAACAAATATCCAAGCCCTTACTATGTTTTAAGAACTATATGCTTGGAGCAGGGAAGACAAAAGTGAGCAAAAAGACAGGGACCCTATGTCAGGGCATTTGCAGTCTAGTATGGAAACCTGACAGTAAATAACACGACATATGCTCTGAGAATCAGGGAGACCCAATCCAGTCTGGAGGGCACAGGAAAATCTTCCTTAAGGAAGTATTATCTGAAATTTAAGCTGAAGGAGTTCATCATGTGAGATGGGCAGGAAGACTTCTGAGTTGAGAGTTCAGTAAATGGTAGGAGAACAGAAAAAGAGCTCATAAGAAGAATGTAAAAAAGAGTGGTTAGAAACGAAAGCAAGGCAAGTGTGTGCAAGGAAGCTGGGGAAGGTACAGGATTGCAGGGGCTGGGGGGGTGTGTGTGATGACGTGTGTCTTCATCCTCAAGAGTGATGAATTTCCACTTGCTCCAAATCTGTCTGACCCAACGGCATCTTCCGTGCTTCAGTAGCACTTACCTGCCCACGCGAGGGCGCACCAGGCCGTGAGACTTGATGAAGACACAGTCACCGACCTTTAGCCACATGTCATTGTAACGGAGCTGCTCAAAGTAGTGGCAACCTGGTTCACCGTTTGACATTTCCACAGGGACATCTTCTTTCTCCTGTGGTAAAGGAAACTGGTTGAAGATAGGCAGCTCACAATCAAGGAATAGACAGAGAAGGTAAGAAAGGAAAGCTGACTTTCCTTCATATTAACTTAGAAGAGAAAATAACCATAAATAGAAGTTTTGATGAAGAAACTAAAAGATTAGGGTAATGAAACAAAACTAAGTCTTATCAAATATTGCATTTATTTTAAATTTCTAGTTAAGTTTCATAAAATGTTACTCCCAGATGCTTTTATCCCCTACCCGTGTCCCCTGTGCAAAAAGAGCACTGGAGGGGATTTAGCAGCACTCAGAAGCAGCCTCACTCATGCACTGATATGGAGGAAAAGGAGCAAAGCCTGCATAAGCTTCCTCTTCACCACATTTGCTGAGATCTCAAATTCTTAACATTAACAGTTGATAGATTTAAAATGATCATTTTGGGGGCACCTGGGTGGTTCAGTTGGTTAAGCGTCCAACTTTGGCTCAGGTCATGATCTCACGTTTGTGAGTTCAAGCCCTGTGTCGGGCTCTGTGCTGACAGCTTGGAGCCTGGAGCCTGCTTCAGATTCTGTGTCTCCCTCTCTCTTTGCCCCTCCCCCACTCATGCTGTTTCGGTTTCAATAATAAACGTAAAAAAAATAGAAAATGATCATTTTGATTTACTCTAGAATAGAAAGGAATAGTACAGCCTCTGTGATAAAAAAACACATACTCTCAATTTTTGAAAAAATTACAAGGTCTGTCACCTACTGGCTACTGTGACATTGGGCAAATTACTTGACCTCTTGGGCCTTAGTTTCCTCATCTGTAAAATGAAGACAGTGTGCCCTTTAGATGGGGTTGTTAGGAAGCTTCAATGATATTCTCCATGTTAAGTATACAGAACAATGCCTGACTTATGAAAAGCGGTTTAACAAACATTCATTATTGTTGTTTTATAGTTTTGGCAGAAAAAGGAAGAAAAAAGTTCTGATCTGGTGCAGATAGTGGTCACAGCACAAGATGTTTTAAACATACTAATTTCAAAACACATTTTTTAGTATATATTTCTGAATATGCTCCTTGAATGTTTTCAATATGCTCCTTGAGGAAACCCCAGAACCCCCAAAGTTTCTACTGCATCTCCCGGACAATATCTGAAACTTTAAACAAAAATATCTCCTTTAGAAGGTCCAAACAGTTTGTTTTTATCTCTACGACTTTAAATGTGCTATCTAAATGCTCTTCCTGGAAAATCCTTAAGCATGAGAGAGGTCGCACACATGCTAGGTAAGGGGCCCCTGCAGGAATGGAAGCTATAAAGTAATCCCTGAGAGGGAGAGTAACTTTTTCTTTTAGGGATGGGCTCTGTTCTTAAGTTTTATTTTGTTTCAAATAATCTTCCTGCCCAATGTGGGGTTGAACTCAATTCTGAGATTGAGAGCTGCATGGTCTACCTGCTGAAGGTATTCTTTTAAAACATTCCAGGAATGAACAGTTTTGGTCAGCCATAATTAAAATAAAGGTATGAGGAAAAAAAAGGGAAAAGATGTGTACAAGAGAGTACCCTGGAGACTTATGAATTCTAAGAAAAAACTGCTAACTTGGATATAAATTTTAAAAAATTAATTTAAAAAAAAGATAAAGAAGAAATCTATGTTATTCCCATACTGGCTTCATTTGGTGTTTCTTCTTATTCTTTCACAATTAATGTCTCTATGATTCCCAGACATATTGGTAAAGTGTAAAAAACATCATGTTCTTTCCCAAGCTCCCTTTCTCTTGTAACACTTTTAGGACACTAAAGTGGACTTTTTTTTTTAATGACACTAAGAATTCAATTTTTTCCAGTTTTTATATTAACAGTTTAAAAGTTTTATGTTTCTTGGTTATATAAAAGAAGTACATTTGTTGGCGTCGTCAATATTAAAGTGTGTAAAACTTAAAAACAATCTTCTGTTATCCAACTCTAGAGATAAGCGCCTAGTACAGCATACAGCAGTGTTTCATGCTGTTTTCGTTTTCTCATTCATGTATGTAAACTTACAGTTTTCTTTGTTTTGCGTAACGATGGAACTGCATCCCATTCTGCCACCTGTCAATCATGAACACCCTCCTACCATAGGACTTGGAAAAATATAAACGTGACACATATAAACCTACTTCACTGGTCTCACTGGCCATACAGTTGGCATGCTTATGGATGTATGACAACTTACTCAATTCCTATTCATGGGCATTTGGGTTTGGCCAAGGGTTTTTGCTTTTACAAGTAACACCGATGTCGTAGATGGGAAAGGAGAAGTGTGCTTGTGCTGCCCGCACCTACACCAGCTGTGTCCAGTATCAGCAGTCATTAGAACTCTTGCCAATCTGCCAGGCATTTAAAAACTATTAGATTAACACATTTTCTTACCTTTTTGGCTGTGTTCCCTCTTATAAATCATCTCTTTGGTCTTTTGCCTATTTTTCTAGTGTAGCTTTTCCCCCTTAGGTTTCCAAGAGCTCTTTGTGTTAAGAATGGCAGTCTTTAGACTGTTTTATTAAACTAATAAGAGTATTTTCCACTGGTTATACTGATAAAATACCCCCCCCCTTTTTATGGATACTGGATTTTATATCATGGATAGAAAGGACCCATACCAAGCTTATAAACACATACATACATAAATACATAAAAAATATATACGTAAATAATAGTAAATATGTTTATGTTAGAACTAGTACTCTTTCTTTATCTCTGTTTTCATTTTTTTGTATCTCACTTTTCAGAATCTCAAGTGAGAGAAAATTCAGATGGGCTTTTTCCTTTTTTTTTTTTTTTCTCCAAAAAGCTACCAGTTTTTCCAGTATCATTTGATTCTATCCTCTCCTACTGATTTAAAATACTACCTTTATATTCTAGATTTTAATTGTGAAAAGCCTATTTTATTCCTTCCACTGACTGGTCCTGAGCTATTATCTCAATTTTTAAAAAATGTAGTTTTACAAAATAAAATGTCTGGCAGTGCAAAGCACTTTGATTACTTTTCCCCCTTCTTTTCCTGGTGACTAACATGTTCATTCTTTCATAAGAATGATGGCATAATTCTGTCAGGTTCCAAAAGCAAGTCTTTCATGCCCCTGCATAGACTGTTTCTCTTCCCATAGATTCCATGCATTCCTTTTAAGGTTTTTTTTTTTTAATGTTTGTTTATTTACTTATCTATTTATTTAGCGAGAGAGAGTGAGTGAGTGGGAAAGAGGAGACAGAGAGAATCCCAAACAGGCTCCGTGTTGTCAGCACAGAGCCCAATTTGGGGCTTGAACTCAAACTGTGAAATCTTGACTCAAGCCAAAACCAAGAGTCAGACACTTACACAACTGAGCCACCCAGGCTCACCTCTCAAGTTTATTTCTTAATGTACCTTGTTGTTAAGGTGAATCAGATATTTTCTTCTACATGACTTTCCTAACAGCTACTAAAGTGTATTCAACATTTACATTTACTTTCAAAAGTTTTGTGAATTACTGTTTTGTTTATATAAGAAAGCTACTGTCTCATATAAGGACTTTGAAATTCCTATTTATTGAATTCTCGGTTTTCAAACCTTCAGTTAATTTCTTCCCTATTATTTGCAAAACAAAATTCTGCCTCTGTATTGTCAATATTTTTGCTATTTTTGTTTGTGCGCATTGGCTACTTTCAGAAAAATATAGGTAATAGTAGAGCAAGCAGGTTTAGGTGTGAGAAACAAATATAATTTTAAAAAATTACTCAGGAAATATCCATCTAAAGACTAAAATAAATGAGTTACTGCACTTTACCAAATAATTTCTCCCTAGATCTATTAATGTAATTAAGTGTTTTACTGAATTTTCCTAATTTTGACCAATCCTTGCATTTCTAGAATGAACTTCCACCTACTTGGTCATATTGTTCTTAAATAACTAATTTGATTTCACTTATAAAAACATATTTTCTCCAAGTATTTTTTGCATTAATATCATAAATTAGACTGAACTAGAGCTTTTCTGTTTTTATTTTGTCAGGCTTAGAAGTCAAGATTATTCTGGTTTTATAAAATAAACTGGGAAGTTTTCTTTGTTCTCTATGCTCTGAAATAATTTAAACCATATTATAATCATAGGTCTCTTAAAGGGTTAAAAGAACTCACCTACAGAATTATCTGATCTGAGAACTCTGTGATTAGCTTTCAAGACATTAAAAAAGTTTCTTCTTCTTATCCACTTACATGTTACATCTCTTCTTGACTCCACTTTAGTGATTTATGTTGTCCTAGGAAATTATTAACTTTATTCAAGATTTCAATTTATTAACAAAAATGTACAAGTTTTTAAATTTCTTCCACATTTGTATGTCTGAGCTTAATTCGCTTCTTTTTCTTATTAGGATAGTTGGTAGTTTATCTCACTGGACTTGTCAAATGATTGGCACTTGGATTTACTTCTTTCTTTCTTTATTACTTGAGAGAGAGAAGGAGAGAGGATGTACGCACATGCATGCACATAAGCCAGCAGGAGAGAGGGGCAGAGGTGGGGAGACAGAATCTCAAGCAGGCTCCATGCTCAGTGTGGAGCCTGACAGGGGGCTCAATCCCATGACCCTGGGACCATGGCCAGAGCTGAAATCAAGAGTCAACCGACTGAGCCACCCAGGTGCTCCTATTTAATTTTTTTAAAGTAAACTCCACACCCACACACTCTCAGGACCCTGAGGTCAAGAGTCTCATGCACTACTGACTGAACCAGCCAGGTACCCTTTGATTTACTTCTCAGTTCTACTGTTGTTTTCTACATATTAATTTCTGTCCTTTTATAGTTCCCTTCTTTCTGTTTACCTAAGGTTTTATGTTGTTGCTCTTTTTCTAATTCTGATTTTGAATGCTTTATTCATTTTCTGAAATGGTATTTTAAAATGTAAAATTCTTTTCTGTGTGGCTTTTAACTACATACCTTTTCCAAGTTAAAACTGTCTTCAGTTCGACTATCTTCTGAGTTGTCTGTGTTCTTCTCATCATCCCCTTTATCCGCATTGGCAAATACAGAGGCCACTCGGACCACAGGCAAGGGCACATCCCGAGGGACAAATCTAACTGAGCTGATAGGCATGGTCCACAGTTTAATTTTCTTAAAAGATTTGGTTTTGGCAGAATATCGTGATTCACAGACAAAAACATCCTCATCTCGAAAGTTTTCTGGGCATAATTTAAAGTATTCCTGGGAGATACAATAAAATTTATTAGGTGAATTTTCTGAAAACCAGTCAACCAAAAAAACTAAAACCACACATCAGTCAAGCAAACAAACATAAGCTAAACTGTGAAGACTTTCTGACAGTTAACTACAAACAGAAAATGGCTAGAGATGTAGGAGCAACTCCTTGCTACAACATGGCCTTATTAAATACACACCCTTTAGCTTAGCTTACCAACAGCCCTTTTGAAAATATATTAGCATTTCATAATACAGCTATAATATTCCTGAAAGCTTTGGGGCAGGGCTCAATGTGCCTGTATCAGATAGATACACAAAAAGTATACTTTATTACCTAAAAAGCATACTGACAGTCTTCAGAAAATTATCTTTCAGAAAATGTCATCCTCAAAAATTAGCCTTGCAGTATAAAAAACACTTAAGCTAACTGCATCCAGCTATTTATAGTGCAGGCAGCAAATGGTCTTCCATCATGATCAGATTAATTTCTTCCCAAATCTTTTACACAAAGCCATACACAGTTAAAAAAAAATTCAAACGGTTTTAAACAGAGCACCTAATTAGTAAATACCAATTATCTGTGTTTGTAAATTTTATTTTCACAGAATGATTTGTATTTTGAGGACTAGTAAGTTTCTTACCTTGACAAACATGACCACACATTTTCCTAGAATTTTACTAACGGGAACTTTATTGTAATAGTCACTCTTAAAAACTTCTTTTTCTAGAAATTTTCGTGTAGCCAGATGGAATGTTTCATTTGGCCGATAAAACCAACAGCCATACAACCATTTTTCACCTCAAAAACAAAAAGGAAGAGAGAATTACCATTAACAGAAATCACACATTCTTGGCAAAAGAGCAAATTCTCCATCTATTCTCCCGTGGCCTGAACCCAACAATATGCTTTTTTTAGGCCACAGTTCCTAAAGATAATTATCTTAGAAGAAATGATACTTTAAAATTATGAAATATAATGAGGCCTAAAAAATGCTACTCTCCTCCTCATATGAAAGATGTGTAATACACAGGATGAGGAGGGTGAGGAGACAGCGGCCCCCTCTGCTGGGGCCAGGACGCCCAGGGCTGCATGCTCCGAGAAGGATATGGGATACTAAAGGACGCAGGTAGCACTCAGGGCAAGGGGGACGAAGGTACTTCATGAGGGAAGTGAGGGAATTGGACTACCCTGGATCATATTTCTGCCTGCTTCTGGCTTCATTAACTCTTATTTGTTCTCTGGGTCTTAAGTTAAAGGCAACTGTTCTAGGACACCTTTTTGAAATCAAATTCTAAGCCAAGGCACATGTCACTCGAGAGTAATTTCTTTTTCATTTGTGATTTATACCAGAGTGGTTTTGCCAGGAGCAAAGCATGAGCCTTTAGTTCTTCTGAGTCTCTGTTATTCTACAGAGTTTGGCTTACTATGTGTTTTTAATGAACACCAGTGTAGTGAATAAATCTTAACCTCACTTCAAGAAGTTACATTTCTTTTGACTCAACTGTACCACTCACTGGCCTAAGGGTGCTAGATCTCATGTTTTTCATAGTGGGTGCTTACTTATATTTACTGATATGCTACAGAACAACTGTTGCCTGAGTTATAATTTTCTTCCTTGAGAACCAAGGCAGAGTAAAATAGTCATATGTCACCATCTGTCCTTTGATTTAAAACGAACTTACCAGCAGAATCTTCCCACAGTCTCTCAATACAGACTATGTGTGGTTGCAGGTTGGCCTCTGCAGGTTCCACATAGACGTAATCTCCAACATGGTACATGCTGTTCTTAAAGCTGCAGTCCTGGCTGTATGTGCGGTGTAAGCCCGAGAGGCCTGCAGTGCCTGAGTGGTCTTCACTCTTTTCAGCTTCTTCAGTGAAAGAGAGAAAAAGGTTCCCATTAAAAGGATGATGGAATCAGATGTAGGATTCAAGTAACACATACTAATACATTTCATTCTTTTATAGACCTTCAAGGTCCATATTCCCAAGGGCTTCTACTCAAAAGTACCTTTTTGAATTACAATGTCATTAATTTAAGTAAATACATAAATAATGGATCTACAGAATAAAAATAACCACCTTAATAATAAATGTTCAAGGTAGTCATTCTGGACAATACAGAAAGGTACACAGAAGAAAAGAGGTCACCTATAAATCATGTAATCCTGGAAATAATCTCATATGTACTTCCTCTCCATCTTAATGCCTCTGAAGGATTTTTCCCTAAGTTACTATATGGGTATGTCACAATTAATGTAATCTTAGAACTGAGAAAATATGGAATATGATTATGCAATATAACATGAACTAAACATGTCTACACTAAAAATAGAACTGTACAGTTCCCCGGAGATTAATGCTTTTCTTTTTTTTTTTTTTAATTTTTAATGTTTTGTTTTTTTGAGAGAAAGAGAGAGAGAGAGAGTGAGAGCGAGCGAGCAGGGGAGGGTCAGAGAAAGGGGGAGACACAGAATCCGAAGGAGGCTCCAGGCTCTGAGCTAGCTGTCAGAACAGAGCCTGATGCGGGGCTCGAACCCACAAACCATGAGATCATGACCTGAGCTGAAGTTGGATGCTTAACTGACTGAGCCACCAAGGCGGCCCAGATTAATGCTTTTCAATAAGACTTATTTTTGTTAAGCAGTATTTTTAATGGCTCCCATTCAAGCCATCATGTACAAATACGATAGGTGTTTTTTTTTACTTTTTCTGAGAGACAGAGAGAGACAGCATGAGCAGGGGAGGGTCACAGAGAGAAAGAGATACAGAATCGGAAGACAGGCTCCAGGCTCTGAGCTAGCTGTCAGCACAGAGCCCGATGAGGGGCTTGAACCCACGAACCGTGAGATCATGACCTGAGCCGAAGTCAGACACTTAACCGACTAAGCCACCCAGGTGCCCCAAGTTGTTTTTCTTTCAAGATAAAGCTGTGCCCACATTTTTTAGTACTTCCTTACAATAATTTTCTATAAATGCAACAGCTAGAAAAAAGCATTTTAAATGGTTTTTTAAGTTATTTATTTATTTTTTAATGTTTTTATTTATTTCTGAGAGAGAGAGAAATAGCATGAGCAGGGGAGGGGCAGAGAGAGAGGGAGACACAGAATCCGAAGACAGGCTCCAGGCTCTGAGCTGTCAGCACAGAGCCTGATGCAGGGCTCGAACCCACGAACTGTGAGATCATGACCTGAGCCGAAGCCCGACGCTCAACTCACTGAGACACCCAGGTACCCCTAAATGTTTTAAATGCCTTTTCCAAACCAACCCCCAAAATTCTGTACCAATTTAAGTCCCTCACTGTGTGGAAACAAGGGTCTGTTTCTCCATTCTCATGCGCCAACGTTTCTAATTTTTTAAAAATTTTGCCAATATTGGTGGAAAATGTTATCTAGTATTCGATTAGTAAAATGAATTCATGTAACATACACAAGAAACTCACAAGGTACTTAAGACTAAAGACTTAAAACAACTCAACTGCAAATATGCAAAAGGATGATTCAGAGGGCAGAGTCCTGAACCACAGAGGACTGTTTCTAGGCTTTGGAACCTAATAGTTCTGCCTAACTGGATTTTAAGATTGCTTGGAATTGAAGACCCTTTCCCCTCCATTTCTCCCTTTCTCCATGGGAATATCTCTAATTGTTCTATGATGCCCCATCACTGTATTGTAGGAGCAAAGGACTTGTTTTTGGTTTCATAGGTCCAAAGAGGGAGAGGAACTGTGTCCCAGGACGGGTCATACCCAGAGCCTCACTTATACACACCAATTTAAATGATTTAAATAAGATTTGAGGCATTTGAGCTCATAAAGCTGTTAATATTTCAGTAAGATTTTGATACTCAGCAGCAGGGTATTACTGCAACAAACACCTATGAAATATGGAAGCAACTTTGGAATTGGGCAGTAGCAGAAACTGGGAAAATTTTGAGCAAAGGCCTCGGTTGCCTTGCATACACTATAGTAGAGAATCAGACATTAAAGACTTGACAGTAGAAGGCTCAGGGATCCTTGTTAGACAGTGACAGAAGCTTAGCAGAACTATGTTCTGCATTTACGTAGATTCTGGCCGGCTGATCTTTGGTTAGCCTTCCCCTTTGTTCATTTGTTGTCGTTCTACTACCTCACAGATTTCGCCAACTTCATCTTCTAATCCTTCTCTAAATGATTCCTTTCTGCTATCATTAAAAAAAAAATTATGTATGTGTGTATGTATGTATGTATTTTTGGGAGAGTGCAAGAATGGGAGGGGCAGAGAGCGGGATAGAAGACCTGAAGTGGGCTCTGTGCTAACAGCAGTGAGCCCAATGTGGGGCTGGAACTCACGAACCGCGAAATGATGACTTTGGCCGAAGTTGGAGACTCAACAGACTGAGCTGCCTGAGGGACTCATTAAAATTTTTTTAAACAAATCAAACCGACATATAGCAATGTGTAAATTTAAGCTGTACAGCCAGATACTTCAATACATTTATGTATATTTTTGTCACTGCAGTGACACCATGTTAATCATAATACAGTACTGCTATCTATATTCTTTATTGTGCATTAGCTCTCCATGGCTATTTACCAGTCCTTACAAGGTTGTACCCTTAAACACCATCACTCTTATCACCTCACCCTACTTTGGTTTGTTTTTTTTTTTAGGAAACTTTATTTAAAAAAATTTTTTTAATATTTATTTTTGAGAGAGAGAATGTAAGCAGGGGAGGGGCAGACAGAGGGAGAGAGAGATTCCAAAGTTGGCTCTGCACTGTCAGTGCAGAACCTGATGTGGGGCTTGAACCCAAGATCCATGAGCTCATGACATGAGCTGAAATCAAGAACCAGAGGCTCAGCCAACTGAGTCACCCAGGCACCCCTCTGCTATCATTTTTTACTATTTTAAAAAATTTTTAATGTTTATTTATTTTTGAGAGAGAGAGACACACACAGAGTATGAGCAGGGGAGGGTCAGGAGAGGGAGACACGGAATCCAAAGCAGGCTCCAGACTCTAAGCTGTCAGCACAGAGCCTGACGTGGGGCTCGAACCCAGGAACTGTGAGATCATGACCTGAGCTGAAGTCAGCCGCTTAACCGACTGAGCCATCCAGGTGCCCCTGCTATCATTTTTAAAAAACAGTTTCATTGAAAGGCGCCTTTGGCTCAATCGATTAAGCGGCCAACCCTTGGTTTTGGCTCAGGTCATGATCTCATGGCTTCTTCATGAGTTCAAGCCCCACATCGGGCTCTGTGCTGGCAGTGCAGAGCCTGCTTGGGATTCTCTTTCTGCCCCTCCACTACTTATGCTGTCTCTGTCTCTCTCAAAAGTAAATAAAAAGTTTCACTGAGATATAATTTGCACAACATACACATGTACTACATTCATGTTGTTAATGGACATTTGAGTTGTTTCTGCCTTTTGCCTCTTGTGAATAACGTTGTTCCAGATATTGATATATAATTAGGTGTAGGAGCCCCTGCTTTCACTTCCCTGGGTATATACCCAGCAGTGGAACTAATGGATCACATGGTAATTCAATGATTACCTTTATAAGGAATTGTCAAACTGTGTTTCCACAATGGCTGTACTATTTTACATTCCCACCATCAATCTATAAGGGTTTCAATTTATCCACATCCTCAACAATACTTGCTATTTTTTAAAAAATAATAGCCACCCTAAAAAGAATGAAGTGGTATCCCAATGTAGGTTTGATTTGCATTCCCTAATGATTAATGATGTTGAACATGTTTTTCATGTGCTTACGGCCATCTGTATAATTTCTTTGGAGAAAGGTCTATTCCCACACTTTGGCCATTTTTGAATTGTTTTGTTACTGAATTTATATCATATCCTAGACATCAGACGCTTATCAGACATATAATTTGTGAATATTTTCTTTCATTCGGTTGGTTTGCCACATTTTCAATTTCTAAGAAATTTTCTTTTCTGTGAATTTAATTTTTATGGCCTCCTGTTCTTATTTTATGGATGCAGTAGCTTGTCATCTCTCTGAAGGTCTAAATCTTAGTTTATTAGTTTTAATTAAAAATATTTTTTAATGTTTATTTATTTTTGAGAGACAGAGCACAAGTGGGATAAGGGCAAAGAGAGAGAGAGAGACACAGAATCCAAAGCAGGCTCTAGGCTCTAAGCTGGGAGCACAGACCCTAAAGCAGGGCTCAAACCCATAAAACATAAGATCATGACCAGAGCTGAAGTCAGACACTTAACAAACTGAACCAACCAGGCACCCCAGTTTATTAGTTTTTTAAAAATGTTTTTATATATTATTATTATTAATGTTTATTTTTGAGAGACAGGGAGAGCACAAGAGGGTGAGGGGCAGAGAGGATCTGAAGCAGGCTCTGCACTGACAGCTGAGAGCTCAACGTGGGGTTCAAACTCACGAACCACACAATCATGACATGAGCCAAAGCTGGATACTCAACCAAATGAACCACCCAGGCGTCCCTACATTTTTATTTTTTGAGACAGAGAGTGAGCAAGCACAATTGGGGAACGGACAAAGACAGAGGGGTACAGAGGATCCAAAATAGGATCTGAGCTAACAGCTGAGAGCTGGACATGGGGCTCAAACTCACAAACCACAAGATCATGACCTAAGTTGATGTGGGATGCTCAACCAACTGAGCCACCTGTTTTGTTTTGTTTTTTAATTTTCCTCCATCTGCTTTTTTCCCCCTCAAGGTCCTTTTTTTTTTTCTTTGTTTTATTCTCTTCTACCTTAGAGGTTTGCCTTAAATACTTGGTCCTATTTAAGTAAGTACCTGCTTCTATTTAAAAGCAAAATGCTAAAAAAACTGACTAGAAGCTCTCTACATACATGATTTTGTCCCACTGCCTGATCCATTTCTCAAGAGAAAAAATCTCCTGTCTCGGAACTATAAGCCTGACTGCCAATATCCTAGGAGCAAAAGAGTCTCAAGGGGTCTCACTACTTAGTATAAATCCTCTTATGATTCTCCTCTTCAGAACTGTACTTCTAACCTTTCAGTATGCTGCTGTCCCTAGACTCTTGAAGGCAAATAGTCACAGGAAATGTTGGGAAGTGATGTGGAGGTTGAACTCAAATTTAGAGTTGGTGCAACCGCTCTGGAAAACAGTGTGGAGGTTCCTCAAAAAACTACCAATAGAACTCCCCTATGACCCAGCAATAGCAATGCTAGGGATTGACCCAAGGGATACAGAAGTGCTGATGCATACGGGCACATGTACCTCAATGTTCATAGCAGCACTGTCAACAATAGTCAAATCATGGAAAGAGCCTAAATGTCCATCACCCGATGAATGGATCAAGAAGATGTGGTGTTTATATATACAATGGAGTATAACATGGCAATAAGAAAGAATGAAATATGGCCATTTGTAGCAAAGTGGATGGACCTTGAGGGTGTCATGCTAAGTGAAATAAGTCAGGTGGAGAAGGACAGATACCATGTTTGCACTCATAGGTCTAACAGGAGAACAGGAGAAACCTAATGGAGGACCATGGGGAGGGGAAGAGGGAAAGAGAGTTGGGGAGAGAGAGGGACGCAAAACCTGAGAGACTACTGAATACTGAAAATGAACCGAGGGTTGAAGGGGGGAGGGAAGAGGTGGTGGTAATGGAGGAGGGCACTTGTGGGGAAGAGCACTGGGTGTTACATGGAAACCAATTTGACAATAAACTATTAAAAAAAAAGAGTTAACTCATCCTCCTGTTTTCAGCACCACAATTTGTAGAAGTACCTGGTACTCTAATCCCTGCACTATTCAAGATAGGAACTGGCCTACCTTAAGGTTTTCATCTGATGCCAGCACTGAAGCCAGAGTTAGCAACTTACCCATACATTTTCTACTCCCAAATTCCCATCCACATGATCTTCTTTTCAATGGTTTCTCTTCTCTTTTTCTGAGGGAGGGGGATGCTTTACATTTGTCTTTTGTTTTGCTTTAAAATCTGTTTTCCATCATTTTAGAGGTGTTTTGGGATACACTAGTGGCAGGCATCTGTACAACCTGCCACAGTTAGGTAACAAGTCCTCCATGTTGTTTTACTTTTGCTTACTTACCTTTGTGTGAGTACTTAATTCTGGTAGTTAATACAGAAACAGGGTGTATGAGATCTAGTATCCCTCAGTTTCCATCATTATTAAGATTTTAATGTTTTTTTTTTAATTTATTTTTGAGAGACAGAGAGAGACAATGCGAGCAGGGAAGGGTCAGAGAGAGAGAGGGAGATACAGAATCCGAAGCAGCCTCCAGGCTCTGAGCTAGCTATCAGCACAGAGCCCAACGCAGGGCTCAAACCCATGAACTGTGAGATCATGACCTGAGGCAAAGCCGGACACTTAACCAACTGAGCCACCCAGGTGCCCCAAGATTTTATGGCTTCAAGACAGAGAAGGCTGACTGACACACACACAACTACTACACTACTTTCTGGTGGCTTGCTGTCTTTTTAATATTCATTAAGTAACTTGACATTGCTTGATCTGAAGCAGACCACAGTTGTCTCATGGCTAGTAATAATTAATTACAATAACTCTCTGGGTCCCCTTTCCTACTCAGTCCTTCCAGTGCTGACTTCACGTTGTATGGCAAAGCACCACTTCTCACCTACTTCTGGTCACACTGCTGGGAAATACAGTCCCTGAGTTGGTATAAAAAAAGTGTTAACAGAGCTGGTCTTGGCAGCCTCAGAAAGTAGCTCTGGGAAGCAGGGCTCCCTCTCCTCTCAACAAAGGCCTGCAGGTTCCTGAGATAGGCACAGCAATGGGAACGGAAAGAAAATTGCCTACTTTTTCTTTTTTAAGTTTTTTGTTTAATGTTTGTTTATTTTGAGAGAGAGAGAGAGAGAGAGGGAAAGAGAGAGAGAACGAGAGAGAAGAATCCCAAGCAGGTTCAATGCTCAGCATAGAGCCCAATGTAGGGCTTGAGGCATGGCTCAAACTCATGAACTGTGAGATCATGACCTGAGAGGAAATCAGGAGTCAGATGCTTAACCAACTGAGCCATCCAGGAGTCCCTCCTACTGTCTTTTTCTTTATGTACCCCTGCTTTTCTACCACACGCCTTCTTCAGAGATTAAGTCCCTGGAAATATTTCCTGGTAGCAAAGGATCAATCAAGGGCAGTGACCAATAGTCGTTTTTAAAATGTCAGTCTTGAGGTGCCTGGGGGGCTCAATCTGTTTAGCATCTGACTTTGGCTCAGGTCATGATCTCGCAGTTTGTGAGTTTGAGCCCTTCATCAGGTTCTACGCTAACAGCTCAGAGCCTGCCGCCTGTTTCAGATTCTGTGTCTCCCTTTCTCTCTGCCTGTCCCCCACTCACGCTTGCTCTCTCAAAACTAAACGAAAACATTAAAAAATAGCTAAAATGCCAATACTGCTTTTTCTCCAGAACGTACCAGGTTACATAATGGGTTCACATATCATTGCTAACCCACCACAAAGCAAGACAGGCGTGTTCAGTTCCTGCTCTTCTATTAGATCCAAGACATAAGCAGCAGCGAGCCCCACAACTAAGTGTGCATCAGAACCACCTAAGGGACTTGTTAAAACACAGACTGTATGTCCCACCTTCAGAGTTTCTGAACCTGTAGGTCTGGAGTGTGACCAGAGAATTTGTATGTCTAACAAGTTCTCAGGTGATGCTGATGCTGCTTGCCTTTATGCCACATTTTGAGAACTGCCCTATAGTAATTCAAGAAGCAGCTGTCATTAATTTTGCATCACCAGGAAGTGTCAGCAAAACTTAAAAAAATCCCAAGCATACAAAATTCTGTCAGTAGAAACAACGTGGATAGTCCTAAATGTGATACCCATTACAGTACTGGCATTTTCTGTTTTCTCTTTCACTGATTTCCATTCTGATCTTTAGTATTTCTCCCATGCAAATACTAACCAGGCCTGACCCTGCTTAGCTTCCGAGATCAGACGAGATCATGCGCGCTCAGGGTGGCATGGCCTAGACTGATCTTTAGTATTTCTACTTACTTCAAGTGTGATTGACTTTCTAACATGGAACGTAGACGTATATAAGACCTTTATTCCTTTCTGGTATATGTATCTAAGCTACAAGTTTCTTTTCATGAACTCCTTTAACTATATCCCATACATTTTAATATATTTTGTTTTCATTTGCGTTCAGTTCATGATTTTCCTAATTGTCCTTGGGGTATCTTCTATGGTCCACAGATTATTTAGAAGTGCACTGCTTCATTTTCAGATATTTGGGAATTTTCCAGTGTTTTTTTTCTGTTGCTGATTTCTAGTCTAATCCCATTGTGTTCAGAAAACAAACTTGGTATGATTTCAATCCTTTTAAATCTTCTGAAACTTTGTTTCATGACCTAACATACAATCCCTCCTAGATAGCGCTCCATGCGGGCTTGATAGAGCATATACTGTGCAGACCCCGGGCGCAGTGTTTCACACCTGAGTCAGGTCAAGCTGGTAGACAGTCCATCTCAGCTAGCTCTGGCTGTTATAAAAATGTACCATAGCCAGGGCAGCTCAAACAACACTGACTTCTCACAGTTCAGGAGGGTAGGAATTCCAAGACCAAGGTGCCAGCAGACATAGTGTCTGGTGAGAGCCCACTTTCTGGTGCATGGACAGTTGTCTTCTTGCTCTTCATCCCCTTATAATGGTAACGGTCCTATTGTGGTGGTTCCACCACTATGACCACACTCAAACCTAATTATCTCCTAAAGGCTCTCCCTCCAAATACAGCACACTGGAGATGAGGCTACAACTTAGGACTTTTGGGGGGGACATAAACTTTCAGTCCATGTTCAAGTCTTCTGTACTTTTTGCTAGTTGGTCTATCAACTGCTGAGAAAAGAGTATTGATTTTTGGTATACTTGGTCTATCATTGCTGAGAAAGGAGTACTGAGACTATAATTAAGTGATTTTTCTTTTCTATTATGGTCAGTTTCTGCTTCATGTATTTTGAGGCTCCACTGTTAGGTATACATACATTTATAAATATTATATATTCCAATGTCCTGACTCTTTTAATATTATGAGATATCCCTCTTTGTCTCTAGCAATATTTGTTAAAGTCTATTTGAGGGATGCCTGGGTGGCTCAGTCAATTAAGCATCTAACTCTTGGTTTCAGCTCAGGGCATGATCTCAGAGTCCATGAGTTCAAACCCTGGGTTGGGCTCTGTGCTGTCTGTGCAGAGCCTTCTTGAGATTCTCTCTCTCTCTCTCTCTCTCTCTCTCTCTCTGGCCCTTCCCTGTTAGTGCTCGCTCTTTCAAAATAAATAAATAACCTTTAAAAAAAAAAAGTCCATTTGATATAATAAAGCCACTCCAACTTACTACAGTTACTATTTGCATGGTATATCTTTCCCCCTCCTTCTCCTTTCAACCTATTTGTGTCTTCAAATCTAAAATGAGTCTCTTACACACAGCACAGAGTTGGATCTCTTAAAATTCAGTCTGCATTTTGATTGGAGTGTTTAGTCTTTTCACAATAGGTAATATAATTATTGATATGACTGAATTCACATCTACCATTTTCTTTTTTTTTTTTACATGTCTTATGTTTTTTGTTCCTCTTTTCCTTCCTTACAATATGTATCTTTCACTTATCACCATCTACTTCAGGTTAATGCTGACTTCATTCTGTTAAATAATGCAATTTTGCTACAAAACACCTCCATTCCTTTGTGCTACTACTGTTCATATACATTATTTCTATAAATGCTGTAAACCTAACACTGATGATATAACTTTTTTTAAAATAATCTAAGTTTTCTAAAGAAATTGAGAAGAAAAGTGAAAAAAGTATAGTGTTTTATATTTACCCACATATTTACCATTTCCACTACTCTTCAGTTCTTTATTGTGGATTTGAGTCAACCGCCTGGTGGTGTTTTCTTTTGGCCTGAAGCTCTTCCTTTCAGATTTCTTATAGGGAAGATCTGCCAGCGATGAATTCTGTTTCTGTTTATCTAGGAATGTCTTACTTCAGCTTTATTTTTGAAGGAGAGTGTCACTGGATATACAATTGTTGGTTCAGTTTCTGTCCCTTTCGGCTCTTTTTCATGTCACTGCTTTCTGGTCTCCATGATTTCTTGAGAACCATTATCATATTACTGTTTCTTGGACCTGAGAAGTTGTTTTGCTGCTTTCACAATTTTCTCTTTCAATTTTCTCTTTCAGCAGTTTACGGTGTACCTAGATGTGGTCTCTTTGTGTTCTTAGTGTTCTTAGAGCTGCAGGTTAATGTTCTCCATCAAATTTGAAGTTTCGGCCATTATGCCTTCAAGTATTCCCTCCCGCTTTCTTTCTCTTCTGTCCTCTCAGACTCCCAATGTAAGTATACTAGAATACATGGCATGAGGGTTTGCTCCTAAGTCTGCTTAGCTATGGGTCAGCCAATGATTTAGGTGAAGAGTGTCCTCAAACACCTCAAACTTACAAGGATTCACATTCTGCTGACTGATGTGCATAGTTATAGCACATCATTTGGTTATAGCTTTGACTGCATCCCCCATGTTCAAGGGCTGCTTGTGTTTTGCTTGCAGAATGGTTCTCCCAGGGCCCTTGCACAGGCCAAGAATATGTGAGAGCTAGCTCACTTCTCTATGGCTGATTTCCAAGACAGTTCTCATCCCCAACTGTAAGCTCGGCCAGCAAAGCTGCAGGTTTACCCGTTTATCTCCGCATCAACCACTTTTAGCTGGCAAAGATATCCCCTGCCCCATACACTCTCTCCATCCTGAATGAGCACATCTCCTCTGGCAGGAAAGCTGCTGGGTCTTGCAGATACCTTTATGCTGATAAATTATTCTCACCAACCAGGCTCCCTTCTCTTCTTTGCATATGCCACTGCTTATGAGAATTTGCTTCAAATCAACTTTGTTTTCTTGCCTAAGGAAAAAAAGGCCCTAAGGAGTAGAAGTGATGTTGAAGACTAATATAACTCTTAGAAAATTACATATTCTAGGTATCTATGTGAAGTCACACTTTATAAGATATGCATCTGAAACTAGTGTAATGGTGTGTGTCAACTATGCTCAAAAAATGGTAGCTATCTCATGAAAATAGATAATAATGATAAAAACTTTATAAGAAATGATCAAATTTTTCCCATTAAAATAATGCTTTTTATTATCCTAAGTAAAAAAGCTATTTTACCAAGTTTAATATAAATCATTTTTCTTAAACAGAAGCTATTTGCTGGGTTTCAGGTAAATTCATTTTGTAGGTTTCAAACATACTGACTCATATTCAACTTTCTTTCTCAGCCACGTAAGGATTCAGCAGCTTGGTTCCTGAAACACCTCTTTATGAGACCTTGCATCATCGTCTGAAATCATGTAAATAGATGATAAAAGCAAACAGTCTCTTCTGAAGAAATGTGATTTTTTTTTAAGTCACATTATCTTCTCCCTGATGAGCCAGCTAAGGTAGTAACAAGCAGCATGGGAACCATTTAAAGATTTACAGTGATTGAGGAAGTCTTCGGCCACTACAGAGAGCAGCATTATTTAAAAAGCCACAGAGTGCAGTTAGGGACATGGGGTTTGGGGCCTGGCTTAAGTTGGTCCATGTCTGGTACACCTTATAGAACACCACCAGAAGTGACTTACACAAAATTCCTTGCATCCTTTTTTTTTTTTTTTTTGCAAGCCCATTTAGAGACAATAAGTAAAGAAAGAAAGAAATAGGTAAAAGTAAAGTAAAATAAAAGTGTATTTGTATGTGTTTTGAGTGGAGGACACTGATTATGCAGTTTTCACCTAGGAAATCAAATTCATGAAGTTTTATGAACCTTCTTTTGTTCTAGGTAAGGTAATTACTACTTTAGATTTGAAAAGTAAAAAAAAGGTCTTTTTAAGAAACCTTTTTGCCCTATGTTGCATCAACAACACCCAGGCCTGTCAGACACAAATAGACCATGAGGTGGAAGTTTCATTTGTGTCTCACCAGGTGTGGCTTGGCCACACATACGCATGTGCAGTAACATAGGCCAGTCCTGCCAGACAGACTTGGGCAGCACAGTCACAGCTGTGGGTGAGGTCATCTCTCCAGCATGGTGGCTTCCAGGAATTAAGGTCCCATCTTTGAGTACCTTCAAATGCCGATGGGCAATCTCAATCTGGTACTTGCTCCTCTTTAAGGAGCACAGTTTGAAAACTATTTGGAATTGAAAGAAAAAAACTGGTAATGAAAGATATACCTCTACGAAAATGGCTTCAAAATATGAAAAAAATCTAGCAACCACATCTTCCAAGAAATCCAGGAACAGTCCAACTCTATTCTGTAAACAAGCAAGCAAGCAAATAAACAAACCAGCATGTGAAAGAAAACTGGTTCATCTGGCAGATGTTCCACAGAGAAACATTAAGCCCTTCAAGTCTAATTTGAGCCATTCTAAGCAGCCTCGTGTGTGCTGTTAAATTTGCTGTATTCTGCTTCACTGAAATATGACATTATAATATTCTGGTGGTGTCACTATTTTTGTTCCACCAAAGTAGTCCAGGACCTGGGCGTTGGTTATATTCAACTTAGCGAAAAAAACCGAGGATGGTTGGAAGGGCAGGTTTTCAAATTGGGGGGTCAGATGGACAGTGAACCCTAGGCAAAGACCATTTCCATTTCATTTACCTTGGTAACAATTCCTGACAGCACTGTGTGAGCACAGAGGGGACTTTGGGGATCAAACCCATGCTTCCTGTAGAAGTTAGTCTGTGCCACAGACATGGGGAGCGTAGCACGTAGATTCTTCTTCAGTTTGCCACTGACTGCAGTAGTGGGTTCATGTGGAAGTAAGGCACACTGCTGCCCAGCTGCAGACGTGCATCTGGAAGTAGGCCATGCACGTCATGTCCTCATAGGGCAGCAGTGGTGGCAGCAGCGCGCATGCATGCGCAGACCTGCTGGCTCAGTTGGCCATGGCAGTGACTCCAGCGAGAGTCCAGAAATGGGCAAAATTCTAATAAAAGTCTCACTGTCAAAATATTTCTAAATTCTGGCAAGTGACTCAAAGTAATATTTTTGGGTTGATAGAATGAAAAAAAAAATTTCCTCCTGGTATTGTGGTTCAACCAAAATACCATCTACTAACCTGGCCTGAGTCTGTGGAAGAAAAGCCAGTCTATAAAACGATAGGGTAGAACCTCGATGCACTCACTGTTGAGCTTTCTAGCTCCAGGTGGGGTCCTTAGGTTTTATCTCCCCACAATACTACAACTTGTTGAGCTCCCACACTTGCGAATGGCCAGACTCCATTCCTGAAATACTAGGATAATAGCTGTGCCATATGTACCTTCCAATTTAATAGTCTGATAACCAAACTGATGATGATAAAAGCATTTCTATCAACACGTCACTTTGAAAGAGTCAACATTTACACACACAGGATTCATGTTCAAAGCTCCCGGTGAGGACCACAACTAGAACAGAGTATAATTTTCCTCATATTTAATAAAATGAAACGAAACCAACCTCTTTTTTCTTCTTCTCTCTTTAGTTTGTCTTCCTCGATTTCTTTTGGTAATTTTTCCTTTTTCTCTTTCTCCACGTCATTATGCAAGTGCTTTGTGGTGTAGCTGAGCGCCGGTGACAGCAGGATCTCCCCATTTTTGCAGAGTTCATCACGAATTTTAATAAAAAACTGCTGCAGCTCTACCGCATCTTCATATATTTCGGAGTCTGTCCTATAAGGGGACCAAGAGTATCCACTGACATATGAGCTGCTCCCTTTAAACACCTCAATTATATGTTAAATTGCCAAATGCTCCTTTAACATGTTATAGGACATAAAGGTCCTTTTGTACAGTAGGGCATCTCCTTGGAAAGTTTTACAACAGAATCTGAAGTGTTGTTTGACCTCAAGGAGCCCCATGCCCACTAGTTTGCTTTTCCTTACGGTTTACTCCTGTATAGTGCATATAAAAGAAAAGGCCTTATGCAGTTTTTGGGGAGAAATGTGTTGCGATTATCAGTTAATTTTGGCAACAGAAGGGGACAGCCAGAATTAGGGACCACACTGAGCCTCCCCACCATGCACAGCACATACTTGTATCTAATCCTTGTATTAATTTTTACTTTCTCTTAATTGAGGGAAGAACACATTATATAAAGTGTTAACAAAATATTTAGGCAGTGTCTGCTTTCTTCTTTTTGAATCTATACCATGCTTGCCTAGGCTGGAAGGCATAATTTGACCCTAAACTGCAAAGTCATGAGGGCATCCATCCTACAATGGTGACAGGCCTCAAAGTCAGTGTTCATGTTAGTTTCCCAGCAGTAACTACACAATGCTGGGGAATCTGCAGAGACAACGGAGTGGAAAAGTGGAAAATAATTATCTGTCATACTGAAGGCTTTTTAAAGCCTCTTTCCTCATTTATAGAATGAGAGGACTGGGCAAAATCAATTTCAGAATTCAGACTGGAAGAACTTTTATTACTATCTCTATTCCACTGTGGTCTGAGGATGACTTAAACATAATTCTATTAACTAACAAGCCCAGGTCTTCCCTGATGCCTCATGTCTTTTTTAGAACTCCTCTGGAAGAGTCTCATGTTATATGTTGTCTCATGCCTGGAGTCGTTTTTCCCCAAGCACAGGACCTATCCCAACTGTCAGACTTCAAGCTCTTAGAGCACAGAGCACAAGCCTTATCGTCCATGGCCGGGCTCCATGACTGCTGTTTTGGTGACTGGCTCTGTGGTGGGGAATAAGATGAGCCACTTACTAGTTGTGTGACTTTAGGCAACTTACTTCTACAAGTTTAGGCACCACTTCTTCATACGTAAAGTGGGAAGATTATCATCTAGAGTGACTAAAAGGGTTAGAGGTTATCTACATAAAATGTTTAGCACAGCACTTTACAAAGAGTGGGTGCTTAATGGGAGCAAACCTTTTTACTAATTTTTCTTCCAAAATCCAGAACAAAGGCAGGCTTCACCAGATTCCCCGGTTAGAATTGCCCCATACCCAATGCCTAAAAGTCTCCTTTCAGCATGGTACACTATAAGCGCCAGAAAGGTTATCTTTAGCTTTTTCTATTTCCCCACGTGACTCTAAGGGCAACCAGATGACACAGTGTAACCACTGAACTGAAATTGTTCTAACAACTGATTATACTAGTGTTATGTGGCAGAGATATATTACAGGTCAAAATTAAAAGAGAGTTCAAGTTTGATGGAAAATTAAACTTAACTGCTTCTTGCAGTGCTTTTAATGCTACAAAAGGCACTTAAAAGCAAGAAATCTGAGATTTAAAAAAATGAAGCCACCCATTTAGGAACGGGAAATGGTGATCAAATTTAAATCAGTCTAACTTCAGATCAAGAACTTAGGGTTGGGGCACCTGGTGGCTCAGTCAGTTGGGTAACTTCAGCTTAGGTCAGGATCTCACAGTTCGTGGGTTTGAGCCCCACACTGGGCTCTGTGCTGAACACTTGCTCAGAGTCTGGAGCCTGCTTCAGATTCTGTGTCCGCCTCTCTCTCTGCCCCTCCTCTGTTCATGATCTGTCTCTCAAAAATAAATAAATGTTTAAAAAAAAAGGAGGGGGGATGCCTGGTGGCTCAGTTGGTTGAGCGTCCAACTTCGGCTAGGTCATGATCTCTGGGTTTGTCGGTTCGAGCCCTGTGCTGGGCTCTGTGCTGCTAGCTCGGAGCCTAGAGCCTGCTTCAGATTCTGTGTCTGTCTCTCTCTGCTTCTTCCCTGTTCACAATCAGTCTCTCTCTGTCTCTCAAAAATAAATAAATGAAAAAAAAAAAAAAGAAATAACTTAGGGTTATCATCATTTATTTAAAGCATGCTCAGGTTGAACTCAAAGTTTAAAAGAAAATCACAATACTATTTCAATTTATAAGCATGTGATCCTTTAAAAATGTGTTCTATGAAAGGTTGTATTTTAAGAGTTTATGCTTTTCAACAGATCTTCAACTCTGTGCTCTATTCCTTCTCACTGGTCCTGACCTAGATATTTTAGTAGCAGGACTTCTCTCCCCTGCATCACAGGTTGTTCTCTACAAGTTGTGGCAAATTATAATTCAAAATAGTACCCCACCAAGTGGAATCATGCACCTAGACTGAAACAGCATATCGAAGCAGAATTTTCTTTGGTTTTGCATTAAATATCACACCACCTCAAAAAGAAATAGCTTTGAAAACCTACCGATTCATCCTTCTCGCCCTTTCTAAGACTTCAAACATATGCTCTTGAAATAAATCGAGCCGCCTGTAGCGATTATTTTCAACATTCTTTCTAATTATGTCAAAAGTAAGAGGAGGTTTGTTTGGAAAGTTGGGATCCACAGCAGGAATTTCTGCTAAGGAATCACTGTAGCATCTTCCTTCATCATCCTGATGACTCATGACGGACACAAAAAGATTGTGGATAAGCTCTTGAATCAGCAAGGTCACATTTGGGACATGAGAGTCCTCATCTCCCTCCAGGTCTCTCCGAGTTTCAAGCAGGACTTTGTGCAGGACAAGAGCATCTTTATAGATCAAAGACTCAGGCTCATTGTATGTACAGGCATTGTTAAACATCATGACGAAGTCCTCAACCATGGAGTCTATATCTTGGTATTTATTGGCCATCATGTGACTTCGAATTTTTTCCATGTCCATGGGCTTTTTAATGGTCAGATAGTAGTCAGGCAGCTCGGATCTAGAGGGAAGCCTCAGAAATATGGCACTGAGGCGGCGACCCCTCTTATCAGTATAGTTCTTTACGGCTTCATAGACTTCGTTTAGTTTCTGCTGCATTGGAGTCATGTATTTTGATTTTTTAGGAGAAATTCCACTCTTCCTACCTAAAGGAAGAGATTTAATGTTAAATGGGTAAAATGAAATAAATGAACCCAAATTTGTATACAGCTGGTAAAGCATACCCATAACAAAGGGACTACTACTTCAATGGTTTGTAAAATGCAGTTTAACATATATCATAGGGACAACAAAAAAACTGGAAAAAATTTAAACTGTTTTTAATAATCATTTTTTAGTGAGAAAGTAAGCACTATGATGTTGAGATAGTTGTGAATAAGGTAGAATAAAACAAATGAATAGCTATGTGGCATTCTAATTCCATCACCTATAGCATTCTTGAGAATTGAGATTTTTATCACAGTAGGAAAAAAAGACATAGATGTTAAAATAGTGAACATTGCATAAAAATCTTAAGTTAAGAGCATCAGTATGAACTTATGATGTATTTTATCTTTAAATATAAAACAAACACACATAAAAGTTCTTCTCTGTCCACTGAATATCGTAGAAACAATGACCAACCCAGTAGCAGCATAACCTCATGCAGTTTTGACTATAATTTTGAAATAAGTACTTCAAATACTAATATAATTTTGAAATAAGCTCTTTAGCAAATGGCAGATGCACAATTGGCATAAGATGAACTAAGTGTATCTTGAAACATGAGATAATAAAGAATCAATCAATCAATGCTTCCTTACTGTGGTCAGGTCAAAAAAAACACAGCAATCAGCTTGTGACAACAGGAGCATCAATAAGGGCATCTGCAATGGGGTTAAAACCCAGCAACATGTCTAAATTAAGTAGTTCTTAATGATATATAAAAATGAACAAACCAACTGGGTAAATGTTGGAGGATGTTGGGAAATCAATGCATTATTTTGAAAAATGGTAAACAAAGGAGGGGGGAATCTATGTTTTATCCTTTTAAAAGAAAAAAACAAAAATAAACAAAACAAGACAAACAAAAAATTACCACTGGGTAACCAAATACTGGATGAGGCAAAGTTTCTCTACACGTAAGTATTCCAGTTGGTAAGTGAGCAAGGAATGACAAAATCACGCTATTGCTATTTTATACCTCTTTAATGAATTAAGGTAGTCAGCATCAACAGCTGTTAACATATGGGATTAACATCCAGCTGTTACAGGACCCCCCCCCACAATGAAGGACCATATACCACCTGTGAAGTTGGTTTCTGAACCAAAATACAGGGATGAGGATCAAATCTACTGTAATCTGACCAAACCTCTTGCTCAACTACCAATTTAGAGGAAATGCCAAGGACACTAAAACATGTTAAACTATAGCAAAGGAATGCAATTAGCAAAACATAGACTATGGGAAGCTACAGTACAATCCCAATTTCTTCAACAAATAAACTGCGAAAAAAAGAAAGATGGGAGGGGAATTTATAGGTTAGAAGAAGTATCCATCAAATGCAGTATGTGGACTTTATTTAGATTCTACCTCAACCAGACACTGCTCCAAGCTGTGATGCAATGCAGGTATTGAAAACCTATTATGAAGCATCCTTGCTGAGCTGAAACTTAATCTAATCAGACCTCTGGAGTAAATTGATTTTAAGAAATGAGAGGAATAAAGGGAAAAGTTATTCGGTATCACAAAGAAATCAACTGATTAATCTAGAACTTGAAAGTGTATAATAAAGTGATCTGGTTTTTGGAGTCAATGGCTTGATAATAAATAAAAGGAGGGGTTTGCTCTAGATTATGACCAGAGGGTATAATGATCAAATAGAATATAAAGAACTTAAGTTGGTCCTGATTTGAAGAAACCAACTATAAGAATACATTTGTGAGACAGTAAAATTTAAAAATCTGTCAGGTATTAGATGAAACCAAGAAATGGTCAGTTTTGTTATGTACAATGATTTCATGGTTATTTAAGAAAATATCTGCAAATTTTAGAGATACATACTGAATTATGTGGAAATGAAGTGACATGACTGAATTTCCTTTAAAATAATTTAGAACAAAAAAAGAGAGAGAGAAAAGTGGATATAGGGAAAAAGGCACAATCTTGATAAATGCTGAGTAATGCACTCTTCCTATTTGTAGATGTTTGAAATTTTTCATAATATAAAAGAGAGAAATGAAAAGGAAATCAACATTACACATTAATATTTCCTTTCCCTGAAATTTAAAAAACATATGTGCATTTAGTTAAATTATCTATCATTTTCTAACTCAACTTATGGAATTATTTCTATTTTTTTTAAACTCTTCTTAAAAATCCTATCTATCTATCTATCTATCTATCTATCTATCTATCTAGGCGGGAGGAACAGAAAGAGAAGGAGAGAATCCCCAGCAGACACTGTTCTGTCAGTGTAAGAGCCCAATACGGGGATTGATTTGAGCCGTGAAATCATGACCTGAGCCAAAACCAGGAGTCAGATGCTTAACTGACTGAGCCACCCAGGTGCCTCTTAAGTTAATTTCTTAAAGTAATCTCTATACCCAATGTGGGGCTTGAACTCATGACCCCGAGATCAAGAGTTGCCTGCTCCACGGAGCCAGCCAGGGGCTCTCCAGAATTAATTCTATGTTTAAAAGGCACTGTGTCCCTAAAAAGCAAAACAAAGGTTTTCATTTCTGCAAAACTTCTGCATGCTTTTACAATTCCATAAAAAGATAAATCCCTTAATATGGAGGAATCATTACTTAGCAATAAGTCATACTCAAAACTATTATAATATTTGGTTTATAGTAATTTCATATAAGAAAGGTCTGTTTGTTTTTCCCCTTTCGGCAAATATACTTCCAAAGAATATCTGACAATTATCATTGGCTTGGTACTTATTTTATTTACATATTGTAAATAAGGCAGAAACTTTTGTTTAGCCCAATGCTATGAACTGCTTTTGTTGTCTTTTCTCTCTTCAGTTGTTTTGTTTTTAATTTCTTTAACATTTACTTATTTTTAGGAGGGAGGGTCAGAGAGAGAGAGAGCGCAAGAGAGAGCGAGAGAGAGCGCGAGCGCAAGTGAGCATGGGGGAAGAGCAGAGAGAGGGGGAGGCATAGAATCTGAAGCAGGCTCCAGGCTCCAAGTTGTCAGCGCAGAGCCTGATGCAGGGCTCGAACTCCCGAACGGTGAGATCATGACCTGAGTGCAAGTCAGATGCTTAACTGACTGAGCCACCCAGGAGCCTCTCTTCCTTCACAGTTTTAATAAAGTCACCAAGACAACTGCAGTGGTTGAGCATCTAACACTTTGAATCCTATCTAGGATCTGCTGCTGGGATTCACTTTTAATTCTAGTAATCAGCAAACAAACATAAAATACCAAATCTGCTACTACACTCTTGCAGGTATAGTCTATGGGAAAAGTATTCTTACCATTTAATATTTACAAGATATCCACAGCAGTTAAGAAAGTAAAAAAAAAATCTGATATTATATACAATTCCCCACATGCTTTTCACATTTTAAATACTTAAAATACAGTAGAGAGTGTTTGAGAGGAACAGAAGAAACTCCAAGCTACAGCGTAAGTCCAAACATATTCACCAATCAATTAAGTATGATTTTGGTGAATCAGTAATCCATCTTTGACAGATTAACTGAATAACAAAGTGTGAGGCTGCCTTACTCAGCTTGAGTTTGGGAGAAGCCATGTCATCATCATCAGGCAACGGGCCCAGCTCTTTCCTCTTATCCTTGAGTAACTTCTCCAGGATGTGTGCATCGTTGTACACCTGTATTCCATAAATATATCTAAAATTATTTTCTAAAAAATGTTCTATTGAAGTATAACACACATCTATAAAGAAGTTTTAAAGACACAGGTTAGCCTAGTTGAGAACTAAAGAAATAAAGCTTGAGATCACTACAGAGCAACAAAATCACATCTTTGAGGGGTGGGCCTCAGCCTCAAATGGTTTGTTGTTTAAGCTTTCCAGGTGATTCTAACGTGCAGACATGCATGCCACAGTTTCAGAACTACTGCAGTAGAATCACTGCAAGTTTTTACAGAACTTCTAAAACATATTTACGTGTGTTGCTTTTTTTTATAACTCTTCCACTGGACCCTCAAGGTAGATGACTTAGCTCAATGGGAGTTAAAAATTAAAAATATTCGTTAGACAGTAATAGCTCAAACATTGTTAAATGGGATTTAATATTGGTCTGAATTCACAATGTTGACTCTGATCCATGAAAAGCAACAATCCCTGCTTGGGATCGCTCTCTAAAGACTGAGCCAAGGGTGGTAATATGTAGCTAAGAACAAAGTTATTTACCTAATGGCCATACCCCACAGCTACATCCCCCTAACTCTCTCCACAGAGGCTCCCCTGACCATCACCACAGCGGAGGGGCTGAAGAAATAAATGCTCTCTCTTCTTTGGCTACTTCTCTTAAGGGTGGCTTTTTTCTCTATCAGTGGCAGACAAGTGGCACACTAGCCACTGACTGATACTAAGGAGAGTATAAACCCCTAATATAGGGGGTTTGATCACAAGTACCCTCAATATCTAGTTTATTTTGCAATAGCAAAAGAAAGGAAATACATGATTTTAAATTCTTTTATTTTTGGGAGATTTAATGTAGATAAGGGAAATTCGAAAAGGTACATGCACTCTCAACCATCTTCAGAGCAGCATTATTTACCATAACCAAGATATGGAAGCAAACTATGTGTCCATCAATAGATGAATGTATAGAGAACACGAACACGAACACACACACACACACATGGAGAGGAAGAGGGGGGAAAATATTATTCAGCCATAAAAAAGAATGAAATCTTGTCCTTTGTGACAATGTGGATGAACCCTGAAGGTAGTATGTTAGTTGAAATAAGACAGAAAAAGACAAATACCGTAACATCTCACATATATGTAGATTCTAAAACGAACAAACAACGACCTCCCCCGCCCACAACCTCATACATAACAGATCAGTGGTTGCTAGAGAGAGGGGGTAGAGATGGATGAAATGGATGAAGGGGGTCAAAAGCACAAACTTCTAGTTAGAAAATAAGATAAAGTGTACAGCATGGTGACTACATTAAAACTGTAGTGCATATCTGAAAGCTGCTAACAGAGTAGATCTTAAAACTTTTCACAAGAAAAAAATCTGTAACTATGCATAACGACAGATGTTAACGAGACTTATTGTCATCACATGGTAATATATACAAATATAAAATCATGTTGTACACTTGAAACTAATATAATATTACATGTCAATTATACTTCGATAAAAAATAAAGAATATGAAATTTAAAAAAAGCAAAAGAATATATCATAGTTATACTGATAAAGAACTGAAAATCAAGATGCTTCTAACAAAATCAATGATTTAGAGATACATTAATGAATATATCCTTATTCTTATATTACCAATACTATTTTGTGCACTATCCTTGGAGAAGTACGTCATTGAGAGTAGTAATAATGAGGAAGGGTTTTAATGTCACTGATTTTCATTTGAGTGCTTATTTGAGTATCAGGCACCACGCTACATGCTCTGTGTACATTCTCTCATTTAAATCCTACAATAACCCTGTTCCAAGTACTATTATTATCTCCACTGTACAGATGAGGCTCAAAGAAGAAAAGTTACTTACCCAGGGTTTGGCAGAACAGAATTCAAATGTGGGATGTCAAATTACAGAGTATAAACTTACAACCTATACTATGTACTGTCTCCCATTTTAAACAATTAAGAAAAGACAAGTATTAAGCTAATCATTGAGAAGAGTAACCTGAGTGAGGCCTCCAGGTCCGGTCTCTCAAAATGTATTACTCTACCAGCACCTGAAAGAAAATGTGCCTCCTGCAGGATTCCTACACATTGTTACCTGGGAGCCCTCCTCATTGTAATGCCTGGCATTCCGGAACATTAGCTTCATGTCTTCTATCATTCCCTCTTCACCTGCATATTTGTCATTGCGGATGTTATGCTCAATTATTTTCAAGTCCATTGGCTCCAATATGATTTTATAATAATCAGGATAGTCCTTTTTGGATGGTTTAACCATAAATAGATCACAAAGTCTTCTGCCTGAACCTGGCTCACGAGCTTCAAGAACAACATTGAATAAGATTTTCATTCGCTGCTTTCTTATGTTCTTTTTACTGTTGAGGGGGGAGGTAGAAAAGGGGAGAAATGAAGAGGTTCAGTTTTCTTTATACAGCGATGAACATGAAATGAAACAAACTAAACTTGTGGGAAGGTGCTTTTTAATGATTATAACTTATTGATTATATATGCCACAAACATAGTAAACATGCTGGAAGCTATAATCAATATTAGAAGAATTTCCAAATAGTTAAAATTAAAACACAGTGACTCTGGCAGGAGCAGCCAATGAACACCAGACAAACCTGTTTAGAATATGTATAAAATGCAATGCCTTTAAAAAAAAAAAAAGCCTTTTCTAACATCTAAACAAAATGAAATTCTATTATCAGTTGAAATATACTTTTTGTTTTTAAGAACACAGCAAAAGTGGAGTAAAACTACGGATTCCCTGCTGTTACTAACAGTCCTCACTTCAGAACACCAAACCACACACACACACACACACAGAATGTCCCATCCCATCTCTTAAGACAACCACGCTGAGCACCTGCATATCCTGGTTACCAGAAAACAAAGGGAGGCTATCTGCAAGACCCAAGTCTCTACAATACATACAGCTCTCTCCCGCATTTATCCTGTCTAGGTCAGTCCCTGCTTCCTCCAGCTCCGTCAGCATCCAACACCCCAACCCAGCCTAAGGAAAAAATGCTCAGTGGTTCACCTGAGGTTGTGAGAAAATTTTCATCTTGAATGTGAGTCCTTGTCATGCTCTCCAGATTCTCCCAGTGAGACGTGACACTAAGGAACAAATATGTGTAGAGTGGAACAAGTCAAGGGACCACAGACTAGGACCTGAGTTAAAAAGGAGCCCAAGACAACAGACAGGCTGTCTTTTAACTGTTGAGGAAGCTGGCTCAGAGAGGCTAAATGACTTGCCCAAGGTGAGTGGTCCAGTGAATTATTAAAAGAGATAATCTTCCAGCATGATTTCCATCTCACTATGTGTGTGTTTTCAGGACACTGATAAATTCTGGTGAGACTCAAACCAACAGTCTCAAGATGAACACTGAGGTAGGTAATAAAACGGAATGATTTATGACTTAATTTCTATTCAGCAAACACTTATAAGGTGATATAATGTAGTACTTAGAGAAAAATATTTTTTATCTGTTTCCCATCTTATAAATAGAAGGAAGTTCATTTCTGAAGGAAACAATGTGGCCAAATGGGTCTCCCAGTTCAGTGACTCATTCAACTGCTGTGTCATGATGAGGCCAAAGGCTAGATATTTTCTCTCCCAAGTTCAAAATATGTTTTTTAAAAAAAGAAACAAAACCCAAATACAGAATAATTAATAGAAAAGAAAAGAAATATTCATCTTTAAGTCAAGCTTTTAAAATGTGTCAGAGGGGCGCCTGGGTGGCTCAGTCGGTTAAAGCCTCCGACTTCGGCTCAGGTCAGATCTCACGTTGGTGAGTTTGAGCCCCGCGTCAGGCACTGTGCTGACAGCTAGCTCAGAGCCTGGAGCCTGCTTCATGTTCCGTGCCTCCTTCTCTCTCTGCCCCTCCCCCCCTCATGTTATCTCTCTCTGTATCAAAATTATATAAAAACATTAAAAAATAAATAAATAAAATGTGTCAGAAATGAGGGGCGCCTGGGTGGCTCAGTTGCCTTGGTTTTGGCTCAGGTCATGACCTCGCAGCTTCAAGGATTCAAGCCCTGCCTCGGGCTCTGCGTTGGCAGCATGGAACCTGCTTGGGATTCTCCCTCCCCTTCTCTCTCTGCCCCTCCCCAACTCATGGTCAGAAATGTCTATCTTCCAAGCATCATGGAGCTAAGACAGCCTCAGAGTGGTCAGTTAGGAAAAGAAAAAGGACCTCTGTTTCCTTTGTCTTTACTCAGACTGTTCATTTCCCTTGGGTAATCTTAAGTGGCCCTGGGATCATTTCTGCTGTTTTCCTTTCTCAGTACTTTTGTTAGATATCTTAGAGGTTTCATCCAGTGGGAATTATTTCCCTGAGGAGACATCTGGAGGAACGATGTGAGAGCAACAGTCCTCTTAGTCCAGGACTCTAGCAAGTGGATAATGGAAGGTGAATTAGGGACAGAGCTCCAAAACCTGGAGCTCCACATCTGGGCAGAGATTAGAACACAGATGACATTAACCTTCAGGAAGCCTCAGGGTGCCTGGGTGGCTCACTCGGTTAAGCATCTGACTTCGGCTCAGGTCATGATCTCATGGTTCGTGGGTTCGAGCCCCGTGTCGGGTTCTGTGCTGTCAGTTAACTCAAAGCCTGGAGCCTGTCTTTGGATTCCGTATCTCTTTCTCTCTCTGACCCTCCTCTGCTCACGCTGTCTCTCTCTTTCTCTCAAAAATAAATAAAACATTAAAGAAAAAAAAAACCTCCAGGAAGCTCTAAAGAAAAATTTCAGAATCTCAATTTGATATCAAAGAAATCTATGCTTAGAACAACTAAAGACAGTTATGGTTTCTTTGGGTCTCACTTGTGGGGGGTGGAACTTCAAAATGAAGACCCAGAAATCCCATTTTGTTTTCTGTTTTCTTTCTTTCTTTCTTAAATATAATTTATTATCAAATTGGCTAGCATACAGTGTGTACAGTGTGCTCTTGGTTTTGGGGGTAGATTCCTGTGGTTCATCGCTTACATACAAGACCCAGTGCTCATCCCAACAAGTGCCCACCAACGATTTCCCCTTCTCCTTCACCCCCTCATCCACCCTCAGTTTGTTCTCTGTTTAAGAGTCTCTTATGGTTTGCCTTCCTCCCTGTTTGTAACTTCTTCCCCCTTCCTTTCCCCCATGGTTTTCTGTTAAACTTCTCAAGATCCACATATGAGTGGAAACATATGAAATCTGTTCTTTCTCTGACTGACTTATTTCACTTAGCATAATACCTTCTAGTTCCATCCACAGAAATCCCATTTTGAACCCAAGCTTAAAACATCTCTTCAATAATCAATTCAAAATGAAATCACTCCCCATTCCAGGAATACCACACACAACAATTCAAGGTTCCTTACTTAGTCCAGGTAAGCTCTCTTCCCTTCCTAATTCCAGTACACCACCCCCAATTATCACTGGACTTTTCTATATAAAGCTACAAATACTCTGACAGAGGATCTAGGGCAGATTTTCATGAGCTTTTTGAAGAGGAAGGAAAGCTTTTAAGTGGATTTTAGAAAAAGGGTCAATAAAGTAAAAGAATGGCAAGTGGGAGTTTTAAATGGGACATATCCAAAACATGAATCTGGGGTACCTGGGTGGCTAAGTTGGTTAAATATCCAACTGTGACTCAGGTCATGATCTCTCAGTACATGAGTTCAAGCCCTGTGTCGGGCTCTGTCCTGACAGCTCAGAGATGGAGCCTGCTTCGGATTCTGTGTCTCCTTCCCTCTCTGCCCCTCCCCTGATTGTGTTCTCTCTCTCTCTCTCAAAAATTAAAAAAAAGACCCAAAACATTAAAAAATATATATTCAAAATGTGAATTTATTTAAGAGACTGCTTGACACTGTTGTAATAAATATGCAGTTCTAGAATTTTACAGGAGATGGGCCATAAAGGGTTCTGTGCTAACAAAATCATTATAGTATAGCAATTTTCTAACAAATGAAAGTGTCTTGAGAAATGGGTGCTTTTTCTAATTTGCACAAAGATTAGAACCTAGAATAGGCTGTTCTGAATCTGATTTTCCAGGGTCACCACTATCACATCCTAATGACTCCCAACCCAGCCTCAAACACATGTAATCACTGTCACTTTTTGCTTCTCTTAGTTTATCACCAAGTTTTAGAGGGACTCCACAGCCCTTCTGGGTCTGATCTTGCCTTTTTTTTTTCCCATACTTTTAAAAAGATATTTATTGTGAGGGAGAGAGAGAGAGCACAAACAGGGGAGGGACAGAGAGAGAGGGAGACACAGAATCTGAAGCAGCCTCCGGGCTCTGAGCTGCCAGCACAGAGCCTAATGCGGGTCTTGAACTCATGAACCACTAGATCATGACCTGAGCCAAAGTTGGATGCTTAACCTACTGAGCCACCCAGGTGCCCCAGATCTTGCCTTTCAATTTTTCATGCCACAGTGTTAGTCCTCACCCTCATACTCTGCAGCTGACCACTTTCTCAAATGTCCTGAACAGTACTCTTCCTCTGAAGCTGTTATTATATGTATTCATATTTGCATATAAACACACAAATTCCCATTTATAGTTACAGTTAACACTTCTACCATGTGCCAGGGACTGTGCTAATAAGCACTATATGTGCACTCTCATTTAATCCTCAAGCTCTAAGAACCAGGTACACTTATAATCCCAACTTTGCAGATGGAAAACTGGAGGATTAGAGAAATCAAGAAAATACCTAAGGTCATAAAGTAAGCAATGAGAACTGAGACCAGGCTGCTTTTATGATGTTGTTCCCTTTCAAAAGTCAGCACTTACCAAGAGCCTCTCTACCCTCATAGGATTCCATGTCTACTAGCATTTAACGTTTTGGTCCTAGAGGTTCAGTGATGTCTGCTGTTGAGCTAAGTAAACCCAAAGGTTCTCTCCTTTACAAGGCTTGCTACATCCATTGCATCTTCAAGTCTTTAAGAAATAAAATCTTTTAATAACTAAAACTTTCTAATAAATAATAAACCTTTTCTAATGAGTTTCCCAGACTAGACACTGGACTAAACACAAAATGAAATCAACCTAATCTTTATGTCACAGGAACTACTCCCAGAAAATAATCAGTTACACTGATGGAGTACTAATTGCATCTAGGCTCAGTTCTAAGGGCTTCAAACACATTAACCACTCAGGTTGTCACAACAATCTTATGTAGGTATAGTTATCAACTCCCTTTTTAGATGAGGAAATTGAGGTGAGGCTCAGATCACAAAGCTAATTAGAATAACTATGATTTGAACTTGGAGTTAAGTACTAGAGCTTGGGAGTATACTACTACTCCATGATGCCCCATGTTTCTATCTCTACTACTACCCAGAGCTAGTGCCATACACTATGAATGATATAAAAGAAATAACAACCAATGGTCTTCTCCTTAAATGTATGATCTAAGAACCCTTCTCTTCAGCACAATAGGGACATCATATTTCCTAGAGCTATCTGAGCAATCATGCATGTAGTTCTATAGAACTACACAATTATGTACTTGGTGCGATTATTTTCCTACGCTGTTCCCACATAATTTCATATGTTTTCAACCTGCCTCTTCTCCTGGCCAATAAGTTGGCCAGTGGGTAGAGATGATGCCTAACCATTTTCCTTTATGGCCTATAGGAGCAGAGTCTGGTGTTCTGCAAGCAATTGATACTCCAGGAATGCCAAAGGCTAAGGTGAAAATAAAAGCACCACACAATGATCACTGGGACTATAACATGGCAACTCGCAGGCTCTTTTCCAAATCATAAGTAACGTGCAAAAGAATGGATGCTTTCAAAGAAACAAAACAATGGGCAAGATCAGAGACTGAGGAATGTATTCATGCTTAAGAAGCACTAACCCAATGCACAGGTGCCAACACAGGCTGACATCGCTTAGATTGTCAACACTGATTTTGATCCTTCCACCACCCCTCACTCTGTAAAAGACATTCCTGAAAGGGAATGAGCATCGGCCAGCCTCTGGACACCGGCGCTGCCACTGTATTCCCAGCCCCGGCCTTCTGCTGCACAATCCCAACCACAACGACTGGTCCAGGCGGCTTGCTGCCCCTGGCCAAACTAGCAACAAATGAAGGCTTCTGAACTATCTAGACTAATTCTGAATTCATTTTACCAACTACACTTTTAAACAATACTGCTTTCTTTATTCATAAAGTAAAGTGGTCCCCAAACAAACACTGTCATTTCACATGCTTATGGCTTCACTTTTCACCTACTCAGTACTGACCATGCCACAGAAGTTATACTTTTTAAAATGTTTATGCATAAAAAAGGACTGCACACCTGGAGAGCCTCCTGAGACCCAACATCTCACTGTCAAGAGTGTTCCTGGGAAAGCAGAAACAAACATTACATGTGAAGAGAAATAAAACAAGCAACATTGGAGGATCACATATAAACCATATACGGTTGAGAAAAAAGAGGATTCTTCAATCCAAAGGATAAAAGATATTAAGAATACTTGGAACATTTTAACCTGGAAGACAGCAGGTAGATGTTTGGGCAAAGGGGTCAGGGAGAAGAATGCACTCCCAGAATGAAGAAAACATATATTAATTGCTCTCATTACTGTTTGATATTAAGAAAAAATAAGGCAAAGATTGAGTCATACACAGTATTTAGGATTTGTCGAGTGGTACTTGGAAAACCTGGTCCTGACTTCTGTGGACAAGTACTAGGCAGCTATGTTTGCCTGAATTCTGGAAAAGTCTATTTCTCATTAGCAAAACCTCTTGACCTAACTACCTACCTTCTAAAAGGCTCGTTATATTTCTTCCTTGCCACACAATCCAGAGTATAGGACTTGCTTTTCTCAACTTCTTAATGGCCGCTCATGCCTAGATTTCAAAACCAGGTATGTTCTTTTAATGCCTGAGCTAGGATTTGTGTTTGCTCTTCTTATTTGTGTTCTTCACATTATTCAAAACACTTCCCAAGAAACCTGCTCATAGAGACTTTTTGTCTGAAGTGGAATTTTTATGATTTCAACATCATACTTATTTTTGTTTTTATGGGAGGTTTTAGAGTAACAGTTTTCCTTTGATGTACTTGGGTTGTCCCACGAACTACAAGCCACAGAGAGAGATAGGTACTTTTTAAGGATCTGGCCTGGGCTAATGCTTCTTTGGAACTGCTTTTTTAACACTCAACTAGTTTAAGATCTCTCTTTTCATTCAGTGTTGGCACTAATTGTACCATCACTTTTGCCTCCATTACCTTCTTTTGCCTTAGAAGTTTTTATCTTTGATGGGTGACTGATCTGGAAAACACAGGTGATGCTGTAGTAGAGTTATATAATTATACTCAAAGATGTTCTTGACTTGATGTCTCTGATCTGGTTTCACATTTTTCCTCCGTTGTCCCTGGTATAACAAGGAATTAAGAACTTGGAAGGATGAAATTCATAGGCCAGCAATGGAGGAGATTCACATCTCAGGGCACACCGATCGATTTAGTTCCCAAGGCATAGCACAGCAGTTATTTTCAAAGCTAAAACAATTTTCCCAAATGCTATTTATAAGAGGAAAAGATAGGACAGCTTCTCTTTTGTGAACCACTTCTTTTAATCCTCTGATCTTAGTGGATCTATTAGTGCATGAAGAGAACAGTGTCAACAATTACGAGTACTTCTTCATTCAACTTTGAACCTGTCCCTGCTATTAGTGATTCGCTTATTTCTTGTTTAAGGTGTCCTCCCTGGAGTGACTGCTGCTACAGAGATGGTGAAACAGTTAAGGCTGAGGGAGAATATGGTGTTCCACAAAGATCAAGCCAGAGAAACTGTGTGGGAGGCGTAGACAAAAGAGATGTTCTTGTATGATTTTGTATGGAGTCCAGCTTCAGAATCTCAGTGAGGTGCCCTTCCACACAACCCATGAGAGAAAGGAAGGGTCAGGGACGTTCAGAGGAAGATTACAAGGAGGAGAAAACCAAACATCTAGCTTAGCACTTTATGATCTACAAGAAGTTATGACTTGGTAGTTTACAATCTGACATCCTTACAATGGCAAATAAAGATCAGATTCATAAGGAAAAATGAAGATGTAAGAGTTTCAGTGACTTACTTCACTACAGTGATAGTACTAAATGTTTTGCAATTCACTATGTAGAAATTGCCTAAATTACACTTAAGTGGCACTCTTGAAATGCCACATTAAAACAAAATGACCCAGACAGCAAAAAGCGGAACATGTTTTTCCAAGCTACATAAGTAGTCACCATTTTTTATCTTGATCATCTAAAACCAGTACGGTATTTGCACCAACAAAAGTGCTAATTATATGATTTACAAATGAATTCTAAAAGATGTGTTATTAAATAATTAAAGCTTATAAGAAATTTCATACCTGATAGCTTAAAAACACATTTTTCTGCACTTCTCTAAAACAAAATAATAGAAATGGAGGTGTCTCCAGCTGTGAGAAGAGTGTGTACCTTTTTCTTTTGGCGCTACCAGCATCAGAGGTGGCTGAAGAGATCATGCTGTCTCCATCCTCGATGTCATCCCTCCTGGCAAGCTCCTTTTTCTTTGCCTGAAACAGAGAAGATCCTGGGAGTGAAGCTCACCCTGCTGAACACTCCTAGAATATATGCATATTAATGAGGTAGACATCTCAGATTCTCTTAGAAAAACACCACCGCATTTAGGACGCACAAAACTAGAGTCTGTAAACATTTCAATAACCCAATTAACAAAAGCCTGCATGACAGAAAAGCAGGTGAAAAAACGGATCCAGAGGTTTGAGGAATCAACACTAGCTAAAATGCAACACTACAAAGGGCACTGACATTAAAAGCACTGAGGCAAGCGGTAGGGGCATCCGGCCCTAGGGGTCATTTTAAGTAAAGCCAATTCAAAAATGGTCTTTGGTACCCTTGACTTCTTAAGCAATGGTGTAGCTAAGAAGAAAGTTTAATGTGAGAGGTGAAAGAAGATCTACTTTTCAACACATGCATTTTTAAAGACCTTCTGCCAAAGAGCTGAAAGTCCATCCACTGCACTTAGAGAATATATACAGAGTTCTGAAAGAAAATACTTGAAATCCAAAGCTCTGAAGCACTGATGCCAGTATTGACTATACAGAATGAAGATTCTACAGGTGATCTAAAATGGCTTTTTTGCTTCCTTGCTCTGAGATTCTCTTTCCAGAAAGATTCTACCCAAAACCAACAGACACAATTTGTATTTCATATCTATGCCTTTCTGTTTCAAAATCCCTAAGGGACCCATGACTCCAGATGCCCATCAGAAAAGATCTGATAAATTCGTGGACACTATACTGATTAATTAGCTTTAAGATGTCCTTAATTAGTCCTCCGAGGACTAATCCTAGCTTAACAAAGTCCAGAATCAAAGAAATTAAATCTAAATAACAGCATATCATCTGTGATTGGAAGGAAACTTCATGAGGACTATAAAATTACTCCTGAGCCACAAACCTCTGCTCCTTCCACTCACAAAGGCAACCAAGTCTAAACTATTATTCCTACTTTACATGGTCCTTACAACTCTAAAAAGATTCTCAGCAGGACTTGCGGGTGAAATAAATGATGTGATCTTGCTGGAAGAACTCACACCTCTCAAAAGCATGTCCTCAGAGTTTGTAAAATTACCTCAGTTATACATACCGCAGTTACGTAAATCCAAGGATCATACCTGCATGACTTGCTGCAATTTTAGAACCCGCTTGTAGATGGCTGAATTGGGAACATTATAGCGTTTGGCATTTTCAAACATTAAATTCAGATCACACTCCAAATGATCTAAAGTTTCATATTCTTGGTTCTTTAGCTTTGTTCTGTGAAAGATAAACACACAGCTACAATTTGCCTTTACGAAAATGATGGAACATCCTTATTGAAAGTCCAGTTCAAAATTCCTAACAAGCAGTAGCTGACCTCTTTACTAGTGACACTGATTAGAGGCCTGTTAGGGGCACGTTCAGTAAGAAAGGATGCAAAAGCACCATTGTAGTTAGCATGACAGTCTACCGGAAAATCCAGAAGAACGAAACACTAGAAGAAGTAATAAGAGGACCTGGGTGCCAACGTGGTCAATTATAGAGCAAATAAACTAGCAAAAATTCTAACGGAAAACCCTTGTTAGCGGTTAAAATTCAAACCCCAAGAAGAGAAAAAAAAATCAAGGAGGTTTTAAGCTACTTTAATGAAGAACCATGGTGATCTAGCCACTTCTGAAAATAAAAGGCCATTCCCATTCATGAAGGTTAAAGAAAAGAGAAAGAACTGGCAACACCACGAAAGAGCAACTCTGGGGGATACACATATGTACAATGAAGATAACATAAGATGGTGAATGAGAGGCACACATGTCAGAGTCCATTCACTACTACCCTTCCAATACAGACACTTGTAACTAATTATGATGGCTTAAAATTGAGGTTTTTATTTATTTTACTTAAAAGTCTTAAGAATTCTTTAAAATTTTTTTTAATGTTTATTTATTTTTGAGAAAGAAAAAGAGGGCAAGTACAAGCAGAAGAGGGGCAGGGAGCAAGGCAAAGACAGAAGCTAAAGCAGGCTCCAGGCCCTAAGCTGTCAGCACAGAGCCTGACACGGGGCTCACATTCACAAGCCATGACATCATGACCTAGGTCAAAGTCGCTCAACCAATTGAGCCATCCAGGCACCTCAAAAGTCTTAAGAATTCTGGTATGTCTCTCAGACACTATGGCTACTGCTAATAACAAGTCTTATAAAGTCCTTTATACATTTTATACAAGTCAAGAGTCAGTTTGCCCTAACTATATGCACTTAGGATAGACTCTGAAATCTTCTGACAGAAGCACCTGCAAAACTATGTGCAGATCCCATGTGCACTTAAAAAGATACGAGGGTTAGAGGACTGGGATGAAGCAGACAGCAACAATGCAGAAACTCAGTCCTCAACACCAGCTTATGTAGCTAGCACCCAGAACTTAAATTACAGCCTCAGACTTATTCAGGCCGACCCCAGGGGTAAAGTGCTGAGTATTCTCAATACCCACGGAGAACTGACATGGAACTCAAACTTGTAAACAACAATCTGTAATAAATCTTCAGATGCTCATCAGACTGATGCTAATCAAGCATAGCAGGGGCAGGATGGGCATAATAGGGAATAAAAGGTAGGGCTGACAAGCCCTGGCATACTGCAGGTGGCCTATGGAGCCACACTGTCTAGCTCATCACTCTTCCATTTCTGTTGCTTTTGACGACATTCAACTATCATCCTTCTGCCAACAAATCTTCCTAGGACTATGCTGTATAACAGAGTCACCACTAGCCACATGTAGCTATTTAAAGCAAAATAAAATTTAAAATCTAGTTCCTAAGTTGTACCTGCCACATATCAAGTGCTCAATAGTCACATGCGACTAGTGGCTGCCATAATGGAAGGGCAAATGACAGAGAAAATAATATTTCCACCATCACAGAGAGCTCTAGTTGGCAGCACTGCTGTCAATTTCCCTGTTGCTCCTATGGAGAGACCACGGAAGTTACTCCAGCTCCTGTCAGGCACTGATGCCTTGTATGTCCTTAGAAAGGAGGTAGATTAGTCAACCTAAAAGCTGACCCTGCAGAATTCTAATAGTGTGCTCCTAGCTAGGCCTCAGCCCACTTCTCTGTTCCTCACCCTCCCTACCTATGTGCCAGGCAACTGTCAAAAAGTAAATTTAAAAGGGGGGAAGGCGCAGAATTATTGACTTAACAAAGCAGTATTCATATTAGAAAATTTTAACCGGAAGAAGGTTGTAGGCAGGTGATTGAGTTGGCTTGAGATATGTCTTCTTTTGAACTAAACTAATTAATTAGACTGAACAATAATAAAAAAGACTGAGGGAAAAAACAAACTAAGGACAAAAACTGTTGAGTTAAAGGAGAACCTCTCAACAGCTAGAAGACTGTCACTACCTTTTGCAACACCGAGCGTATAAAAGACAATTTCCAAACTATTTTCTTCATGAATGGCAGCTTTATTTTAAGAAGGCAAAATAAACTGATTTTCTATTATCCTACTTATGTACGAAACCTCCAAAGTTTGGGGCGCCTGGGTGGCTCAGTCTGTTAAGTTTCCGACTTGGGCTCAGGTCATGATCTCATGGTTTGTGGGTTCAAGCCCCACGCCAGGCTGTGTGCTGAACGCTTGTTCAGAATATGGAGCCTACTTCGAATTCTGTGGCTCCTTCTCTCTCTGCCCCTCCCCCACTCATGCTCTGTCTCACTCTGTTTCTCTAAAATCAGTAAATGTAAAAAAAACACAAAACCCAAAAAACCTCCAAAGTAGGAATTAAGTAAAATCATCATAAATTTTACTGATCAAATGAACATGGAAATTACAAATGCAAAACTATGAAACATCTGTTGCTAACCAACCTTATTTTCTAGAATCCAGCAAGTATAAGAATTTAATTCCCATTATTTGGAAAGCGGGTTATCTGCCCTGGTAATATCAGCTTAGTCTGAGTTTGCCCAGTTAAGATATTTTTGTGTTGTTGCCTCTATTTAGGTATACTGTAAAATCTATCCTGCAATGTAAGAGTTACGATATTACTTATTTCCTATCATTAAAAAATTTTTTTTAATGGTTTTTATTTATTTTTGAGAAACAGAGACAGTGAGAGCAGGGGAGGTCAGAGAGAGAGGGAGACACAGAATCTGAAGCAGGCTCCAGGCTCTGAGCTAGCTGTCAGCACAGAGCCCGATGCGGGGCTCGAACCCACGATTCGTGAGATCATGACCTGAGCCAAAGCTGGCGCTTAACTGACTGAGCCACCCAGGCGACCTTCCTATTATTTTTAATAATGTGGTGGTTTCAGTATCCTGTCTGGCTGAATTTCCAATGATTGTTTATTTAAAAGTAGTCTCCATGCCCAATGTGGGGCTAGAACTCACAACCCTGAGATCAAGAACCAACATGTTCTACCAGCTGAGCCAGCCAGTCATCCCACAATGATTATTTTAACATTTTCTTTTTTTTAAAGTTTATTTATTTTTGAGACAGAGAGAGAGAGAGAGAGAGAGAGAGAGAGAGAGTGAGAGAGCGCGCATGCACACAAGCAGAAGAGGGGCAGAGAGAGAGGAAGAGAGAGAATCCCAAGCAGGCTCTGCACTATCAGCGCAGAACCCCACAAGGGGCCTGAACCCACAAACTGTGAGATCATGACCTGAGCTAAAATCAAGAGTCGGATGCTTAACCAACTGTGAGCCACCCAGGGACTCCTAATTATTTTAACATTTTCTAAACAGAAAAGGGAAACCAACAAGGGCCATCTTTCAGGTATTGTTTCAAATAATGAATTCTCTGAGGGCTGACTATACTTATTCTAGGGGCTCAACTATAGATACAAAATTTATATACAGTTAAACTTATAATTAAAATATCAATGAGAGGTATAGCAAAAAGATTTTTGTGTTTTGATCAGTTTTAGGAAAATGAACAGTTAAACTCTGAGCTATGTGACTATTTACAGTCATAATCTGATATACAAATGTCTACCTGGAGTACCTTTTGTTTACTTGCCTTGCCTCTATTGTAGTAGGAATATCATTTGTACTTAATCAAGTTTATTTTTCACTTTTCATATAGGAGTGATATTCAAGCATACTCTAGACATGCAAACATTTTTACCTTTAATATCCTTATCCATTTTAGGAAGGAGATAGATATGCAGGGCTCAACCACAAGAAAATGGATTTCTATGAAGTAATGTAGAAGACATCTTACCTGATCTGTTGCAGGGATATGGGCATTTTAATTTGTTGGTAATAATCGGGATACTTTTTCTTTGAAGGCAAATGGAAAAAAGGTTCAGCTATTAGCTGCCCTTGGTTATTCCGACAGCTCCTAACTGTGTCATAAAGCTGATAAAAAGGATTTGAGACATCCATAAATGAAGTAATGCTCTCTGCTTCCGACTCTCCTTCTTCATAACGTGCAGCTAAATAAAAGACATAAAAAGTATTTATAAGGGGAAGAGAGAACCATACTTTAAAGCTTTTAACTACCTTCCAGCTTAAGCTATGTATATTTGACAAAACATACATTAAAAGAATAGTTTCCAGCCCTCATTAAAGATGCTGTTAGTAATGCTTAATTGTATGTTTACTTAGAGAAATGTTATGTAAAAAATAGAAAAAAATTACAGAATATGTTACACTTTTTTTAAAGTTACAAAATAGTGTCTCTTTTAAAAAAATTTTTTTAGGGGCGCCTGGGTGGCTCAGTCAGTTGAGCGACCAACTTCGGCTTGAGTCATAATTTCACAGTTCATGGGTTCGAGCCCCGTGTCAGGCTCTGTGCTTATAGCTAGCTCAGAGCCTAGAGCCTGTCTTTGTATTGTCTCTCCCTCTCTCTCTGTCCTTCCCCTGCTTGCACTCTCTCTCTTTCTCAAAAAACAAACCTTAAAAAAATGTTTATTTTTTGAGAGAGAGAGAGCATGCGAGTGAGCAGGGGAGGGTCAGAGAGAGAGGGAGACAGAATCTGAAGCAGGCTCCAGGCTCTGAGCTGTCATCACAGAGCCCAACATGGGGCGAACTCACAAATGGTGAGATCATAACCTGAGCCAAAGTCGGATGCCCAGAGGCCTGAGTTACCCAGGTGCCCCAAAATAGTTTCTCTTTTTAAATGTGCCTCCTTTAGAGACTCCTTGCTGTATGTGTCTGGCCAAGAAAATCAACAACCAGCCATACAAAGACCTCAGAACTAAAGCAATACCATGTAGTTTATGTTAATAAAAATGTATAGTGATGTTGGGTTGATATTGATAGATCTGGTTTTGCTTTAACTCTCCATGATTTTGCCCCACTGGTCTATAGCATCACTTAAGAACGAGGTCTTCCCTTATTGAGGGAATTTTTAAACAGAAGCTAATGATAAAAACACCTAAACAAACAACATATAATCACTTTTATAGAAAAACAAAAGATATTCTTCATTTCCCTAAATTCTTTAATAGTCTATAAGGAGCATAATTTAAGTTTTTCTTGAGAGATCTGTATCATCAAAATCACTACTGCTCCCAGTTAACAATGACAATCGTTTATTAAGTCCTTAGTTATAGTGTTAAGAGATGGGCACACACCAGTCTTGGGGGATTTCAGAGAGGATTTAGATCTAGTCATGGAGCCAGAAGCAAAGAGAGGATCTGAAACTAGTTTTTTCTAACCCTACTACTGCTGAACTTCTCTATAGAGAGCTCACACATATGTAGTTGATTTATACCTAGGAATGTTTTGTTGCTACTATAAATCCTATCTTAAAAACTTATATTTTCTTTTTGTGGCTGGTTCTAGAAATTAAATTTTTAGATAATTATGTCTAGCACTTTATTATTCTTATTAATTCCAGTAATTTTTCTGTATAGTCTTTTGAGTAGAAAACTCAAAAAACAATCTTTCAGCTGTAATCCTTATAAATTCTTTTCTTCTGATTCTTACTCCTTCATTGTTGTCTGGCTAGTCCTTTGAGCAAATGAGGTAACAACATTCTTACTTACAGTAAAGGGAATGCTGTAAGCATTTCTCTTGTGCTTTTACCTTTTCTAATGTTAAAGTGACATAGCAAACCCAACTGTCTTATCATGTATTATCTTTTATAAATATTGCTAGATACAGTGTGCTTCCTTTTGTTTAGTTTGAATATCTAGGTTTTAACAGATTTAAAAAATAAACTGGGGAGCTCCTTTTCTATTCTATGCAGGAGTTTGTATGTAATTCTGTTCCTTGAATGATTGGCTTGTTGTTTTCTACGGAAAAGATTTATAAGTAATAATTTCTTTTAATGCTGGTACAACTAATAAGCCTTTTTCTTCTTGAATCAGTTGTAGGTATTTATTATTATTTATTTACTTACTAATTTATGGGACAGCACATGTGGGGAATGGGTAGAGGAGCACAGAGGATCTGAAGTGGGCTCTGCGTTGACACACGACAGCAGTGAGCCTGATGTGGGGCTCAAATTCACAAACTGCGAGATCATGACCTGAACTAAAGTCAGACACTCAACTGACTGAGCCACCAAAGTGCCCCAGGTATTTTTCATTTTCTAGAAATTTGCCCAACATCCAAATGTTAAAATTTGTTTGTGAAAAGCAGTTCATACACTCTTTTTAATCTACATGCTCCTTGTTTCCCCTAGTATTTTTTATTTGTTCCTTCAATTTCTTTCTTGATAATCTTACCACAGGATTGCCTATTTTATTAATAGTTATAACAAAACTTTTACTTCATTGATCTTTTCTACTATAGGTTTCCTTTCAAACAAATTCATTTCTGCTCTTAGCTTTCTTACTTTTCTAATGTCTCTGCTTTTATTGTCTTATTATTTACTTATGTTGGGTGTTTAGTTCATTGCCTTTCAGTTGCTCTAAACAGAAGCATTCAGCCCTATAACTTTCCCTCAAAAATACCTTTAATGTATCCCTACTGTTTTGACATATATTATGTGCATTATTGCTAATGTTCAATTTAAGGTAATTAAATTTCTATTATAATTTTTCTTTTTCAAAAAGAGAAACTCAAACATTTGAAAAGTTTTGTCTTTCCTAAGCGTTTGGCTTTTAAAATTTTATCTTTTCAAGATTAGGTGCTTACCATAGGTGCATTATGGTCAGAAATTTGGTCTGTAAAATACCCACTTTCAAACTGGTTGAAATTTGTTTCATGGCTAAGTACATGGTAAATATGTGTGATTGTTCTATGTGAATCCAAGAAGATGGATTCTCTAACTGCAGAACATTTGTTTACATTAATCTTGTTATCTTAGGCTGCTCTGATTGTAATTTACATCTATCTTTAATCAGAAGATCTTGCCAAAAGGAAATTACAGCTTACTGCAAATATACGGTAGTAGCTGGAAATCTAAGATGGTGTGAAAGTCTCCCTAGGATTTCCTGATGGTATCACTAGTCCTCACTATTTATCCTGAAACCAGGATGTGCTGAAGCTAGCAAACCAACTGTTTTGCTGAAGTATTTACTTATTAGATACAAGCTATAACACAAAATAAATAGGCTTTAGAAAAGTTTGCCAACCGAAGAGTGTAATCAAAATGCAACAAAATAGCATGTACTCCAAAACTGACAAACTCCCAGAGAGACCAAAGTTACTGTAATTTTCCTTCACCAGAAAGATCAGCTGAGAAGGCATAACTAGTCAAGACCTAATGCCTACCAGCTAACGCAGCATCCTCTTCGCTTTCTGAGCCATACTGAAGTGCCATAGTAATTGCTGACAAACGACCCCCTTGGACGGTTCTTTTATTACTATAAAAAAAAAGCAATCAGAAGACAGGAAAAAATGTTATAATAATTAAGGTACTTTATAGGAAATAGGAATTGTTAACAAAGTATTCATACACACAAAAACAATTTCTATTCAACTGTGTGCTCAATTTATCTTTGTACTTTTATATTCCCCATAATCAATCTAAGCCAAGAAGACCAATTTTTCCCTCTCAGAAAAGAGGGAGTGGTGTAGAAAGCCTAAAGTAGGCTACTTGCAATCATGTGTTACTTAAATGTAGCACTAATCTTTATTTTATGAAAAATGCAGATCCATTCATAATTACTGGTTAATTCTAAGATGCTCATGTTCTACAATATACATAAATCTTACTTTTGATACAGATTCTTTCAGTATTTTACCACACATTTATTTTATTATAAATATTAAACACTATCTGACAAACAACTTCTGCCTATGCATTTTCCAGAGGTAAGGTAAGGCCAACTATAGCACTTAACTTTTGAAAAGCTATATGATAATAATTATAATAACCCAATTATACCCAAAAGAATTACTTCAAGATAGCCATCAGGCAAACATTAATATGCCTTGCCTCATAAACATGGTCAGTTCCCAGATTAAACACACTCCCTCTCTCACCGGTAATACTTGCTAGTGGGATTTCTCTCTTCACCAAGGCTGCCTTTACTGTGTGAAGGACCTGTCAGCCTGGCTGCAGCCAAATTTGATGAAGTCCTGTCACAGATAAGATAAAAAAACCTTAAAAAATTGATGGCTGAAATCAGAATGTTGAGTAAATAAAAATGAAACAAGCATTTTTTGGTTTGTTTCTAAATAGAAATGCTCAAATATTTCTGAGCCTCTAGAGCAGGCTTTGTTCCAAAGCCTGAGGATTCTGTAGAAGAAAACGGACCAGGGCTGGTCCTAGAGAGCTCAAGGTCCCTGCAGTGACCAGAGGATCTGGTAATGAAACAAATGTCAGAGTTAGAAGAAAGCTTTGAAAGCATCCACTCCAGCTTCCATTTCCAGTAGGAGGAAATGGAATCTCAGAAGACTTGTTCAAAGTCCTGGTCCTTACACAAGGAAGAGCCAGGATGATACTTTAGATTTCTTGACACCTGGCTATATGCTCTTGCTGCTGATATAAATATATAGTAGTATACATTACATACAAATCCCATGTTACATATGCACTTATCATATATAACAGATGTATATATGTGATACACATAAAGACAAATACATACACATGTAGCAATAAAAGTAGATAGTGGTACTAAGCCTCAAAAATTGTTTCTTCTAAAATAAAGCCTTTCAGCTGCAATGAAAAGGCTGGGTAAGAGTTAATCTCTATTCTCTTCAGAATCACATTATCAACTGTAACTATAACCTTCAAATGCAATATACACCTTGTTTTCCACTACATTGATTCCACTAGCTAGAAAATTGGGCAAATAATAAAGGCACAAGGATCTTAGACATTTTAAAAACATACCTCATCCGAAGGCTTGACTTAGCCATTTCATGATGTTCAATTTCTGCCTTTTTCATATAAAATATTTTTTTTATAGAATTTGCATCCTGTCAACACAAAATTATTTGGTTTAGGAAAAAAGGAACGTTTAAAACGCTGTCAACCATGCACTGGACACTTTCTACAGCAGTTGTCCATCTGGAGTAGACTTCCATTCAATGCCCATAAAGCTGCATCCTCTAGCCTTTCCACAACCTCGAAAACCACAGCCACAATTATATAGAAGCTAAAAAGCCTACCTCTTTCACAATTAGTCAAGTAATGCACAAAGGTCTAACAGTGAATAAGGAAAAATGAGCAAAAATAAACTCCACCTGTGTCTACTGACCTAACAATTGATACAAAGATATACTTCTAAGATTAAAGAGTATACACACAAATTTAGGATGAATGTACTCATTTAAATCAATAGCATACAATAGATCAATCTAGCTTCCCGTTTCCCTAAAATTTATTTTAGGGAAAATAATCAGACCAAAAAGTACAATCTTAACGGCATCAACAAATTCTTGGTACTATACTATTAAAGTGTTCTATTAAGGGCTAAAAATACAAAATCTTTATAGTTCACTTCTGATTTTCACTTGAAGTTTCTTAAAAGATGAAGGTTTATTAAAAAATGAAAGATAACTGAACTACCAAAAGCAACTATATATGAATCAGTAATCTGGAAGTCTAAATGATTTTACTCTCAAAAGGTTTTCTGAGAATCTTTTGCTAAATTCCCAATGACATATTATTAATTCAAGAAATTTCTAAAGCAACTATGTTATAGGACTACAAAATTTCTAGGAAAGAATCACATCACGAAACAGTAATCATTTTATATTGTGTATTACACTACACAGGTTGCTTTTTTATATTTATGAAGTTTTTAAAAAAATTTTTTATGTCTTTATTTTTGAGAGAGTGAGAGAGAGAGCGTGAACGAGCATGGGGGAGGGAAGTCAGATGCTTAACTGGCTGAGCCACCAAGGTGCCCCAGTATATTTATTATAGGTTTAAAAGGAGACATTAAATCAATGTTTAACTAAAAAGTGGCTCAAAAACGAACCTTACCTCTGGCATAAAGGGACATATATAAATGAATGGAAGAGTACTGAGCTTCCAGAAATAAACCCATGCACTTACAGTTAACCTCTAGCCAACACAACTCAATGAGGTAAAAATAGTTTTTTCAATATAAGGTGCTGGGACAAATGAGTATCTCTTGTAGAAGAATCAATGTAGATTCCCCACCTCACACCCACCTCAGGTATACACCAATTAACTCAAAATTGGCACATTTAGGTCTAAGAGCTGAAATTGGTGTGCCTGGGTGACTCAGTTGGTTAAGTGTCTGACTTCGGTTCAGGTCATGATCTCACTGTTCGTGAGTTTGAGCCCTGCATCTGGCTCTGTGCTGACAACTCAGAGCCTAGAGCTGGTTTTGGATTCTGTGTCTCCCCCTCTCTCTTCCCCTCCCCTGCTCATGTTCTGTCTCTCTCTCTCTCAAAAATAAATAAATGTTTTAAAAAAAAGAGAGCTGAAACTATAAAGTTCTTAGAAGAAAACAAAGGTGTAAACCTTTGTGGCTTTGGATTAAGTAAGCTTTTTTTTTTTTTTTTTTTTAAATGTTTACATATTTCTGAGAGACAGAGCACAAGCAGGGGAGGGGCAGACAGAGAGGGAGACACAGAATCCAAAGCAGGCTCCGTGCTCGGAGCTGTCAGCACAGAGCCCAACGCGGGGCTTGAACTCATGAACTGTGAGATCATGACCTGAGCCAAAGTCGGTTGTTTAGCTGACTGAGCAACCCAGGCTCCCAAGTAATGCTTTCTTATATGTGTCACTGAAAAGTATGAGCAACCAAAGGAAAAACAAACTGCATTAAATAACATTACAAACTGTGTCAAAGGACACTATCATGAAGTGAAAAAAATCCATAGAATGGGAGAAAATACTTGTAAATTATATATCTACTCTAACATCAAGACTACATAGAGAAATCTAACAATTCAACAATAAAAAGGCAGGTAGCCCAATTAAAAAATGGGCTAAGGATCTGAACAGAAATTTTCTCAAAGAAGATATATGAACGGCCAATATGCACATAAAGAGCTGTTTAACATCACTGATCATCAAGGAAATGCTAATCAAAACACAATTACATACTACTTCACAGCCACGAGGATGGCTATCATAAAAACAAAATCAAAAATGGCAAAGAAATATTAGTGAGAAAGTGGAGAAAGTACAATTGCACATTGCTAGTGCGAATGTAAAACTGTGCATTTACTTTAGAAAACAATGTGGTGGTGGGTCCTCAAAAAGTTAAACATATGGTTAACCATGTGGACCAGCAATTCCATTCCTAGGTATGTACCTAAGAAAAATGAAAATATTATGTCTCCATAAAAGCTTACACATGAAGGTTCAAGGAAGCATTATTTATAGTAGCCAAAAAGTGGAAACCCAAATGTCTAGCAACTGACAAGTGGGTAAACAATAAGCAGTATATAAATGTAACAGACGAGGACGAAGTACTGATACCTTGCTGCAGCATGAGCATCATGAAAACACCACGCTCAAGGCAAGAGGCCAGACAGAGGACCACATGCTCTATGACTCCACTGATAAGAAATGTCCAGAATAGGCAAATTCACAAAGACAGAGAGTGGATCAATGCTCCTAGGGGTGGGGAGGCGGGGGGGAAATGGAGCTACCTGATTGTGGTGATGGCTGCACAACTCTGTGAAGACACTATATACCATTAAATTACACTCAGAGGGAAACGTATGGTATGTGAATTTTAACTCAATAAAGTCGTTAATGTGAAACTGTTGGCTCCAAAGTAAGATATCACTCTTACCAATGAAAACAACAACAAAACACTAACCTTGAATACTTGAGAACCAGGCTCATTATAAGTTTTTGCATTTTTTGCTAGGAGATCTATATCTTTGGCCATTGCATGAATACTTTTGTAGCTTCCATTCTAGAGTAAACAACAAAATACAGCAATTCCTCTTATTGAGAGTTAATCAGTATGACCTTTTAAAAAAAAAGAACTCCACATATTTTTAAATTGTTAACATATTCAAAGACTTTATTGGAAAATACGCGTGAACAATATATAAAGTCATTTTCTCTTTTATAAACGATTACAACTGTCCACTTAACATACACGTTTCTAAAATAGATAACAAAACCAGAGCTACGTTAAGAGTCATAAAAACATAATTTTTAAAAGATCAAGTCAGGTAGGTGTCATTTAATTTAGCAAACATGTAGTGCTTATAATGTGTTAAGCACTGTTCTAAGTGCTTTGTGAATACTAATCCATTAAGGTAGACTTATGAGTGTGAAGTAAAACTCCTCTAGTTCGACAGATTACGTCAGATAGTCTAGCACAGAGGTTAACATTTTGTGAGCACCTACTGGCTCCATGCTAGAGCTGTTATGTAAAGCTCACTCAAGCCCAATAACCTAGGGACACTTAGAACTGCCTTCAATTTACAAAGAAAAGGAAGAAAAGGAGACACTCCAGGCAAAAGGTACACATGACTAATGAGAAGGACACAGAAATGAACCAACACATTCTAGAAAGACTGAGAAAACCAAATTAAGTAAAGTAGAGGGTTGGGGAAGGCAGAACCATGAGCATAGGCTGCATAGATGAGAATAAATAAGGCAGAATTCAGGCAGCCAGACAAAAGAGAGTAGCTGGTTATTTGCCATGTGCGAATACCCAACATCTGAGCATCCTCTTTATTTTTTTATTTTAAAGATTTTATTTTGAAGTAATCTCTGAATCCAACATGGGGCTCGAACTCACAACCCCAAGATCGAGAGTCACACACTCTACCAAATGAGCTGGCCAGGCACCCTTTAGCATCCTCTTTATTTGGAGAAAACCGCAGCTCAGGTGGGAGGGAGGGACCTATCTTCCACAACAGTGGGTAGAAGTAAGCAGATGGTAGGTAGCACTGCCAGCAGCCTAGCATCCAGGCAAGGGTAGATAAGTCATGCTTGAGTCTTGAGGGACTAGAGCAAGGGCAAACGAATGGAGAAAATGAATTCCTGACCCCCACGGAGGGCAAATAAAGCAGAGTGGAGCAGCGAGCCTCCAGGGCCGACAGTGGTGAGTGGCATTAGGAACAGCAATGGCACTACAAAGACACAGCATTGACCTCAGCTGCGCCACAATGTCCCTAACTTCTTCCCACTTCCCTAAGGCTACTTCTCCTGCCTGCCTTCCATGAGCTACCCAGTATCCTTTCAAGGGATTCCCCTTCTAGTGGAGTTATTCAAAGTTGGCTACTATTGCACCAGTACAAGAAAGTGGGACTTGCTGCAGGAGGCCAAAGAAAACAAGCGACAAGGCTCTGGGCTGTGGAATCAAAAAGAAAAGAAAGGAAGAAAGCAAGGGTCAGGAAGCAAACATGCACAAAGGACTTGAGAGTCTTTCATCAGAGAGGTAAGAAAGACTATTACAATAATTTGGACATAAGTGGATGAGATCTCGATTAGGGTGATGGGAAAAGGAGGTACTTCTGTACAGCTTCTGGAAAGAAAAGTCAAGATAAGAAGTGAGGTCTTGGAGAGAAGACTGGGGCTGGGGCAGGGGTATCCAAAGATCTGATCTAAACTTCAGGATTATAAAAACTTCTTCCCCCCAGATAGAGGTTAGGAACCCCACGGATTTAGGTTCCAGGAGACTAAGTCATTACCAGCAGCAGGTAGGGAGCTGCCTTAAAAACCAGGTGATACATTGGTGAATCTGGATTTTAACATTCTGTGAAGATGTATTATGGTACCAGTAATTACTACTCTTCACTACTCTCCTAGAACTTTAAAGCCAATGATGTTTCTCCCCCCTGGCAAACCACTTGTTTTCAGTCTCCTTTCTCAATGAGACCATGCAACACATTAAATTTTCCTTTTTGTTTTATCTACCAGGAGCCCCAAGCCTTCCTTACTCTGGGAGGATCAGTGACTGACACGGACCAAGGCTACATCCCATAGGTGCTCTGTGAGATGCTTCACACACATGATCACTGCCCCCTCCAACTCTGCAAAGTGGCAACACTACACTCAGTGCAGAGCAGAGGAAAACAGGCAAGTCGCCTGACTGAAGTGATACAGCTGATCAGGAGCAGAGCTAGGAAATTAACCCACATCAGCACAACTCTAAAAACTGTATTTTTTGTAAAATTTAGCTCTTTCTCCCTATACCTTCCTTAACCTCTGATCATCAAGTTTTCAATTTCAGTCACTCATTCACTGAATAAATATCTATTGAGAGGCAGGAACAGTGCAGGGGCTAAGAGCACAGACTCTGGAGCCAGAACGTCTGGATTCAAATCCTAACACTTTTCCTTACTAGCTGATGACTTGGGCAAGTGACTTACTACCTCTGTGCTTCAGTTTCCTCATCTGTAAAACAGGAAGAATACTAGAGTTCACCTCACGGTGTGGCTATAAAAATGAATCAGCTAATACATAAAAGTACTTAGAACAGAGCAGACACCTACCAATGATAGGTGAGTGATAGCTGCTGCTATTGCTGGAGATACAGGGAGGAAGGCACTCAAAGAGAATGAAGTCTCTGGTTTTTTTAATATTTTTTAATGTTTTTATTTATTTTTGATACAGAGAGAGACAGAGCATGAAAGGGGGAGGGGCAGAGAGAGGAGACACAGAACCAGAAGCAGGCTCCAGGCTCTGAGCTAGCTGTCAGCACAGAGCATGATGCGGGGCTCAAACCCACGAATGTGAGATCTGACCTGAACCAAAGTCGGAGGCTTAACTGACTGAGCCACCCAGGCGCCCCTGAAGTCTGTTTTCACTGACATTACACTCTAAAATATGCTGCAGGTAACTTATTCTGAGATATCCTAAAACTATTTGGAAGCACGTAAGAATAAATAACAAAGCTTTATTGCCAATGTACCTTTTACAACCAGACATGTTTATGCCACATGCTTTTTAATTGTTGTCCTAAGAGCAAGATTTACCATGTTATTGAAAATCCTGCTTTCCTCCCTACAGGAAAAAATGCAAAAGAGACACTATCCTGCCTCCCCCAAAGCTATAATCAGCTATACCACTCTAATCCATTTTCATTATATTGCTAAAATCCCTTACAGAGACATCTGCTTCTCTGTTTCCTAAAAGCCTCTAAAAGAGACCACAGACCAAACTTCCCCAAACGACATATGGTTACATATGGTAATCTTCATACCTGTATCCTCTGGGCAATGGTCTTGAGATCTATAGGCTCTTTAATTATTGCATAATAATCTGGATATTGCTGGAAGACAAAAACCCAGGCATGCTAAATAAATAAGAAGTATCTAGCTAGTAAGAAAACAAAGAAGCACACTGACAATGTGTTAATCAACTGAACAGTTCTCTGAAGTACAAGGTTACTGACAAAGCTATACAGCATATTGTTTGTCATGTCTGAAACAGGCAGAATTTGATTTTTTTTTTAGAAACAGAGATTATATTAAAAAAATTTTTTAACGTTTATTCATTTTTTGAGAGACAGAGCGTGAATAGTGGAGGGACAGAGAAAGAGAGAGACACAGAATCCGAAGCAGGCTCCAGGCGCTGAACTGTCAGCACAGAGCCTGATGTGAGGTTCGAACCCATGGACCGTGAGATCATGACCTGAGTCGAAGTCGGATGCGTAACCAACTGAGCCACCCAGGTGCCCCAGACAGAATTTGATTTTAACAAGCTTTATGAAATACACAAGAGCATAGTACAGGAGTTTACAGTTAGCATTTGGTAATTATCATGATCTAACTAACACACCACAATTTAATGTTTTAAAAAGTTCTAAATTCACAGAATCACACAATTTTAAATTTAAGTTTTTAACATATCTATGACTGACAATGAAGCAGAGGAATGTTTCTGAATGTTCTCATAAACTCTTTTAACTGTGCAATCTAAATCATACAATATTATCCTATTTCATATAAAATTTTTAACGATCTACAAGATGTAAGCGTACATGCTTATTACCTTCAGGTTTAAGGCTTTCACTAATTTTGGTCAAATTAATTTTTTATAAAATAAAACACATTTTAAATGAAACTATTTTAAAACAAAACTGAGTAAAATTATAAGCACTTTCTGCTTTCCCATCAAAGATTAGGTCATCACAAGTAAAGAAGTTAAGCTATATTAGAGGAACGCCCTTTAAGGGTCTCACAAAGCCTAGTGTGTGTTCACTGCCTTGAGCCTTTCCTACAGGTTTGGTTCCTTGGAGGAAATGACTGAAGTTGACCAAAAATCAAAAGCGGTAAGTGAGAGAGGTGTCAGGGGAGGTGAGACTGCACTCTCCATGCTCTTCCGATCCTTGCAGCCCGTACAATAACAAAAAGCAGGAGGTTACGGCCTTTACTCAGTTGCTGGGCTGAGGACATGATCTCAGGGATGCTTTCTCTCGTTTGAATCCTCAGCTTACCCCTTCTTTTTCAACTCCTACTGCGTGTGTGTGTTGTTTTTTGTTTTTTCCTTGGATCCAGCCCCTTTTTTGCCCACCCTCTTAACCAATTCTACTTCTGAGAAACAGTTCAGAAAACAAATTATGCTGAGGCCACCCAGGCTGGGATAGCATGTACTCCCAGCTGTTGGGCCCACAATAGTCACAACCCCCTTCTCCCACTTAGCCAGTTCAGCTAAGGAAGGGCTCATAAAGCAAAGGTAAAAACTGCCCTCCTATCCTGATCCTCAGTCTTTACAGTCTTTGAAACTGTCACTTTCTGAGGGACCAATGGGAACCTGCTTTGTCCAACCAAGTCCTGCTGCATGGTATCCTTGAATATTGTTCCAGAATGGGGGAACACGGTATTGATGTTTTCTTGCTCCAAGTTACCTTTTGTGGCTTGACCACTAGTGATGATCTCCTGCTACTCTAGAGTAGATTTTGAGTAAAGACTATACTCCTTTCTCAGAGTTTTGTGATTAAAGATATAAAAGATTCACCATTCAACCCTTATAAGTGTGTGGTTGTGGCATTAAGTACATTCCCATTATTGTGCAATCATCGCCATCATCCTCTTTCCAAACTTTTCATCTTCCCAAATGGAAACTTCACACCCACTGAACAGCAGCTCCCCCCTTTCCCTTCCTGTCAGCCTCTGGAAACCACAACTCTACTTTCTCTATGAATTTGACTACTCTAAGTACTTCCTACAAGAGGAGCCATCCAATATTGGTCCTGTTGTGGCCCTCTTATTTCACTTACTATAATGTGTTCAGGGTTCATTCTTATTATAGTGTATGTCAGAATTTCATTCTTTCTTAAATACTGAATAACACTCCATTGTGTGTATATGCCACATTTCATTTATCTATTTACCTGTCAAGGGACGTATGAGATGCTTCCATGTTTCAGCTACTGTGAATAACACAGCTATGAACAAATACCTCTCTGAGATACTGCTTTCAGTTCCTCTGGGCATACATCCAACGTGGAATTGCTAGGCCATATGGTAATTCTGTTTATTTATTTAAGAAATCATCTGTTTCCCTTTTTTCTTAAAATTTAAACATTTGGAAAAAAATCTAAACATATGACCAACATAATCCTGTATTTTTCTAATGAGATCTACACTTAGGATAGGTAGCAGTAGTCATATATACTTCCTTTCTTTTTTTTTTTTAAGTCTATACCCAATATGGGGCTCAAACACATAACCCCGAGATCAAGAATCCTATGTTCTACCGAGTGAGACACCCAAGTGCCACTAGGCCTTATTTCTAATGTGAGAACTGCCCTACAACTAGTCAAGACACACCTCTAAATAAGCAGTCTTGTGACTGATGGGGAAAGGGGCAAGCCACTCATCCCATCAATAAGCACTTCTTACATACCTAGGACGTGCTGGGTTCCAACTACACAGTAAGAACACAAAAGAAAATATGATATAATCTGTCTTAAATTCAAGGACCAGGGAACAAGGTAGATAAAAAGTAAACGATCACAGAGAAGTGACGTGCTACAGTGGAGGACCTCTAAAAGTATATCCTAGTCTAGAAATACAAGAATGCTTAGGTCATGGAAATTTTTGTAGTTCCACAGATAAAGTGGAACTTTAGCTATGTTCTTTGCCTTCTGGGTATGAAGCCACAAGAGGCCCTGCCACTTTTAAAGGGTCTCACTAGACTAGAAAGTTCCTCCTCTTTGGGGTAGAAGAGTACTAGTCAATCTCTCTCTTCTCCAACACCAGGAAATCCAGAGAACTAAAAGAGGAAGAACTCAATAAAATCTTCCTCTTGTTCTGTCTCCTGAGCAAAGAGAATGTTTCTTTTTCTTTTATAAGTAAAACGTTTAGTTTAGGTACTTACTTAGTTATTTAAGAATTACCAATCTTGGAAACAACCCAAATGTCCAGTGATAGATGAATAGATAAACAAAATGTGGTACATGTATACTATGGTGTATTATTTAATGTTTGTGGAGAGACAGAGTGAGAGTAGAAGAGGAGCAGAGACAGAGGGAAACACAGAATCTGAAGCAGTCTCCAGGCTCTGAGGTGTCAGTGAAGAGCCCGACATGGCGCTCGAACCCACAAACTGTGAGATCATGACCTGAGATGAAGTTGGACACTTAACCGACTGACCAACCCAGGCGCCCCCAGTGGAATTTTAGCCTTAAAAAGCAAGTAAATTCTTCATGGATTCCATGAATGAATCCTGGGAAGGACATTCCATGGATGAACCCTGGAATACGTTATGCTAAATGAAATAAGCTAAATATAAAAGGAGAAATATTGTATGAGTCCACTTATTGTCAGGTACTTAGAGTAGTCAGATTCATAGAGAGAGAACAGAAAATGGTAGTTGCCAGGGCTGGGGGATGGGAAGAAATGAGGAGTTATTGTTGAATGGATACGGAGTTTCAGTTAATGAAAGAGACATACAAGATGAATGTACTTAGTGTCACTGAACCATACACTTAAGTGGTTAAATGGTAAATCATATGTATATTTTACAACAATGAAAAACAAAAAATAAACAATAAGAATTACCAATCAAAACCAAAAATTTTTAAAAATCTACAACCTTTAGGCCAAGTAAAATTACAGAACATATCTTATGTGCTTGCTGTTGAGGCCACAAGGAAGATCTCTCAGCAGCCTCCAATGCCTTGAATTAACTTACCTTATCTGCTAAGAATTAATAAATTTTGTGAAGTACAAAAACAAAACAAAACAAAACAAAACCAAAAAAAAGATCAAAACACTGAAAGTGAGTCCCCTGTCTTTAATTGCATCACTTACCACTTTAGAAGGCAGTTTCTGAAAAAGCTCACTAATGAGACGTCCTGAAGGATTTGTGGCTACAACTATGGCTTCAAGAAGCTGCTCCAGGATCTCCTTCAAGTAACCTGGAGAAGACTAGGAGGAGGGGGTTAGATGGAAGGAGAGAAAGGAGAGAGAAGAACTGTGAGAAAAATCCAAAAATAAATGCTAATATTAAACAGCTTCTAAAATTTAAAGCTAATTGAAAAAAAAGACAACTTCTAAACAGTACTTATTTTAAATAGAAGTTTCAAGAATACCATAAAAATGCTCTGATGATGGACCATCAGAAAGACATATGTGAAACTAATGAGGCTCCCTCATTAGTAACTAAACCTCTTAGATCAGGTCCTTTTACTGAACTCTAATGGTGCCATAAGTATGAAATGATGGAAATACATACCTTTTTAGGGTCTGAGCAACCGAGACAGAGAAAACATGCTCCACGATACCTGACCATCTCTACATCTGCTGTTCATATCTACTGAAGTGTTGATACTCTAGTACAACAATGACATGTTTTTTATTTATGGGGTGCATGGCCAGATCTAACAACAGGATTCAAACTATCTCAAAACTGAAGGAGTATTAAGTCAACTAAAGCACATCACTTCTGCTCTGCAGACTGGCTGACTTACTCCTACCTTAGCCATTGTTTCAACATGGGAATGTTCATACCCCAAAGAGTACTTGCCAGGGTAGGGTCTGAGTCTGAAGCCAGTTTCTATAGTGAGCAATGGCATGTGTTAGTCAAGGATTATATTAAATGTACTTCATGTCCAAACCATGTTTTGTGCATATAAATAGAAAGATTAATGGTATTTCTGGTTTAAATCATAAAAGCACTGTTATTTGTGTCCTCATCCACCCAACATGTCTTTTTTATTTAGAACAGTCTCAATTTTAAGGTCCAACATTAACTCTACAGAGAGAACATTAACATCTCTTGGGCCTTGTGCATCGTATATAGCAATAATAAATACTTAACATATAAAAAACATGTGATTAGCTGCGAGTACCTAACCGTAGGTTAGAGAACAATCAGAACACTGATTAAACAGACTAAAAATACCCATGTTTAAGTCATTTACTTCCTGGCTAAAACATAGCACCACAGAGTTAGTTTCAGAAAGAGGAGAGTTCTATTCTGCAGCCAAGATTCCTCTCCTTCCAACCCAATCAGCTACTTCGGAAACGTGTGTTGCTGGTGACAAAGGGGAGCAGAGTGTGTGAATACATTCATAAGCCTATTTTCACAACTGGGAAAACTCCAAGGAAATCATTCTGAATTTAAAAATAAGAAACTTGGGGTGCCTGGGTGGCCTAGTTGGTTAAGCTTCCGACTTCGGCCCAGGTCATGATCTCACATTCATAGGTTTGAGCCCTGCATCGGGTTCTGTGCTGACAGCTCAGAGCCTGGAGCCTGCTTCCAATTCTGTGTCTCCCTCTCTCTCTGCCCCTGCCCATTCATGCTCTGTCTCTCTCTCAAAACTAAATAAAACATTAAAAAATAATAAATAAATAAATAAATAAATTAATTAATAAAATAAAATAAATAAAAATAAGAAACTTGAAAATTCCCTCTCTCTTCACAAGAACTTAGAGCAAGGAAGAAGCTTGGGAGATATAAATATGAATGTGCAAGATCCTCCCAATTTCTTACCAAAAGAAATACAGGCAAGTCCTAAATGTAGGCAATTTCATTTTCTGACTAGAACCCTGGAAACGTATAAGGCTGAGCCCTCTGTAGGTAATGCTCTGTGTGAGAAAGCAGGGGGTAAGTTGCTGTTTCTATATTAATATCAGAGAGTAAAATTCCAGGGAATCCCTAGTTAGCTTCCTTCTACCTAATTTTAACTGCGAGAAAGAAATTGACACGGTACCTAGGAAGTATATTTTGAGACTCCAAGTAGTTGACATTTTTGAGAAATTCACCTACCACTTCTTTTATGTGTTGGAGTTTCAGCAAAAGGCCTATTTTGATTAACTAGGGAAGAAAGGGGAATGCTCTGCTTTGGGCATCTCACCATTTAGCTACAGGAGTGAGATCCTTCTTTTACTATCCTTTTTTCTTTTTCTAATGTGTGTGTTCATTCGTCAAGTATTCAACAGTACCTACATGCCACACATGGTCTAGATGCCAGGAATAGGTGAATAAGGCAGTATCTTTTGTGGCACTCTCATTCTCCTTGGGGGAAGACAGAAAGTAAACATGCAAACAAATAAGCTATTTCACATACAGTGATATAAAATAAAGACCACAGAACAGTATGCTGTGATGATGGGAAAGGGGGTTATGAGGCAAACAATTTAGATAAATAGTCAAGAAAGTCCCCTCCTAGCTGACGTTGTTGTTGTTTTTTTAAAAAATTTTTTTAATGTTTTCTTTATTTTTGAGAGAGAGAGAGACAGTGTGAGCAGGGGAGGATCAGAGAGAGAGGGAGACACAAAATCTGAAGCAGGCTCTAGGCTCTAGCTGGCTGTCAGCATAGAGCCCGACACGGGGCTCGAACCCATGAATCATGAGATCATGACCTGAGCCGAAGCCAACACTCAACTGACTGAGCCACCCAGGCGCCCCTAGCTGACACTGTTTTAATGGATGTTAGAATCATGAATAAGAGGGATGCCTAGGTGGCTCAGTCAGTTGAATGTCTGACTCTTGATCTTGGTTCAGGTCATAATCTCACAATTTGTGAGTTCAAGCCCCATGTTGGGCTCATCACTGACAGTGCAGAGTCTGCTTGGAATTCTCTCTTTCCCTCTCTCTGTGCCCTTCCTCACCAAAACAAATAACTAGAAAAAAAAAATCATGAAAAAGAGCAGCTCGCAGAAAGGGCCAGAGGAAGCACATTCTAAGCAGAAGAGCAATTTCAAAATTCCAGAGGCAGAAGCATACCTGGCATGTTCTAGGAACATTATAGTCTAATCTACAAAAATATCCCTAAGATGATTCTACTGACTCTCCAACTTTTAATCATAACACTGCCCACCCTTATAAGATAGCTCAATCTAACAATACTGGAACAATCCTTAATAATATGAAGGTTCTCCTTATAACTGGGCAGGATATACGCATTAATGTAAGAGCAACTCATGGAAACAACCACTCACGACACACACTGTCCAGGATGTGCTAGCATCCCTCGTAATTGCAATGGGGCTCCATGGCTGTACGCCCCTTTGCCCTTCTAGTTACCAACAAAACTCCACAGGCAGCCCAGCTGCCCAAGCAGCACAGAAGAAATTATAGGCAGGGGCCTTGTCCACCTCCCAGTGGTCCATCTTACCCATTCCAGCTGCACACTTACTCCTTCAGTCACTGTGCCTTGATTGTCTTGCCCATCTTCATCATCATCTTCATCATCTGCTTCTCCTTTCTGAACAAACTCATTTCTTGTTCGAAGGTACAAATCCCAGAGTTTGCAAGCAGCTTTATATTCAGGAGACTCTGGCTGTACATTAACAAAGAGAAGAGAAAAAACAGCACTTTAGTTAATTTATTGTAAGTCAATAACTACTAAGTATCCTGATCCACAAGAGACTAGTACTCTAAGAGATAACTTTGGACTTTATTACAAATTTAGATATCCTTGTGATTAAAGATACATGGGCCTTGGGGCACCTGGGCAGCTCAATCGGTTAGCTTCCAGGGCATGATCTCGTGGTTTGTGAGTTGGAGCCCTGTGTTGGGGTTCTGTGCTGACAGCTCAGAGCATGGAGCCTGCTTTGGATTCTGTGTCTCACTCTATATCTGCCCCTCCCCAGCTCTCTCTCGCTTATTTTTTCTCCCTCAAAAATAAATAAACATTTTTAACTCAATTAAAGTTAAGAAAAAAAGATAGATGGGCCTTAATTTCTCCTCTGAACTGAGTTTATTGTAGAATCATTATTTTACTGATTTATGCCCTACTATTTCATTACAGAAAGACTTGTGGGAGAATATATATGATTTGTTAAATTAAGGCAAATTATTAGTCATACACTAAGAAAGACACTTTTTAAAATTTTATTTAAAAAAGTTTTTTTCTGGAAGAGCAAGATGGCAGAGAAGTAGGGAGCTCTATACTTTTTTGCCAGCCTGCATCTTTAAAACTAGGAAGGACTGAAGCCATAAGACACTGAACTGCAAGAGTGGGAGGAAAAGACACAGAGTCTGCTAAAAAGACAGCCTCACAGGGCCACCTCAAGAAACAAGCCAAAGTACACATAGTGGAGAGTCCCAAATTTCAATATGAGTAGGGAAATAAAATAACCAAAGGCACAAGAAGAGAGACCAATGGACACCATCAAAAGAACACTTCCTAAACAAACAGGCCCTGGACAGTCAATGAGCCTCCTTTCATATAGCAATGCTCACAGGTACAGAGTTCATAAAAAGCTTTCAAAACTGATAAGAGACAGAAAGCTAGCCAAAATGATGAAATGGAAAAACTCTCCTCCAAAGAAATTCCAGGAAGAAATCACAACTACAGAATTGCTCAAAACAGATATAAACAACATAACTGAGCAGGAATTTAGAACAACTGTCATAAAATTAATCACTAGGCTTGAAAAAGGCATGAAAGACAACAGAGAAACTATTGCTACAAAGACTATGATCTTAAAAATAGTTGTGACAAATTAAAAAATGCTAAATGAAGTACATAATAAAATGAAGGCAGCCACTTCATGGATTGGAGAGGCAGAGAGAACAGGTGAATTAGAAGACACAATTATAGACAAAGAGGAAGCTGGGAAAAAGAGAGAGAAACTGATCCAGGAGCATGAAAGGAGAATTTGAGACCTGAGTGATACAATCAAATGAAACAATGTCTATATCATAGGAATTCTTGAAGAAGAAGAAAGGTGCTGAAGGGGTACTTGAACAAACTATAACTAAGAACTTCCCCAATCTGGGGAAAGATATAGACACTGAAATCCAAGAGGCAAAGGGAACCCCCTCAGACGTAACTTGAAACAACCTTTGGCACAACATATCATAGTGAAACTGGCAAAATATAAAGATAAAGAGAGAATTCTGAAAGCAGCTAGGGATTAAAGGGCCCTAACATACAAAGTGAAACCTATCAGAGTAGTTACAGACCTATCTACTGAAACTTTGCAGGCTAGAAACGAATGGCAGGAAATCTTCAATGTGATAAACAGAAAAAATATGCAGCCAAGAATCCTTTATCCAGCAAGTCTATCATTCAGAAGGAGAGATAAAGGTTTTCCCAAATAAACAAAAATTGAGAGAATTCATCATCATCAAGCCAGCCCTACAAGAAATCCTGAGAGAAAAGGGGCGCCTGGGGGGCTCAGTCAGTTAATAAATCTTAAGAGAGACTCTATGAGGGAAATCTTGCAAGGAATGCATGGTACCAGAGACACAACTACAAGCATGAACCCTACAGAGAACACAATGACTCTAAACCCATATTTTTCAATAATAACACTGAAAGTAAATGGACTGAACACTCCAATCATACGACACAGGGTAGCAGAATGGGTTAAAAACCCAAATCCATCTATTTGCTGTCTACAAGAGACTCATTTTAGACCTGAAGACACCTTCAGATTAAAAGTAAGGGCATGGAGAACTACCTATCATACGACTGGAAGACAAAAGAAAGCCAGAGTAGCCATACTTATATTGGACAAACTGGGCTTTCAAGTAAAGGCAGTAACAAGAGATGAAGAAGGGCATTATATGATAATTACAGGGTCTCTCCATCAGGAAGATCTAACAATTATAAATATCTACACACCGAATTTGGGAGCACCCAAATACATAAAACACTTAATCAAAAACAGAAACAACCTTATTGATAAGAATGTGCTAATTGCACAGGATTTTACCACTCCACTTCCAGCAATGGATAGATCAACTAGATAGAAAATCACTAAGGAAACAATGGACCTGAACAACACATTGGAACAAATGGGTGTGACAGATATATTTAGAACTCTACATCCTGAGGCTAGGGAATTCACTTTGTTCTCGAGTGCATATGGTACATTCTCCAACACAGACCACATACTGGGTCATAAAGCAGCCTCCAATAAATATAAAAGAATTCAGATCATACCATGCACACTTTCAGATCACAATGCTATGAAACTTGAATCAATCACAGGAAAAAGTCTGGAAAACCTCCCAAAACATGCAAGTTAAAGACCACCCTACTAAAGAACGATTGGGCCAATCAGGCAATCAGACAAGAAATTTAAAAAATACATGGAAACAGGGGCTCCTGGATGGCTCAGTTGGTTGAGTGTCTGACTTTAGCTCAGGTCATGACCTCACAGTTCATGGGTTTGAGTCCCGTGTTGGGCTCTGTGCTCACAGCTCAGAGCCTGGAGCCTGTTTCCGATTCTGTGTGTCCCTCTCTCTCTCTCTGCCCCTTCCCTGCTCATGATCCGTCTCTGTCTCTCAAAAATAAATAAATGTTAAAAAATTTAAAAAATATATGGAAACAAATGAAAATGAAAATATAACAATCCAAATGCTTTGGGATGCAGCAAAGGCAGTCCTAAGAGTACAGTATATTGCAATTGAGATCTATTTCAAGAAACTAGAAAAAATGCAAATACAAAACCTAACAGAGCACCTAAAGGAGCTAGAAGGAGAGCAGCAAGAGCACACCAAACCCAGCAGAAGAAGAGAAATAATAAAGATCAGGGAAGAAATAAACAATATAGAATCCAGAAAAACAGTTGGACAGATCAATGAAACCAAGAGTTGGTTTTTTGAAAGAATAAACAAAATTAGTAAACCTCTAGCCAGACTTCTCAAAAAGAGAGAGAGCCCCCAAATAGACAAAATCATGAATGAAAATGGATCTATTACAACCAATCCCCCAGAAATACAAGCAATTAGCAGGGAATATTATGAAAAATTATATACCAACAAACTAGACAACCTAGAAGAAATGGACAAATTCCTAAATACACATGCACTACCAAAATTCAAATGGGAAGACATAGAAAACCTGAACAGACCCATAACCAGTGAAGAAATGGAATCAGTTATCAAAAATCTCCCAACAAGTAAGAGCCCTGGGCCAGATGGCTTCCCTGGGGAATTCTACCAGACATTTAAAGCAGAGTTAATACCCATTCTTCTCCAGCTATTCCAAAAAATAGAAATAGAAGGAAAACTTCCGGACTCATTTTACGAAGCCAGCATCACTTTGATTCCCAAACTGGACAGAGACCCAGCAAAAAAAGAGAACAACAGGCCAATATCCTTGATAAATACAGATGCAAAAATACTCAAGAAGATACTAGCAAATTGAATTCAACAGTATATAAAAAGAATTATCCACCATGATCAAGTGGGATTAATTCCTGGTTCAATATTCACAAACCAATCAATGTGATACATCACATTGACAAAAGAAAAGATAAAAACCCTACGATCCTGTCAATAGGTGCAGAAAAAGCATTTGACAAAATACAACATCTTTTCTTAAAAACCCTCAAGAAAGTCGGGATAGAAGGAATTTACTTAAACATCATAAAAGCCATTATGAAAAGCCCACAGCTAATATCATCCTCAATGGGGGAAAAACTGAGATCAGGAACACAACAGGGATGTCCACTCTCATTACTGTTGTTTAACATAGTGCTGGACATCCTAGCATCAGCAATCAGACAAAAAGAAATAAAAGGCATCAGAATTGGCAAAGAAGAAGTCAAACTTTCACTTTTCGCAGATGACGTGATACTCTACGTGGAAAACCTGACCGACTCCACCAGAAGCCTACTAGAACTGATCCATGAATTCAGCAAAGTCACTGGGTACAAAAATTGGTTGTATTTTTATATGCCAATTATGAAGCAACAGAAAGAGAAATCAAGAAACTGATCCCATTCACGATTGCATGCAAAACCATAAAATACCTAGGAATAAACCTAACCAAAGATGTAAAAGATCTGTATGATGAGAACTATAGAAGACTTATGAAGGAAATTGAAGAAGACACAAAGAAATGGAAAAACATTCCGTGCTCATGGATCGGAAGAATAAACCTTGTTAAAATGTCATTATTTCCCAAAGCAATCTACACATTCAATGCCATCCCCATCAAAGTTGCCCCAGCATTCTTCACAAAACTAGAACAAACTATCCTAAAATTAGTATGGAACCACAAAAGACCCCGAATAGCCAAAGTAATATTGAAGAAGAAAACCAAAACGGGAGGCATCACAATCCCAGACTTTAGCTTCTTTTTTTAATAATTTTTTAAAATTTATTTATTTTTTACAGAGAGAGACAGAGCATGAGAGGGGGAGGGGCAGAGAGAGGAGGAGACACAGAACCGGAAGCAGGCTCCAGGCTCTGAGCTAGCTGTCAGCACAGAGCCTGATGCAGGGCTCGAACCCACGAATGTTGAGATCTGACCTGAGCCGAAGTCGGAGGCCCAACCGACTGAGCCACCCAGGCGCCCCCAGACTTTAGCTTCTACTACAAAGCTGTCATCATCAAGACAGTATGGTTAACAGCACAAAAACAGACACATAGACCAATGGAATAGAAAACTCGGAATTGGACCCACATATGTATGGCCAATTAATCTTTGACAAAGCAGGAAAGAGTATCCAATGGAAAAAAGACAGCCTCTTTAACAGATGGTACTGGGAGAACTAGATTGCAACATGCAGAAGAATGAAACTAGACCACTTTCTTACATCATACACAAAAAATAAACTCAAAATGGATGAAGGACCTCAGTGTGAGACAGGAAAACCATCAAAACCCTAGAGGAGAAAGCAGGAAACAACCTCCTTGACCTCAACTGCAGCAATTTCCTACTCAACACATACCCAAAGGCAAGGGAATCAAGAGCAAAAGTGAACTATTTGGACCTCATCAAGATAAAAAGCTTCTGTATTGCAAAGGAAACAATCAAGAAAACTAATAGGCAACTGATGGAATGGGAAAAGATAGTTGCAAATGACATATGGGATAAAGCGCTAATATCCAAAATCTATAAGGAACTCACCAAACTCTACACCTGAAAAACAAATAATCCAGTGAAGAAATGGGCAGAAGACATGAATAGACACTTCTCCAAAGAGGACATCCAGATGGCCAACAGACACATGAAACGATGCTTAGCATCATTCATCATCAGGGAAATACAAATCAAAACCACACTGAGGTACCACCTCACGCCAGTCAGAGTGGCCAAAATGAATACATCAGGAGACTATAGATGCTGGCAAGGATGTGAAGAAACAGGCACCCTCCTACACTGTTGGTAGGAATGTAAACTGGTACAGCCACTCTGGAAAACAGTGTGGAGGTTCCTCAAAAAATTAACAGAACTCCCCTATGACCCAACAATAGCACTGTTAGGATTATACTCAAGGGATACATGTACCCCAATGTTCATAGCAGCACTTTCAACAATAACCAAATCATGGAAAGAGCCTAAATGTCCATCAACTGATGAATGGATCAAGATGAGGTTTATCTATACAATGGAATACTGAATGGCAATGAGAAAGAATGAAATTTGGCCATTTGTAGCAACGTGGATGGACCTCAAGGGTGTCATGCTAAGTGAAATAAGTCAGGCAAAAAAGGACAGATACCATACATTTTCACTCATAAATGTAACAGGAGAAACTCAGCAAAGGACTATGGGGGAAGGGGAAAAAATAGTTGGGGAGAGTGGAGAGCACTGGGGTGTTACATGGAAACCAACTTGACAATAAACTATAAAAGAAAAAAAAGAAAAATTAAAAAAAAAATTTTCTTGTTTATTTTGAGAGAGAGCACAGGTAGGGGAGGGGCAGAGAGAGAGGGAGACAGAGAATCCCAACCAGACTCAACTGTCAGCACAGAGCCCAACTTAGGGCCTAATCTCATGAATGATGAGATCATGACCTGAGCCAAAGTCAAGATCTGTATGCTCAACCAACTGAGCCACCCAGGCACCCCAAAAAAGACAACTTAAAAGGTATGACCCAATTTAAGGGATATAAGTGCAAAGGACAGAAGCTAATGATTATTCTAATACTACTTCTATTTTGTTAAACCTACTATTTTATTTGAAGATTTCTTTTCTTGAAGTGTAATGGGGATGAACTCAAACTGAAGCTTTTCAGTAAAAGCAATGCTAGATGCAATGTTAAAATCAATCAATCGAATAAACAAAATTCCAAAATGTATCAAATGTGCTGCCAATAAGGAGTCATAAGCTATGTTCAAAAAAAGCAAGAGTAGAGTAAAAGCAGGAGCTCAGATGAATAAGCAGAACACTGAAGCCGATGTTCACCTGAGGATATTTTTTATTTTGTTTTGGGGGGGGGGGGATTTGTTTTTTATTTTTGTATTTTAGAAAGAAAGAGAGAATCTCAAGTAGGCTCCATGCTCAGTGTGGGGCCCAACACACGGCTTAATCCCTTACTCTTAAACCATGACCTGAGCCAAAATCAAGAGTTGGAAACTCAGCCAACTGAGCTACCCTGGTGCCTCTCACCTGAGGACATTTGTTAGACAAGATAAACCTAAGCTTCAGTTTTTAAGAGTCCCAAAGGCTGCATGAACAGGATATATAAGTCGAGGCCCACCAAAAACTGGGACTCCAAAGGCCACACCTGTTGTATAAGCGGGAATTCAAAACAATTCAGCCTCTACTTCAGCCTCCACCCAGCTCAACCTGTGCCCATCTCAAACCATGGCACTGCAGGGAGGGGTGGGATGGGATGACTGATCTGAGAACTCTTCATCATAAGCTAGCCCTAAGAGAGACAGGCCACCGCGTGGATAAGCAACACACTTCCCTGAATGAACCCAACTTCAATCTAAGCTTCAAAGGATCTCTAGAGATCAAGTTCCAAGAAATACACGAGTGAAAAAAGCACAAGAGAAAGCCAGCATTGATGACCACAAAATCAGACATGCAAATATCTCAGATACTGGAACTATCTGCCATAGTTTTAAAAATAAGAAGGTTGAACATGTTTAAAGAAACAATGGGGTTGAAAATGTAAGTACAGAAAACCCTGAAAAAGAAACTATTTCTAAAATATAAAATTAAAATTTAAGGATTGAATAGATTAGTTTAAAAGCAGATTACAAAGAATATTGGCAGAACTAAAGAAATTACTTAAAAAGTAATATAGGCAGGGTGCCTAGGTGGCTTAGTAGGTTAAGCGTCTGACTTCAGCTCAGGTCATGATCTCAGTCTGTGGTTTGAGCCCCACGTGGGGCTTTGTGCTAACAATTCACAGCCTGCTTTGGATTCTGTGTCTCCCTCTCTCTCTGTCCCTCCCCAGCTCATGGTGGGTGTGTGTGTGTGTGTGTGTGGGTGTGTGTGTGTGTGTCAAAAATAAAAAATAAAGAGTATAATGCAAACAAAGACAAATAATCACTATATATAAAACAGTAACATTACTATATTATGGGATTAAAAAGCTGCCACAACAGGGGCACCTGGCTGGCTCAGTTGGTGGAGCATGGGACTCCTGATCTCAGAATTGGGGGTTTTAGCCCCGCGCTGGGTATAAAGATTACCTAAATCTTCAACAAAAACCTGCCACAAGAGAACTAAAATATAAAATACCAGTACCATAAATAGAGAGATCTGAGTTGAATTATGCTAAGGTTTTTGTATTGTTTAGAAGGAGGTTTAAGGGGGCGCCTGGGTGGCTCAGTGGGTTGAGCGTTCAACTTCGGATCAGGTCACGATCTCACATTCGTGGGTTCGAGCCCCACGTCGGGCGCTGTGCTGACAGCTAGCTCAGAGCCGGGAGCCTGTCTTCAGATTCTGTCTCTCTCTCTCTCTGACCCTCCCCTGCTCACGCTGTCTCTCCCTCTCTCTCTCAAAAATAAATAAAACATTTGAAAATAAATAAATAAAAATAAATAAAGGAAAAAAACATATATATACGTACCAGTATTAAGAATGAATCTAACAACATTTTGGAGAATCTTTAGGAAGCTTTGCTAAGATAAATTAAAGAAGATTTAAATAAATGAAAATATATCAAATTCAAAGACTGGAAAAGTCATTATCACAATTATGTCAATTCTCCAAAATATGATCTAATGAGTCAATACAATTCCAATAAAACTTCTAATAATTTTTTTGTGCTTGACCTAACACACTAATATACAAATGTATAAGAAAAGGGCCAAGACTAATCAATAACCAGTGCTTTCCTTACCTAATAAGGAATTATAAAGGCACAATAATTAAAGCAAGAATGTAATAGCCCAGTAATAGATAAACTTTCCAGAACCAAAAGAATAGAATAAAGGGCCAGAAAGGGACCCAGGAGTACATGGAAATGGTGTCAGCACTGATGGAGCAGACAAATAAGGAGAGGATGCCACTTCAAGGTGCTATCTAATCCCTGTCAGGAAAAGAATAATAGCACCCTACCTCACAGAAGACATCAAAAACCATTATGAGCTGCCTCAAAGCTTATATGCAAAAAACTATAAAACTTTTAGGAGAAAATATAAGAGTATCTTTTTCTTTTTTTTTGTTTCAGGATTTTATTTAAGTTCAAGTTCATTAACATACAATGTAATATTTAAGAGAAGAATATCTTTGGGTGCCTGGGTGGCTCAGTCATTAAGCATCTGCCTTTGGCTCAGGTCATAATCCCACAGTTTGTGAGTTCAAGTCCCACACTAGGTGAGCTCATGCCCTGCTTCAGGTGACCTTACACCTCACTTTGGGTAAAACACGAGCCCCTGATGAGCCCCGCTTTTCCCTCTCTCTCTGTCCCTTGCTCACTTGTGTTCTCTCTCTTTCAAAAAAAAAAAAAAAAAGAGAGAGAGAGAGAGAAAAGACAATCTTTATAAACTTTGAAAAAGGAATTTCTGAAACAAGACACAAATAGCAGACTACAAAAACCAGTAAGTTTGATTATATTAACATAAAAATCTTCTGTTCATTAAGACATCTCAAAGAATGAAAACAGCTACATAAATGGGAGAAGATACTTGTAACAAATACAACCAAAGAGGATTAGTATCTACAATATATAAAAAATGTCTAAAAATATGAAAATGACAGAAAACTCCAAAGAAAAATGGGCAAAAAATTTGAATAGACTCAAAAGGAACAAAAATGGTTCACGTTATATGAAACTTCAGTCTATTTTATTTTTTAAAATATGTTTATTTTTGAGAGAGCACGAGTAGGGGAGAGGCAGAGAAAGGGGGGGACACAAAATCCAAACTGGGATCTGCACTGAGAGCAGTAAGCCTCATGTGGGACTCAAACTCAGGAACTGTGAGATCATGACCTGAAACAAGTCAGATGCTCAACCAACTGAGCCACGCAGGTGCCCCCAGTCTCTTTAGTAATAAGAGAAACACAAACTCAACCCACCAAATGAGTAAACACTACTTACCTACCAGACTGATAAATATTAGAAGGCCAAATTCTTACCAAATATGAATACCTTCCAAATTTGATAGTTTCTTACCTTATAATAAGCCTTTGCATTGTTAAAAAGGAGCTGGAAGTCAGCAGTCAGCAGATTAACATCATCATACTCTTCCATTTTTAGTTTTTGTTGGATTTTCATCAAATCAATGGGCTGAGAAACCACTTCATAATAGTCTGGTTGATTTCTGTTATAATTTTTTTTAAAAAGGTATTAGTCCAAAGTCTATAAAAAGTTCCATTTCAAAACTATTTGTGGTAATGGCCAACAATCCAAGTGACAGAACATACTAGACTTATTCCATTAGAACTAAAAGGGAGTAACAAAAGCAAGGCGCATATGTAAGCCCTTTTCTAAGTATATGTTAGTGATGTAAAAACCTAACTTAACATCAGTGATTATTTATATGCTAAATATTTAAGATTTAGGCCACTAGCACTAAAACTTTATCAATGGTATATTCTGCAAATGAAAATCACTTACCTTTAACGTTCAAAAGTGGCTGAAAAAAGATGCAGGTTTCAAAACTCTTTATAAACTCACAAGATGGATTGTCTTTCTTCACTTAGTGACCACAGAGCTTTTTCTGTGAAGTACTATCAAGTGCCTGTTATATACATACTTCTCTAATATAAATTACGAAACTTACAAAGATGTAGTCCTTGACACAAAGAGCTTACCACAGATAAAACGGCATAAGACACAAATAAATATGACCAAACTATTAAAAAAAAAAAGAAAAACACATAGTAATGATAAATACAAAATCCAGAATGGTGATTATCTCTTGGAAGGGAGGATAGCAAAGGTCATATAGAAAATTTCAAAAGTAGCTCTTTTTTTAAACTTATTTTGAGGGGCGCCTGGGTGGCTCAGTCAGTTAAGCCTCTGACTTCGGCTCAGGTCAGAGCTCACATTCGTGGGTTCAAGCCCCATGTCAGGCTCTGTGCTGACAGCTAGCTCAGAGCCTGGAGCCTGCTTCTGGTTCTGTGTCTCCTTCTCTCTCTGCCCCTCCCCCTCTCATGCTCTGTCTCTCTCTGTATCAAAAATAAATAAAAACATTAAAAAGAAACTTATTTTGAGAGAAAGAGAGAGAGAGAAAGAAAGTGAGTGCACACGTGTGCAGGGGAGGAACAGAGAGGATAGAGAATCCCAAGCAGGCTGTCACTACAGAGCCTGATGTGGGGCCTGATCTCAGGAATCATGAGATCATGACCTGAGCAGAGACCAAACGTTGGACACTCAACAGACTGAGCCACCCAGGTACCCCTTCAAAAGCATGTTTTTTTTTTTTTAATGTTTATTTATTTTGAGAGAGAAAGAGAAAATGAGTTGGGGAGGGGCAGAGGGAGAGAATCCCAAGCAGGCTCCATGTCGTCAGTGCAGAGCCTGACATGGGGCTCAAACTCTCGAACTGTGAGACCATGACCTGAGCCAAAATTAAGTGTCAGATGCTTAAGTGACTGAGCCACCCAGGTGGCCCTCAAAGGCAGTTCTAATGATAATGTCTTAGGTTGGGTTTTGGGTTCATGGATGCTTACTATTCTTCTGGCTTTTTTTCAAATGAAATTTCATGAGACAAGTAAACCTGAAAAATTATCTAAGTGACTATTTCAATTCCCCTTCAGCAGTAGGTAGTTAATTCCATTCTAGAAAGGTATTATTATATACAAGGAATGTTATGGTCATTAAGGCTTTAATCTCTCTTGGGACTTTGGCTGACATGTTATAGACATATATATGTACGATATAATTTTTAAAACCTGTTAAAAATTCTGCATAAAAATTGCAAGAATAGTACAAAGCATGTTTCCCTCAACCACCAGAAAGCTGCTCACATGAGGTTTTATCACCCCTGAATAATATTTCCTACAGACAAGGACCACTGCTCAACCATCAAAATCAGGAAGTTGACTTTGTTAGGACCACCATCTAATCCTCAGACCCCATTCATATTCTGCAACTGTTCCAAAACTGTCCCTTACAGCAAAAGGATCAAGTCCAGAATCACATGTTGCATTTAGTTGTATTTCTTTAGTCTCCTTTATTCTGAAACAGTTCCTTAGTCCTTCAACTTTCAGGATCTTCATACTTTTGAAGATTATGGGCCATTTATCTTATAGAATGTCCCTCAATTTGAGTTTGTCTGTTTTCCCGATGAATAAATGCAAGCTACGCATCTTTGGCAGGTCTACCACAGACATGATATTATGTTCATCACACACTATCCTATCAGGTGGCACACAATTTCAACTTGTCCCAGTACTTAGGTGAGGCTGATTTTGATCAGTTGATTTTAGTGGTGTCTGCCACGCTTCTCATTTGACCAAGTTACTGTTTTTCTTTGTACTTTACAGAGAGTTACCTCCTGACTATGTTAAAACCCATTCCTAATCAATTTACTCATTTATTTATATCCATATGGATTCCTGGATTCTTATTTGGAAGCCATTAAAACCCATTACTCTAACTATTCTGATGTTCAATCTGCTTAAGGTTGGGCCAGTTGGAGTCCTTTCAAGATGGTTTTTATTCTCTATGTCCTTTTGACATGTTCTCATCACCCTTTGAACATCTGCTTATTTCTGGCAGCCTAGGATATTACAGACTCATCTTGTACTTTCCCTGCCATTAAATTCAGCCATTTCCTCAAAGAACTGCTGGTTTGTTGCCACTCCCAGGCTGTCTCTTTGGACAAAGCTGGGGATATACATAAGCTCACTTATAGCTATATTTCTATTACCTACGTATGTTGGAAATCATGAATTCACACCAACATTTCCAATTCCAATCCTACACCAGAGTTCATTCTAGTTTCCTTTCCATATTTGTATCCCTTTCTCAGATAATGAGAAGCCTAGGTCATATTACTCACAATGTATCTACTTACATAATTCATCTCCTGTATGGAACCAATCTCTTCTTGCTGCTGTCTACTCTCACCTCACAAGGCTTCTCTTTACTTCACTAATAAGGCTATGGCCACTTGCCCAGGCTAGGCCACAATCCAAGCAGATGCCCTCCTGGCCCCATCCATGATAGGCCACTGCTGCCACCACTCTCCCAACATGGATATCCTTCTCCCTCCACTTAGGCCTCAAGGCCCAGGAAGTCCTTCTACTTGACCCCCCTCTTTCTCATGCCCAAGCTGACACTCTGTGATGTGATACTGCTACTGTCCAAACCCTCTCCTCAACACCCCACCATTGGTCTTCCCTGTAGATGCCAAGCTTGCTCGGTGTCCCCTAATGGCTTCTGGATTAAATTCTTCAGGAAGAGAAATGAGGAGGAAGAACAAATTGAGTTTTTTAAACCCTTATCAATTACTTATGATTATGGTGAACTATAAAATTAAGTATGAGGGGAATAAAAGGAATACTCATTCTGCTATTCAGAGAAAGCATGAGAACATTAAAGGTCTTAGTGAGTATCAACCAAGGACCACCCAGGCCTAATATTGATGTTGTCAATGGCACCAAGGGACTTTCTTAGGGTGTTACGGATTTGTTAACCTGATGTCCACAATGGTCCTCTCCACATGGAACTGACGGGCCACAGTCCACTGCTCCTTGCTGAGGCTGGACCTCATAGCTTTTCAGGCTTAGGAGGCTTAGGAGATTATCTGTAGACAACTGAGTACCCAATGAGGACATGTGCTAGAAAGAACACTCTCTCCTCGAAGCTCCGTGAGAGGGCTCCTCAAAAACATTTTCGGGCTTACCACACAGACAAAAGGGAGATCAAGATCCCAACATTTTACTCTATGTGGTAAGGTTAAAACAAGGTCCTCAACTTTTCAAAATGAAATAGTTCTACTAATTTTTCCCACTTGAATCAACATACAGAAAAGCATAAAATAATAAAAATTGTCCCTACCCATCTAGAGGTAAAAGCACAATCAGTACTCTTTCAGACTTCCAGGCACAGGCATACACAAACAGCACTGTGTAGTACATGTTCTTGCATACAGCTTTTCCCTTCCAACAACAGGTAAGGGCACCCTGCTATGATATGGCCACAGAACAGCCAAACCATAACTGACATTTTTAACCAGAAAAGGGGAAAGCCTGATAGGCAGAGCCTACTGGCTACCCCCAAATCCATTTCCCTTATTCCCACGATGGCAGCACTCTGAGCTGCTGGCTGGGCACTAAAGAGCATATTCCCCAGCCTTGTTGCAGTTAAGTTCTGGACAATACAAGAGCTGAGGTGAACTATATCCTTAACAGCCCTTCTTTTTCCTGTGGGCTGAAAGAGAGCTGTGCTGGTGAGCTGTCTCAGATCATACAGCCTAGAGTGATACCTCAAGGACAGCAGAAGAAAGAGACAGTTCCTAGACCCTGAGGACTTAACAGAACTTTCACATGAGAAAAAGCAATTTTTCTTGTTTCAGCCATTGTTACTTTGGATGTCTTAGCACAAGTAGCTTAGTATACTAATCAAAACAAAGTCTCAAAAAGAGATTCACAATTGTGTAGCTCTGAGCATTACTGCCTCCCACAAACTCTTAAGAAAACATATACATTCCACGAAGGCAGAGCTGCCCTCTGACACAGCACTGGGGGAAGGCAATCAGTGCTCACAGGGTGCCACATCTGGGGAAGCTAGAAGACAGTGCTCTAGCCCCCAAGGCCTGTATCCTCCACCCCTGAGGACTAACTAGCCTGCAGCAGACGGGCAGTCCTTTTCAATGAGGGGTTTGTGTGCTCCCGTACACTGCCGCTCCTCTATACTACATACCAGTTAAGGGCACTGGCTCTAGAATCAGAAAGACTGGAGTCTGTACCCTGGTTATCCTTCAGTAGTTCTGAGAACTCTTACAAGTTCTCACCTCTAAACCATAATGTTTCACAAGTTTAAAAAATATAAAGTGCTTGGCACTATTTCTAGTATGTGGGAAGCAATAAATATGGGCTCTTAATTATCATATGCTAATTAAATAACATTTTAAAGATGGTACGATAAACCAACTAAAGTCTAGAGACAGTTACCTCATTTTAAAAAGAGCTCTTCTTTTTTAGCCGTGACTAATTTACATCCTTCAATTCAGGATGCTGCACTGTGTTCTTAAGAGCTCTGCTCTGAGATGAAAAGTCTGCCTTCAGCTCAACCTTTAGCTTACTGGTTACCCACTGTGGCATTAACAACCTCGAATGAACCTAAATCTTTAGTTAACCCAATGTACTAGTTTCCGAAAGCTGCTGTAACAAATTATGACAAAGTTAATGGCTTAGAACAACACAAACTTACTATTTTACATAGGCCCAAAATGGGCCTTGCACGGCTAAAAAGCAAGGTGTTGGCTTTCCAGCTTCTAGAGGCTGCCTGCATTCCTTGGCTTGTAGCCCTCTTCCTCCATCTTCAAAGTCAAGAGTGTAGCATCTTCAAATCTCTGACTCTGACTCTTCTGCCTCCCACACCTCTCTGTTTAAGGACTCTTGTGATTACAATGAGCCCATGTGGATAATCCAGGATAATCTCTCCAAGTCAAAGTCAGTTGATTAACAAATTTAATTTCTTTCTGGCATGTAATCCAACATATTCATAGGTTCTAGGGATCAGACCATGGACATATTTGGGGGCCATCATTCTGTTTACCACACTTCTGTATGTTCAGAATAACTTCAACTTCCCGAGTTAGAAGGGAATAGTTGATGTTATTCTGATAGCAAGAGAAAGGAGGCTCTAGACAGGGAGAACATAGCTTCCATAGGGAGATGTGTACAATGTGCATCCTGGGCCAGCAATTTTTTTTTTTTTGCTTCACTGAACCACAGAAGTCAAACCCAAAAGTACAGGGACAAAGCAAAAAAGCAAGATGAAAACAGTGACTGTAGACACTGCACATTTGAAAAATTTACCCCTTTTAATGCTAATAGCTACAAATTCAATGCTATCCTAAAGGCCATAAATAATTTTAAAAGATATGCTTCACTCTCAAGGGACTAGAGAAAGAAAACAATAAACCCCAAAACAGGAGAAAGGAAATGATATGTAAGGTAGAGATTAAAAAAAAAAAAAACAGAAAATAGAAAGAAAAACCCAATAAAGCTAAGAGTCAGTTTTTTGAAAAGATCAACATAATTGACGAACCCTTATCCAGATGAACTAAGGAAAAAGAAGACAAAAAAAATATCAGAAATGAAAGAGGGGACATTACAACCAATGCCACAGAAATAAAAAGGATTATAAAAGAATACTGTAAATAACCATATGCCAGTAAAATGGATAACCTAGAAGAAAGGGATAAATTCCTAGGAACATACAACCTACCAAGACCAAATATGAAGAAACAGAAAACATGACTAGACCTATAACTAGTATGAACATTGAAACACTTGGGGTGCCTGGGTGGCTCAGTCAGTTAAGCGTCTGACTTCAGCTCAGGTCATAATCTGGTGGTTTGTGGGCTTGAGCCCCACATCGGGCTCTGTGCTGACAGCTCAGAGCCTGGAGCCTGCTTTGGATTCTGTGTCTCCCTCTCTCTGTTCCTCCCCCAATCATGCTCTCTTTCTCTCTCAAATATAAACATTTAAAAAAATTTTTTTTAAATGAACCAGTTAACCAAAAATCTTCTGGCAAAACCACTTGGTAATTACCCAAAAAATACAAAAACAGTAATTCAATGGGATACATATACTCCTATGTTTACTGTAGCATTGTTTATAACAGCCAAATACGGAAGCAGCCCAAGTATCCACTGATAAATGAATGAATACAAAAAGATACAATATATATATACAATGGAATATTATTCAGTCACAAGAAATAAATTTTGTCATTTGTAACAACATGGATAGAGTTGGAGCATATAATGCTAAGTGAAATGAATTAGAGAAAGACAAATATCATATGATTTCATTCATGTGTGAAATTCAAGAGATATAACAAATAAGCAAAGGGAAAAAAAGAGAAAGGCAAACCAAGAAACTCTTAACAAACTGAAGAACAAATTGAAGGTTACCAGATGGAGGTGGGGGGGGTGGAGTGGGTGTACTAGGTGATGAGAATTAAAGAGTATACTTATTGTGATGAACACTAAGTAATGTACAGAACTGTCTAATCACTATTTGCACACTTGAAACTAATATTACACTGTATGCTAACTATACTGGAATTTAAAAATGTAATTAAATCTCCCAGAAAAGTCTTGGACCTAATGGCTTCACTGAAGAATTCTACCAAACATTTAAAGAGCTAACATTAATCCTTCTCAAACTTTTCCCAAAAAATTAGAGGAAAAATTTTCTTATTTTGGAAGGCCAGCAATACCCTGATACCAAAGCCAGCAAAGACACTATAAGAAAAGTATAGATCAATATCCCTTATGAACACTGATATAAAATTCCTCAACAAAATACTAGCAAAATTAATCCAGAAGCATATTAAAAAGATAATACACCATAAGCATGTGGGATTTGTTCCCAGAACTCAAGAATGATTCAACCTATGAAAATTGATAATAAAAGTAACACATCACAGTAACAAATGAAGGAAAATAACCTCATGATCATCTCAACTAATGCAAAAAAAGAATCTGACAACATTCACGATAAAAACTCTCAACAAATTAGGTATAGATGGAAGGTACCTCAACATAAAATAGACCATATATGAAAAGCACACAGCTCTCATCATACTCAAAATGGTGAAAGACTGAAAGCCTTTCCTCTAAGTTCAGAAATAAAACGAGGATGCTTGCTCTCACCATTTCTTTTCAGCACATTACTGAAGTCCCAACCAAAACAACTAGGCCACAAAAAGAAAAGGCCTCCTAATTGAAAAAGAAGAAGTAAAATTATCTCTGTTCACAGATGACATGATCTCACATGCAGAAAACTCTTAAGGATTCAAAAAACAAAAGGTAAAATAAGTGAATTCAGCAAAGTTTCAGTATACAAAATTACCACATGCAAAAATCCATTGCATTTCTATACACTAAAACTGAACAGCCCAACAAGAAAATTAGGAAAACAATTCAACTTTAATATTAATCAAAAAGAATAACTTATGAATAAACCTAACCAATAAGTTGAAAAATCTGTACACTGAAAGCTATACATTTCTCTAAGAAATTAAAGACACAAATAAAAGAAAAGATATCCCATGTTCATGGATTAAAAAACTTAAGTAGTGTTAAGATACCAATACTACCCAAAGCTATCTATAGATTCAATGCAATGCCTATCAAAATCCTAACAGCATTTTTTACAGAAACAGAAAAATCCATCCTGAAATTCACATGGAATCTCAAAGAGCTCCAAATAGCCAAAACTATCCTGAAAAGGAAGAACAAAGTTGAAAGACTGTATTAGGGTTTTTCAGAGAAACAAAACCAACAGGAGATACACACACACACGTTATAGGAATTGGCTCATGATATACAGACCAAGAAGTGCAGGATCTGCCATCTACCAGTCAGAGAACCAGAAAAGCCCGTGGTACGTATAATTCAGTATGAGTTTGAAGGCCCAAGAACCAGAAGCTCTGAGATCTGAAGGCAGGAGGAGATGGATGTCTCAGCTCAGAGACCATCCTTCCTTCCTCCTTTTGTTCTATTCAAGGCCTCAGGGGACTGGATGATAGCCAACTACACTGGTTAAGGCCATCTTTTTTACTCAGTCTGCCTATTGAGATACTAACCTCTTCTGGAGACATCCTTATAGATACACACAGAAATGCTTCCCAGCTATGTTGCCATCCCTTAGCCCAGCCAAGTTGACACACAGAATTAACCATCACAATGACTCATACTTTTGATTTCAAAACTTACTACAGAACTACAAGTGTAGCATGGATATGGAGAAATTGGAACCTTTGTACATTGTTGGTAGGAATGTAAAATGGTACAGTGATACGGAAAATAGTATGGTTGCTCAAAAAATTAAAAATAGAATTACTATAGGATCCAGCAACGCCACTTCTAAGTATGTATCTAAAAGAACTGAAAGCAGCATCAGAGGTATTTACACACCCAAGTTTTTATCAATGGACAGATGGATAAACAAAAGACAGTACACCCATTCAATGTAATATTATTCAGCCTTCGAAAGGAAGAAAATCCAATCACATGCTACATGGATAACCTCTAAAAACATTATGCTAAGTTAAAGAAGCCAGTCACAAAAGGCAAACACTGTATGATTCCACTTATATAAAATCCCTAACATAATTAAATTTAAGAAACAAAGTGTAATGCTGGCTGCCAGGGGTTGGGGCAGGAAGAGGGGCATTGGGAGCTTTCTAATGGGCACAGAGTTTCAATTTTACATTATAAAAAAGTTTTGGAGATATGTTGTACACCCATGTGAATAAACAGCATTCAATGAACTGTCTACTTAAAAATGTAAAATGCATAAATTTTATGTTCTGTGTATTTTATAATAGAAAAAAATTTTAAAAATATGCTTCACTACCATCTTGACAACTAAAACTAACATCTGGACTCCAGTATCATTTAAGTCATTCCTTGCCAAAAAACTTCAACTGCCAAATACCATGAACATGGACCCAGGACCAAATCCCTCCCACTCACCTTCCAACTCACCTTCGCTTTGGTGCCCTAATGAAGAGCTCACAAAGGAGTCTGCCCTGCTCATCCTTATAGTCTCGAATGGTATTGTAGAGTTCATGGCACACAGCAATCTACATATTCGAAAAGATGAAAAAAATCGCCAGAAATGTGGAGAGAGCCAGTGTACGTATAAGAATTATCCTAATAAAAAGATACCCATAAAAGTCAAGCAGAGAAGATGGATAAATGTCCAAGTTCCCACAGGATCCCAAGTCTGAAATGTATTGACAGTACCTCCTTATTTAAAATAATTTAATTTGGGTGCCTGGGTGACTCAATTAGTCAATCTTCCAACTTCAGCTCAGGTCATGATCTCATGGTTCATGAGTTCAAGCCCCACATCGGGCTCACTGCTATCAGCCCAGAGCCCACTTCAGATCCTCTAACCCTGTCTCTCTGCCTCTCCCCTGCTCATGTTTTCTTTCTCTCTCTCTCTCAAAAATAAAAAAGCCCAAAACATTTAAAAATTTTTAAATAATTTAACTTCACATGGTGCCTGTGTGGCTCAGTCGGCTGAACATCCAACCCCCCCTTTTTTAAAATTTATTTTTTGTGTTATTAATTTTGAGAGACAGAGAGAGACAGTGTGAGCAGGGGAGGGTCAGAGAGAGAGGGACACACAGAATCAAAAGCAGGCTCTGAACTAGCTGTTAGCACAGAGCCGGACGTGGGGCTCAAACCCACGAACCATGAGATCATGGCCTGAGCCAAAGCCGGACGCTTAACCAACTGAGCCACCCAGGCGCCCCAAACATCCAACTCTTGATGCCCGCTCAGGTCATGATCTTGCAGTGGTGGGACTAAGCCCTGCACTGGGGTCCGCACTGAGCATGGAGCTTGCTCTCTCTCCCTCTCTACCTCTCTCGGCCTCTCCCCCACTCACACACGCCCATGCTCGCTCGCTCTCTCTGTCTCTCGCAAAATAAACATTTTTAAAAATAAGATAAAATAAATGAACTTATTAAACATTTTGGGCTCTTTCAGCAGATTTATACTATTGGTGATTATTCTTTTCTCTTAAGCTAAATCAGTTTGTATCAGTCGCTTGCTTAAAATCACCCAGAAGAGGAGCTTCTTACTAATCAAAAAATAAAACCTAAACTTGTAATAATGACCACAGAGTAGGGAGCGTAACTACATACTGTGGCTGGGCAGACTCTGCCAGTCTCCTTCTCCCTCTTGACCATCGTTCTGTAATCACAACACAACAAACTCATTCCTGACCTAGCTCTTCTGCACTGGGTCCCTCCCCCGCTGGAACGCCCTTCCCCAGTATTCTGTGGGGTCAGTGCCTTCCTATCACAAAGAAACGCCTCAATGTTAGGACCCACACAGCCCAAATCAGCCACTCTTCTTCTTAGCAGTTATTACTAGCTGAGGATACTTTATTATCTATTTGTTCATCTGTTTACATTCTGCTTCTGCTGCACCAGAATCTAAGCTCCATGTGAAAAACACGGCTATATCCCAATCATCAGAATAGTGAGTGTGTGGCACATGACAAACACAAAGCTATTTGAATGAACATATAAATGTGAATACTAACATTTTTTTTGGTCAAAAGTACAAACTTCCAGTTTTTATAAATAAGTACTAGCAATATAAAATACAACATGATAACTATAGTTAATATTGCTGTACCATGTATTTAAAAGTCACCACAAGAGTAGATCGTAAGAGTTCTCATTACAAGGAAAAAACATTTTTGGATCATCTATATGACATGATGGACATTAAACTAATTGTGGCAATCATTTAGCAAAAATGTATGTCAAATCATTATAGTGTACTCCCTGAACTTTTACAGTGCTATATGTCAATTACATCTCACTAAAACTACAAAAAACGTTTTTGTACATATTTCTATTACATCATCTGCCATTCTCTGATCCGTGGAATTCCTAAACCCATTTGGTTATTTTTAATTAGAATTAAGATAAGTGCTTTAGCAGACTACATTCTTAGAAAAACATCTTTTTGTTAAAACAGAAATAACTTGGGGGGCGCCCAGGTGGCTCGGTCGGTTAAGCATCGAACCTCGGCTCAGGTCATGATCTCATGGTTCATGGGTTCGAGCCGTGCATCGGGTTCTGTGCTGAAAGCTCAGAGCCTGGAGCCTGTTTCAGATTCTGTGTCTCCTCTCTCTGCCCCTCCCTTGTTCACACTCTGTCTCTGTCTCAAAAATAAACAAACATAAAAAAAAAACCTTTATGCAAATTTCTCATTCTAAATGTATTCAGAGTAATTACTCTTGAGAGCTCCTGAATACTTATTTTTTAAAATGTATTACTGAAGTATACCTAACATATAATGTTATATTGGTTTCAGGTATACAACAGTGATTCAATAATGCTATATGTTATTCACTGTTCATCATGATAAATACAGTTACTATCTATCGCCATATGTTATAACAACACTACTGACTGTATTCTCCGATAAATATCTCTGTGACTTATTTATTTTATAACTGGAAGTTTATACCTCTTAATCCCCTTAACCTATTTAACCCACCCACAGCCACCCACCATCATTTCTTAATAATTAGAATTAAGTAGTAGTGCAACTGAATTGCACTATTACTGTTAAGATTGTCAACTAAATATATACTTTTCGTAAAAGAGATTAAGAATATCTAGCTAGAGAAAAAAGAAGTGGTGGGGCCCTGGATCTTAACTGCTCATCCTTAAAGGAAGAGCAGGAAAAGAGGCAGAAACTGTGGTGCTGGTTACTCACAGGATCTACTGTCGGAAGGTTGGAAAGTCTCCTCCTTTTCCTGCTTGGGCCTGGTGTGGATACAGAATGATGTCCATCATCAAAGTCCCCGCTGACACTACTAGAAGGGGAGGTAGCTCGTCTTCTCTTGGAACCCATGGAATCCAACTTCTTCTATAAGAAATAATCAGCCATGTTCTTATACTTAAATTTAGAGCCACCAAGCCCTCAGCTAGCCACTTGCTACCAAGATTCTGGTTCACTTAGGAGGATATTTTAACTGTTGTAAAGAAACTTAACTGTCAGTTTTTTTCAGTGGAAATTCTGGACCTTGTTGGCTTTAGCCCCTTCATCTTCCCAGAACGCTACACTTTCAATTCAGATAGGACAAACTCAACAAAAGTATACCCTTTTGTGTACCACCAATTTTGAATGACCCAATCACGTCTAGCTCCAAATTTACTCCTCACTGGATTTTAAAAACCTACCCGTAGTACAGTGTAGAGGTACTGATCCCTCAAGTCCCTGAGGCAGCCCAGCAGGCAATAGGGACAGAAGCCCCAAGGCTACCACCTCTGAGGTCAGCAGCTTCATCTGCTTTCCCCAGTGTATCTTACAATTATGATCATTTTCCAGGTGGTCCATGATACGGAAAAAATAGCAATCAGTGCTTGTGGCAAATGAGTAGTGGCACAGTGTAGACAGCACAGGACAATCTTCTAGCGTTTTAGGTGAACTCTAAGAATAATGTACTGAAAATAAATTTTCTCCACTCATTAAAGAAGGCCACAATACATATCCCTGGAAAACACAGTGACTTACCACACCTGTGTCAAAGTAGTAACACTGTTTTGAAACTTTTCTGTCAGTCAGACTGATCTCCTTTTCAGTCATATGAGGTAGTCTATGCTCATGAATTTTGAAATCCTAGCTTTAAGTTTCAGTAGATGATCTGGAATAGCACCTCAGAAGTGAACTTTTAGGTCCTGCTAAGTCTTTCAGAAGCACATAAACATTTGCTCTCAGGTTTAGGTAGGCTTAGTAACTAACATTAACACAACTTTACAAAGGTACACATTTGATTGTAACACAAAAAATGCAACCACTGAAATGATCTGCTACAGTTACAGGGAAAGGATGTATTTCTGAGAAGGTTCTATAATGCTTATACAATTTAACAACAGTATTGAATACCATACTAAGATTCCAAAGGTCTTTCTCTAAAGCTAAAAGAAAAACCTGATCCTAGTTTCACTCATCAACATTCAACTTCAGTAAACTAAGACACCAGCAGCTGAAAGAATGAGTTGCCAGTAGGTATGGAGAAAAAAACTGGGCATCTTTATAAAGGGAACAGAAAGGAAAGACAAAACAAACCAATAAATTTAAAAAAAGTCTGGTAACCATCTAAGAAACAAGAGGAGTCCTCTATGTCTTCCTCTGAAATATAGTCCACATGGTATTTAAAAACAGCCTACAATGACAATGTTCCTTCCTCTAGGCTTTGGCTCATTATACAATGTATTAGTTTGCAAATGGCTACAAGTGGCTAAAAGATTCAAAGGGCTTAGGCCAAGGACAGCCAAGTTTTGTTGATTTTCTTTTGTTTGTAAAAGGCTGATCAACTGGCCTTAACTCATTAAGATGAAGAAACTAAGGACCAAACCTAATTAAATAAGCTATGACAAGGACACACGTGAATTTGATGAAAATGAAGAGGGACCCTTTATGGAACAGATAACAAAACTCAAAAAAGTGGACGGCAAAAGGCAAGGAAGTACAGAAAAGAGAAAAGGTGTAGATGATCAGAAATTTACCAGCTTTACCAGAGCACAACCAGCGCCTCGAAAAGCCAGTCTCCTCATTATGTCTGAAGGCCAAGTGAAGCCAGTGGGAGAAGGCAGGGCTTTAGAAGTGCTGATTCAGTGTTAATATATTCAAAACTGAAAGAGAAGAACAAGGCAGAGAAAGGGGAAATTAAAAAAAAAAAAAGGTCAGAAGGGATAAAAATGAGTACAAATTGGTAGAAAACATTCAAGTAGAACTGCTAAAGAAAGATAAAAGAACTGGAAAACATAGGCATATCAGTCCTCTTGAGCCAAACTGCTGCAAAGACAGGCACTAACAGTACCTGACATTTCTTTCCATTTTAAAACCAAATGCTTTTCATATACTGAGATTCCCCTTTACTCACATGGAATGACTGTCAATTTCAGGAATGAAGCATGCCTGCCCAAATGCCCCCTAGTCAATAAGAGCAGAGTTCAATCACAGAGCTGGAATGGAGAGTGAACACATGTGGAAGGCTCACATGTGACCCCAAGTGTTGGCAAGCTGGAACAAACCAAGAATGGCCCATGTGAGTAGAATCTGGAAAACTCCTCCCCCTCAAAAAAAAAAAAAATTCAGAGAAAGACATTTCTTTCCAAAAGTCCTATCAGCATTGGAAAGACACCAAACATAAGTTTAGAAAGATTAAAAACAAAACCTTCAATCATTCTGGCAGGTCAAAATTACCTTCATAAATAATCCAGTGAAAAGCAAATGACAAAAAAATGTAAATCATTGTGGTATGTGTAAACCAGTTTAGACCACACAGTATCCAAAACTCCTTAAACCATTCACTTTCTCTGGTAAAACAAGAAAAAGATGCAACTTCAGGATAACTTTCAATTACTTTCTTATTCAATGGACACATTTTTAAATGTATTTTGGAAGTTGGCAAGGTAGGTGGGAGAAGTAACGACTTGAGCTCAGAAGATCAGAATATGAGTTTCAAGTCCCCCACCTCACACCATATGTTTGATGTTACTTGAGTAACAACCTCTCAGATCCCGGTTCTTCACTTCTAAAATGAGACAGTCAGGTGTTTTATCTCCTTTAGATTACTGGGACCTTGAAATGTACCTGAAATCACTTTGAAACTTCAAAGCACAACAAAGAAGTTTCAACTGTAGGATTACATGCTTCCCTGGGAACAGGAAGAGCATCTTATTCATTTTTGTAGCAGTGGCTTATAAAATAGTATTTGGTATAGCATGAAAGATCAATTAATCTTTTTAATAACATTAAAAGTATACATAAGTAGGACATTTAGAAAAGTTTGTGCAATTTAAAAAGATTATGAGCATCCCTTCAGCAATTCTTTTCCCATAAAGAGGAAATAGATTCTGGAGATGGGTTACAAGTTTTAAAATGGCACTGATTACAATCACATGTCCAAAAGTCTGATAACCAATAAATTACAGTGGGCACTAAAGAGTAACTTTACAATGTGCAACTAAGAAAATATTTACTCATAACCATATGGTATATTTTGACAGTTTATAAACTTTTAGTATTCTCTTTTATTTCTCCTGATACTCAATACTGTAATGCATGCTTGAAACAAGAATCTTGGAAAACAGGACTCAAAGGGAAAAAAAACCTTAACATTGGCATTCACAGCTTTCTGTATTTATTCTATGCTTTATTTGCCTTTTTTTAAACAAAAGTATTAAACATATGTATTATTTTTGCAACCTGTGTTTTAACTTAGGAATCTTCTGAGTCAACATTTTTCCACATGATGTTTGATGGCTTTATATTGTATAGATATACCACAATTTACTATTCTTGGGATAGAATATTAATATTTGAAGGATTTTGTAGGCCCAGAAGCCAAAGAAAACGACCAAGGCCCTTCCATTTATCCATACACATATTTGTTACTGTTTTAATTGGAAGTATTTCTTCAAAAGATACTTTCTAATCTTCCACTGAATCTTAAAATACAATATGTTAACAAATAATAAAGCAAAATCATACTACTCTTAATGAGGAAAAAAATAACCTCAAAATCATTTTTGAGGAGGCCTAGTTCTTTGGAAAATAAGCTAACAAGATTGTTTTATTCCAACATGTTTCTAGAACTACAGCAACAATTTCTGTATCTGCCCTATCATGTATTTCTTTTTTCAGTATTTCTTCTACATTTTGCCAATCTTTCTTCTTTAAATCACCAAAATCTACCCTATTACAACAGAACTACGCTTCTCTTTCAGTAAAAAAGAATTTAACAGGTGGACAATTAAAAACCAGAAAACGTACACAATTTTAAAACCTCAATTTTCTGTGGTGTTGCATATAAATAAGATACCTAAATAGCCTCTACCATAAATACAAGTGTCATTGATAAAACACTCGGTCTTGACCCAGTCATCTGTAAAATGTTAGAAAAAAAAAAAAGCAAGCAAGAAAGAAAAAAAATCACTAGTTGAGTTTGCGTCCGAACCGACAAGAAACAACAAAAAAAGGAGGCCCTGACCTGCGGAAGAAATGAAAGACTTTCCGGACCTGTCACTGGTACGGGGGCTAAGGGAAACGTTGACAGCTTTGGAGCTGCCCGCGACGAGCGCTCGGTCAGCCGCCGGGGCGGGAAAGAGGGAGCGGAGTTTCCGGGCCGCGGTGCGCCTTTGTCCCGGCCGGCAGGTGCGACGAGGCTGCCGGGTAGTCCCGACGCCCGCCGCCGAGCCCCGCCCCGC